>NC_135957.1:36040359-36405853 GCF_053455715.1 Rhinoraja longicauda
CCCTTCCCCTGCCGTCTTCTCCCGCGGTCAGGTTGTTGTGGTTGCAGGCCGCGCCGGACGGTCCGCAGCAGGCCGACCCAAGCCCCGCGATCCGGGGCGGGCGAACACGCTGCCGCTGTTGCTGCACGTCGGGGCGGTCGTGGCTCCCGACATTGAAGCCCCCGCCCAGCAGAGAAAAATCCCGCGGCCTATTTTAGGCCGCGCCGGACGGTGAAATGTCCGCGACCCAAGCCCCGCGATCCAGGGCGGGCGAACACGCTGCCAGAGCTCCCGATGTCGGTATCCACGCGGCCCGAGCCTAAGGCGAGTCGCAGCTGCTCCCGCAGCCTTCGAAGATGGCCGGCTCCGCTGATGGTAAGTCCGATCCGCGGCCTCTGCGAACAAGAGCCCTGGGGGCCGCCAGCTCCAGGAGTTGGGCCGATGGTAGGCCGCAGCAGGAACGGAGACAACACCCAGAAAACAAAGGTCGGGTCTCCGTTCGGAAGGGACACATATTTACAATTTTACAGTTCCCCCCTCCCCCCCACACCCACACACAGTACACAAACACAAAAACACGACATCACATCGACAATTAAGACACAAAAAAACAACAAAACACAAAGACAAATGGACCGCAGGTAAGCCGCAGCTGCTATGGCAGCGCCGCCATTGTCCAAATTCTTAATCATGACATCAGTGTGGAAGGACCAAGTTTGATTGCTGGTGATTTGGATGCCAAGGAACCTGAAGCTGTGGACCGTCTCTATGGGATGTTACGATTGTGTTCAACCTCTTGCTTCCTTTGGTCAACAACCAAATCATTTGTCTGACTGGTGTTAAGGGCTAGATTATTATCTTGACACAAAGTTCCCGATCTTTTTCCCATACACTTTCTCATCATTGTTGAAGATCTGGCGAACAACAAAGATTGAGTTGGCATTGTTCTTGGCCACAGTCACAGGGATACAGGGAGGAGAGCAAGGGACTGGGCACCACGACCCCAGGGGAAACGAGTGTTCATGGTCAGGGCAGAGGAAATGTTATGACCAATTCTAACCAACTGAGGTCTGCTAGTCAAGAGGTCAGTTTCAGATATAGGCCCAATGCCAAGATCCAGATCGGCACGGTGGTGCAGCGGTAAAGTTGCTGCCTTACAGTGCCAGAGACCCGGGTTCGATCCTGACTATTTAATCAAACGGCTGCCAGATGACTGGCAAGGTTTGAATATCCTCATGGGCTATAAGCCGAAGTTTGGGGGTGATCTCTGGCAACAACGCATATCTGCTGGATGAGATGCTTATCTGTATGGAGTTTGTACGTTCTCCCCGTGACCTGCATGGGTTTTCCCCGGGATCTCCAGTTTCATCCCACACTCCAAAGACATACAGGGTTGCAGGTTAATCGGCTTCGGTAAAATTGTAAATTGTCCCTAGTGTGTGAAGGATAGTGCTAGAATACGGGGATCTCTGGTCGGCACAGACTCGGTGGACCAAAGGGCCTATTTCTGCACCTGAATTCTGCACCTATATCTGGCCTATCTTTAGAAAATAAAAACTAAAGTTTAGGGATCAGTTTATTTGGAATTATGTTGTTGAAGGCTGAGCTGTGGTCAAAAGGTAGCATCCTGACGTAGGTGCTCATTTGTCAAGGTGATCCATGGCTGCATGTAGTGCGTCTTTCATAGATCTATTTTTCCTGTATGCAGATTGCAGGCAGCTACATTATCTGGAAGACTGGTGCAGATGTGGGCCACATCTAATCTTTCAAATCACTTTATTGGGGTCAATGTTAAATCTGCTGAGAAAGATTATGTTTTTTTGGAGGGGGGGCTGGAATGATGGAGGGTTCCTTGAAGCAGGTAGGGACAGAAGACAATGACTCCGGCCAGTTAATCGGAGCGTGATTTCCATGACTCCATCCAGGGACTCTCACCGTGCCGGCTGCTTCATGGAGTTTGCCCTCGTGAATGCAGATCTGACGTGTCACTGAGAAATATGGGACAGAGCCAGCAAGGATGGTGTCATGTTCCAAGGTGGAGCCTTGTTTGCCTGTTCAAAACAGGTGCAAAAAGACATTAAGCTCATCCAGCAGAGATGCGTTGTTGCCAGAGATTACCCCCATACTTCGGCTTACAGCCCATGAGGATATTCAAGCCTTGCCAATCACCTGGCAGCCATTTGATTAAATTGACCCGCCAGTTTGTTTTCATAAAGAATAGGAGTAGAATTAGGCCATTCGGCCCATCAAGTCTCCTCTGCCATTCAATCATGGCTGATCTATCTCTCCCTCCTCACTCCATTCTCCTGCCTTCTCCCCATTACCTCTGACACCTGTACTAATCAAGAATTTACAGTGCCCTCCATAATGTTTGGGACAAAGACCCATCATTTATTTATTTGCCTTTGTACTCCACAATTTGAAATTTGTAATAGGAAAAAAATCACATCTGGTTAAAGTGCACATTGTCAGATTTTATTAAAGGCCACCTTTATACATTTTGGTTTCACCAAGTAGAAATTAGAGCTGCGTATATAAATGGTCCCCCCATTTCAGGGCACCATAATGTTTGGGACACACGTTTGTAACTGCTCATGTGTGTTTAATTGCCTCCTTAATGCAGGCATAAGAGAGCTCTCAGCACCTAGTCTTTCCTCCAGTGTTTCCATCATCTTTGGAAACTTTTCTAGCTGTTTATCAACATGAGGGCCAAAGTTGTGCCAATGAAAGTCAATGAAGCCATTATGAGACGGAGAAACAAGAATAAAACTGTTAGAGACATCAGCCAAACCTTAGGCTTACCAAAATCAACTGTTTGGATCATCATTAAGAAGAGAGCACTGGTGAGCTTACTAATCGCAAAGGGACTGGCAGGCCAAGGAAGACCTCCACAGCTGATGACAGAAGAATTCTCTCTATAATAAAGAAAAATCCCCAAACACCTGTCCGACAGATCAGAAACACTCTTCAGGAGTCAGGTGTGGATTTGTCAATGACTGTCCGCTGAAGACTTCATGAACAGAAATACAGAGGCTACACTGCAAGATGCAAACCACTGGTTAGCTGCAAAAATAGGATGGCCAAGTTACAGTTTGCCAAGAAATAATTAAAAGAGCAACCACAGTTCTGGAAAAAGGTCTTGTGGACAGATGACAAAGATTAACATATCAGAGTGATGGCAAAAGCAAAGTATGGAGGAGAGAAGGAACTGCCCAAGATCCAAAGCATACCACCTCATCTGTGAAACACGGTGGTGGGGGTGTTCTGGCCTGGGCATATATGGCTGCTGAAGGTACTGGCTCACTTATCTTCATTGATGATACAACTGCTAATGGTAGTAGCATAATGCATTCTGAAGTGTATAGATACATCCTATCTGCTCAAGTTCAAACAAATGCCTCAAAACTCATTGGCCAGCGGTTCATTCTACAGCAAGACAATGATCCCAAACATAATGCTAAAGTAACAAAGGAGTTTTTCAAAGCTAAAAAATGGTAAATTCTTGAGTGGCGAAGTCAATCACCCGATCTGAACCCAATCGAGCATGCCTTTTATATGCTGAAGAGAAAACTGAAGGGGACTAGCCCCCAAAACAACCATAAGCTAAAGATGGCTGCAATACAGGCCTGGCAGAGTATCACCAGAGAACACACCCAGCAACTGGTGATGTCCATGAATCGCAGACTTCAAGCAGTCATTGCATGCAAAGGATATGCAACAAGCAATAGTATTGGGTAGACTGATGGGACTGAAGGCTGATAAATCCCCAAGCCCAGGCCCATCTTCCTCCTGCCCCCTCGACACTGCAGATTTAACTAGGGCAAAGTAGACGAATTAAGGTGTCCTCAGTCTCTGAATATTTCCCAGGAGAGTGATCTTCTAAAACATTTGTTATTGGCTACTAAAACATTACCAAGAATGAGCTGCAAATAATTCATTTCTTAATTCAATATTTATTTATTTTCCTGTGAATTATGTTAACTGTTTCTCCTTCCATTCTTCTCCCACACAAAAACAAGCTCAAGTACAAACTTTCACTCGTCTGCTTGCTAGCATTGCAATCCAGCATTTCACCTGAAACTTTTATTGTTTCAGGACTTCTTCAAAATCATATGTTTCCCCAGTCTGAGGATGTCAAATAAATGATGTTTTCCTTACTTAAACAAGGTACTGTTCCAATTCTGACTAAGGTCATCATTAATAAATCACAACATAACACATAAACTAATTTGGCTTTTATACCTCTGATACAAACTTGGTTGTGGCATCACTTAGTGTTTTTAGCATTGGTGTTGCTTCTGCATAAAACAAAGACATTCTGTTGGCCATTTCATTGTTTACTTCATTCTCAGAATCGAACTGTGGAACAAAGCAAGAACATTAATTAAACTTAAAGCCCAAAAAACGGAATTGGCTGATTACATAATGACCTATAGAATACTTCCACTCACATGCATATTGTTAATTCTGTTACGACTAATTGTCCGTCTGTAGTAACTAAAGTCATTCTGGATGGCTGGATTTTTCATCTAGGGCAGAAACAAAATTAGGTTCCATATCTGCATTGTGTTTTATTAAAAAACTAGACCAAGTGGACCCGATGGGCCCAAACCTCTCCTGCATTGGTGCAGCACACTCTCCTCCCCCCTCCACTCCATCCCCCTCAACCCCCCTTATCTTCCCCCCTCCCTCCCTAGGAGATAGATTTAAACTTTAAAATGTGAATAACTTCAAAAATATAACACAGATTTCAATGAAACTTCTTCCATTAGCACCAAAGGGACAATACAATACAATACAATATATCTTTATTGTCATTGTACAGGGGTACAACGAGATTGGGAATGCGACTTCCATACGATGCAATAAATTAATTAGCTAATCAGTATAGTGATTATAGTACATTATAGACAGTGAGTAAGGTGGGCCTCAAATTGTTGTGCTATCGTTTACCATTTTGGCTGTAGTTCAGGAACAAATAAACAATCAAAGGGTTTTAGTATATAGATGCCAGTTTGAGTTTCTCAATGTTTCCTGACCTTGAGTTCATCAAAGCGGAGAGTAAAATGTAGAATCTCTGCAAATTGTTTGGCTAGAGCCTGCTCCCTTTCCAGATGCTGAGTTGGTGTGTAGGGTGGATATGTCAAAGTCTCCAAAAGGCTTTGTAATGCTTTTTCTGTATTGGAAATATCACAAAAAAAGGAAACAGATTTCAAGTATACATTAACTACAAACTAACTCTACCCCAAATTATAATGAAATGACCTTCAGGAATTGTGATGTAAAGGAAACCCAAATTATCAATATCTCCTCATGGGTAAACTAAGTATCAAGAAGAGCTACATGTACACCAGCTCGTGGTCTGAGTTCGCCAAAGCAGCATTAAATCAGGTGCACCTTCGGTGCAGAACATCTAATTTTTGTTACAACTTTTCCTGCTTTCAGGATTAAGTCTTGCACAATCCAACACTGTGATAGTTGACAATCAGTTTGTAAAGAGGAATGGTGAGGTTTGCCTGAAAACTTAAGATGGAAAACCTGTGCCAAGTTCTACTTTGTCACTAGAGGTATCCTGTACAGAGGAGTATGGATGTGTGGGCCGAAGGGCCTGCTTGTGTGCTGTAGGGCTCCAAGATCGATTTCTGACAGAAGTTTGGGTATATCCAATCTCACCAATGTTACTTTGTATGGTCTACAGGACACCATTCTAAGCAGAAGGAAACAAAGTGATGGAGTAACTCAACAGGCAGGCAGCATATCTGGAGAACATGGATAGGTAACGTTTCACGTTGTGACCAGACGAGACCCGACCTGAAATGACACCTATCCATGTTCTTCAGAGATGCTCTCTGACCCGTTGAGTTACTCCAGCACTTTTATCCAGTGTCCTTTTGTGCAAACCAGCATCTGCAGTTCCTTGTTTCTGCCAGCTTTTATTATTGAAGGCATCTGCAATGTAAATGTGACATTCTAGGTAACATCCGAAAAACAAGGGAGCAAATCAGTGTTTCTCCCCTCCCTTAACTGATATAGAGACGGAAAAAAAAAAAAAAAATGTTTACCCAATCTCATGGAGAATTCATAGAACCTCTTAAGTCTCCCAACCAGTGGACATACTGAATTCCACGCTCTATCCTGCAGCTGATCATCGCCTGAGTTTTGAATTGCCTGTGAAGATAAAATCACACACCACAGGGATACACCCACTTTACACATTTTTATTTTTAAGATCCATTAAAAAATTTCAAATAAAATTTAAGATGCAATCCTAATAATTCTTATGATTCATTATAAATTATTTGACTAAACCTTAAACGGCTGAAATGACCATTGTTACTTTAATATATGTGAACACCTTCCCGAGATGCACATTACTGACCCATAATTCCAATCACTTTGCCCGGTGGACAGATGGAAACAGTTTAATTAATAAGAAACTCCAAAGAAGAGTATTTTTAATGTTTTTAAAATAGATCATGAAAGTTTGCAAGTTCCAAAATAAAACCAGATTCCTTCCAAAAGGTTTCTGCAGAAATAAAATCCTAATCAGTAAGAGGATGAAGGATCTAATCTTTGCAAAATCAACAAAAAAAAATCATTTGTATTAGCACCCTTAGAGTTAAATCACCACTTTATAAATCAATGTCGCTGGCATACATCTCTTATTTCTTGCCCAGCCCCTTTATAAGCCTGTAGCTCGGTTAAAATGCTCTCAGAATCCTGCAGCACTGCATTGACTTGGTTCCAAATCTCTCTCTCTCCATCCGTGGGCTGTGCATCTATATATAAATGACAAAGATTGACCGTCAAATAAAGCATGTTTTGTCGCATGTTAAAATCAAGACTCGAGTTCATATATTACAAATCTAATTGAGATTTCAGTAAAGAATGCTTCAGTAATCTTTCAATTAAATACTGTTGTGCTCAACTATGAATTCAATAAAAGGGTATGCCCAAGTAGCCTGTATTATGCAAGGTTGTTATCCAAATTTATACCCTTCCAATGTTTGCATTTGGAATAACAAATGTAAACTGGTCTCTGGAGATTAAGTAAAATGTTCAGTAGATCTATGTTAATACAAATATTTACACTTATTAATTACCACTCAGCACTATCAAAATCGGACGCAGGTGTTGATGGACGCTTGATCTTTCATATTTTAATTCAATAGATAAATAAATCCTCCAGGTCTGGATTATTGACACATTTGTTCAGCGAAATAACACCAACAAATTAAAACCACATTTTGTCACAAGAAACTGGATGCTTGTGACAAAATCACAGTATGTCTACAGCAAATCACAGCATAGAGTATGGAAGAAGAAAAGACTGCTGCAGTAATTCAGCTGGACAGGCAGCATCTGTGGAGGCAGAGGGATGGTCGACCATCTGGTTGGGACCCTGGCATCAGGACTGCTGAGCCTCTGAGTTTCTCCAGCAGTTTATATTTTTCCACTATATCAAAGGTATCCAATTCACTAACGCTATTAACTAATGCTAGATTATCAAGCACCCCGGTCAAGGCATCAGGACTGTGTTGATTTAAATCTTAAACCCAGTTTATTTTTGTTCATTTGCACCATGTATAAGATAATTTTAGGTCGAGATCATTAGAAATCCATTGCAACTCAGCAGATATTAGCAATCAACTTTGTTATCTATTGAATAACTAAAAGCTAACTTGACAAAGTTTGAAAGAATTTGTACTAAGTCAATCAAAATAAGGCCCAAAAAATGCCCTGCCAATATCGAAACGGTTTCATAATTTTGCCAGTCATTCCAGGGGCATGCAAGGAACTAAGTACACCCATCACGAAATAAACAATCTTTATATTTGCTTTAGTCTGTTATAAACCAATAAACCATTATCCAGTTGATGAATTTCATTGACTTGTGAATGCATACGATAATTCTTGCCATTAAAATCTTCACCACTAAACCAAAATGACCACAAAATTCATAAATGTCATTGTTGGATTATTAACCATAACTAACTTCTACTTAGAAATGGAAACAAATTATGACTAAAAAGGTCAAAATTATTGTCAAATGTACATTCAATGGTTAATAAAGTAAAAGCTATCAACTGTTTCTAATCACACATTAAATCATTGAACAAACCACTGTTTATTTTCAAAAAAGCATTTTAATTGAAAAGAAGCCCAATTCCAAGTTTTTAGTTTGGTAGTTTAATAAAACTAAGTCAAATTAATTTCCCCGCACATTACCCCGATCAGAGTCACATCGATACAAAACTTGGCATTTTGAATGTAGACACAAACTGCTGGAGTAACTCAGCGGGACAGGCAGCATCTCTGGAGAGAAGGAATGGGTGACGTTTCGGGTCGAGACCCTGGCATTTTGAATTCCTTTCTTTAAAATTACAAATAATTTTGTTTCCACGAGAAAAAAATATTTAGGAAAGGTTCAATGTTATGAACACCAACATCATTTTAGTTCTTCTCACACCCCAGTGCCCGCAGAATAGTTTAATTAAAAAGCTGAGCAACAGACCATTCGTATTTTCAAAGACTGGAAAAAAATTGGCCCTTGATCAAACTCTGTGCAAGTGAGAATTTCTTGAAAATTCCCCTTTTGCCTTCTGAAAGAGAAGGGAAGAGAAAGATGCGGTGAACATTAAAGGCTTTTGATGGGAAATATACCATCAGCTTGGTTATGTTGTGAGAAGTGAGCGATTTCAAGAAGTGATTTGTTCCTTAACATTTTGTGCAACGCATGTATTTTGTGAGAACTGAAACTCAGGCTCAGAGTACAGTGATATGCGGCAGTACAACTTACTTTCAAAATCCAGGAAAAAATGTGGATAGTTTTCAATCTCCCTGGATAGGACCTTAAGCAGATTACCCATCCCAGCAACCTGATTAAAATGGAACAAATAATTTAAAAAAACATTAAATGATGTCGGACAATTAATAAATACTGCTTTAAATTAAATGCGTTTAAAAATGAGAATATAGTAAAAAAAACATTTGTTAAAATACAGAAATTAAAATTCGATACCAGGTTAGCATCACATTCCCACACTAACTCCAATTATAAATTATAATGGGGCATACTGCATTCAAAGGGATCATTTCATTACCCATAACAATCATATCATGCATCCTGCTTTAAAAATGCATCAAGGATGAAAGAGCAATATTGGAGAATATAAACGATGTGATTCTATCTTTTGCATTTTTTAATAGAACTGATTAATCAGTCAAAGCAAAACAAAAAAAAACAAAGTAAATTACAGCAGACATCATTTAGCTTCAGAAAATGATTTCTAGGTCTGTTGCCATTCAACCTGAAGCACTAACTGGCCCTTCCATTTATAACTGGACGTGATAGCAAAGGAAGAAACACTGTGTGGTTCCTCCAGAGACAAGAGAGTGAATAACAAATGTTAACTCAGAAAGACATATTTACAGAAGATAGATCGTGAATGAAGAGAGATTTGAGCGAAGTAACTGCAGATGCTGGTTTACTCCAAAGATAGACACTGGAACAGGATCTTGATTCCAATCTAGAATTGGAATGATTTCGACCAATTGAGTAGAATACAATTCAATTTAATCTGTGCACTCAACTAAACCTTTTATTATGTACAAAAAAAACACATTTTGAAACCTTTCTTCAGACCCAAAACATTGTCTGTTCATTCTCTCCACAGATGCTGCCTGACCCGCTGAGTTGCTCTTGCATTTACTTTTGCTCAAGATTCCAGCATCTGCAGTTTCTTGTGTCTTATAATTTGGAATCAATGCTTGACATAGAAATTGCAAGTGAATGCATACTTAGCAATTAATTTTTAATCAAATTCATTGTATGCAAATACTAATCTCAAAAATTTGGGAAATTTAACCACATAAAGCAGATTATAGAAACAAAATTCCGTTCTAAATGAAAGTCCTAATTGTAATCACTACTGCATAGAAAATCTTTCATTTTTCTGGTTAGAATATCATGGGCATCATGCTTTAGAACCAATGAAATACTTATATAGTCACTGTTGTGAAGTAGGAAATGGTGCACTTTCCACAAACAGCAATGAGATAAAGATGGGCAACTTGCTGTTTAAAGATGTTGGTTTAAACTGAAGATAGACACAAAAAGCTGGAGTAACTCAGCGAATCAGACAGCATCTCTGGAGAAAAGGAATAGGTAACTTTTCGGGTCAAGACCCTTCTTCAGATCTTCTCAACCAGAAACGTCACCTATCCCTTTTCTCCAGAGATGCTGTCTGACCCGCTGAGTTACTCCAGCTTTTTGTGTCTAAGGATAGATATCTGCAGCTTATTTGGGCAATTTGTTGAAGAAGTGCAATGAGAGGACAGTTGAGCATTTAACATCTCAATTGGATGTTGATACATCTGGAAATGCAGCATTTCCACAGCAGTGCTCTGAAAATAACTACATGAGCTAAATCCCTTTAGCCACACTGGATTTCATGGCTTTGCTTTATTTATTTTAGACCACAAACCTAATGATTCTGCATCTCTGCCTGTAGAATTATGCTTTGCAGTCACTTTGTGCTGAACTATTCACTCGCTCTCCCCACCACTACTCACAAAATCCTTCAAATTGATTTTGATGAACAACGACTTTAAGATGCTAGGCAAACCTGGACAGATCAAAAATGTAAAGGGCGGCACATATTCCGAGGTTAGGAAGGATTTTTTTCTTCCATACTTCCAAAGCTAACCTGAGGAATAGTTTAAGATTCAAAAAAGGAAGAAAACGTGTCACCATGAGTAGAGGTCAGACATAAATTGTCTGTCTCTTTCAAATTGTCCTTTCCACCATTTTTAATATCCTAACTGCTCAGATCAAAACAGAGCAATATTGTGGCAGTAAGCTTAGGCTGAAACTGAATTTAAAAAATAAGGTGCAGCAAATTAATGATACAAAACTGTAATTTATGACTGAATTGTATCCACACCCTAGACAACTGTCATCACATTCCTTAGAAGGAATTGTGTTATACTCGGTTCAATGTATATTACTGGGTTTTATTAAGCACAACCGTGGTTATATACGAGGTTGATAGTATCATATTGCCAAATCAAGACTGCATTTCGCGAATAATTCAGTATTTCCTGCAGACATAGATCCTATCAGTAAAGGAAAAACATGCATCATTCTGGGGAAAAAATAATCATTTTTTAATGGTTATAATGAAAGGCTGATGTAGAAAGTGCAAGTTGCTCTCTTCTGGGCCAGTTTTCATTGTTAGTGCAATAAGGCCGAGTTGCTAAATATCTGCGATAACATTAACTTTCAGCACAAATATCTTAATTAGCTGTGATTTTAGTTAAAGTCCATGATTTTCAGATTGAGATAGTCTTCTCACCCTTCTTGGAGAATAATAAAGTATTGCAGGTTAAGCCTTCTCTGAAGGCAAAAGACATTATCCATGTTTGGTTGGGTGATCATGGTCATGTCAAATTGGGCATTTATGTTTCGCCTCAAATAGCAACTTGAACTGAGTTCCCAAATCCTAACTGCTTGAGAGAATTTTTGTTTAAAAATCATTATGTTTTCTTTTTTGGCCAAGAATGGAAATAAATCATTAAACTGTATAAATGCAAGGATCCATAACCCAGGTTACCTATAGAAGAAAGATGGGTAGCTTCCTATTTCCATTTTTCCGCTCTGCATTGCTTTGATGGATCATGTAATGAACATGAAGCATCTATGAATGAAGTGAATAACCTCTCCTCAACCAGTCGAGTCAAAACCAAAAGATGTGGACTGAGTAAAAACTCTTGCCCTGGCTGCACATATCAATATTTTACTGTACTACTCATGCCCTTTTCATTTGCAACTCAGTACCAATTTCTGTTTTACATTGCTTCTATTCAGTTTTATTTATGCCTACTATTTAAAGCTCGGTGGATTTACCTGGCTCTGCATTAAACATTAGCGTCAACTTTTTTTTTGGCTGTGGCTTGTAGCCAGAATTTTCTCATCAGAGAGCCATGCGAAAATAGAAAAAAAATAAAGAGGAGGAAAGAGTAAAACCTGGGAACCTGCATTAAAGAGCCATTAACTGTTTCATCTTTGCTTTAGATAGTTCAGGGGCCATTCTGTAAAGCCTCGGTTCTGGTTTGGTCCCAGTAGCCCTGGAAGCATTAGTGGTTGCTTAGGAGTCAGGAATCATTTGTATTCCATGTCAGGCAGACCATGCACATCTCTTTCCCCTGCAGTGCATCAGAGAATATTTGGGTTTCTCGACAAGCCAATTTTTCTGCCGGCAAGACACAGTAAAAGGAGAAATAGCATTTCCAAAAAATGAACAAAAACTGTCTCCAAAAATTATAATTCAGTTCACATGATAAGTTAGGTTGAGAGCTGACAAAAATTCTAAGCAGATTGATTGGGCTGCAAGGTAATGTACATCTCATGGAAAATGTGGTAATTAAGTCACCAACTGCAGATGCTGTAAATCTAAAAAATCTGGATATAGATGGAAAACAGGTCAGGACATGTGTGGGAACAGAAACATTATGAATGTTTCAGGTTAAATACCCTCTAATAAGTTAAACCGGGGTGAGAATGGGGATAATCATCCTACCTCTACCCTTTTCCAGCTTCTGTCTCTCCGAGCCCACCTCCCCCCCCCCTCCAGTCAGTCTAAAGCGTCCCACCTTAAATTTCACCTATCTGTGTTCTCCAGGGATACTGCCTGACCTGTTGAGTTACTCCAACACTTTGTGTTCTTTTATCTTTTTATAAACAGATTTCCTACTCCATGACGTCTTTTGTACCTAGTTATACACTTAGCTGCATCAAAGTTTTATGCAAAACAGAATTTCTAATACCATATTCACTTGTGTACAGGACATATCTTTCAGAATGGCAGACAATGACTAGTGGGGTACCGCAAGGCTCGGTGCTGGGACCGCAGGTATTTACAATATACATTAATGACTTAGATGAAGGGATTAAAAGTAACATTAGCAAATTTGCAGATGACACAAAGCTGGGTGGCAGTGTGAACTGTCAGGAGGATGCTATGAGGTTGCAGGGTGACTTGGACAGGTTGTGTGAGTGGGCAGATGCATGGCAGATGCAGTTTAATGTGGATAAATGTGAGGTTATCCACTTTGGTGGTAAGAACAGGAAGGCAGATTATTATCTGAATGGTGTCGTTAGGAAAAGGGGAAGTACAAAGAGATCTGGGTGTCCTTGTTCATTAGTCACTGAAAGCAAGCATGCAGGCAGTGAAGAAAGCTAATGGCATGTTGGCCTTCATGACAAGAGGAGTTGAGTATAGAAGCAAAGAGGTCCGTCTGCAGTTGTACAGGGCCCTAGTGAGACCACACCTGGAGTACTGTGTGCAGTTTTGGTCTCCAAATTTGAGGAAGGATATTCTTGCTATTGAGGGAGTGCAGCGTAGGTTCACTAGGTTAATTCCCGGAATGATGGGACTGTCATATGTTGAAAGACTGGAGCGACTGGGCTTGTATACACTGGAATTTAGAAGGATGAGAGTGGATCTTATTGAAACATATAAAATTATTAAGGGATTGGACAAGCTAGAGGCAGGAAACATGTTCCCAATGTTGGGGGAGTCCAGAATCAGGGGCCACAGTTTAAGAATAAGGGGTAGGCCATTTAGAACAGAGATGAGGAAAAACTTTTTCAATCAGAAAGTTGTAAATCTGTGGAATTCTCTGCCTCAGAAGGCAGTGGAGGCCAATTCTCTGGATGCTTTCAAGAGAGAGCTAGATAGAGCTCTTAATGATAGCGGAGTCAGGGGGTATGGGGAGAGGGCAGGAACGGGGTACTGATTGTGGATGATCACCCATGATCACATTGAATGGCGGTGCAGGTACGAAGGGCCGGATGGCCTACTCCTGCACCTATTGTCTATTATCTATCTTGAGATTTGGTATATTGGAAAGTTCGTACTAGGTCTTCCATTTCAGAGATCTACACTGCAGTCGGTACAAATAGTGAAATTTTGCATTATAACCTTGGATATTGGTAAACCTTGTGTAAAGAGGGAAATGAAATCTGGGAAATGAAGCTCCAGAAACAGAACCCACTTGAAGGACCAGCATTGCCATGACAATGCAATCTGAATGAGAGCCAGCTGACCATTATTCTGATGATGCATTTGCAGTGAAAGAATACCTTCAAATAGCCGTAGCACAACCATGACATAATGTTATTTGTTAAACATACTGATGGCAGGACTTGCTGCACAGAAACCTCTGATCTCCTAGACTCCCCGACCTTAAAGTTTGTTGTGAAAACCAGGTGCAGTTAAGTAATAGCCTAACGCGCATTTTTGAAGAAATAAAGTCTTTTTTTTAATAGTAGTAAAAACAAAATCTCAGTAATTTATTAAAAAGTCAACACAATTTGCAAAACCACTAAAATAAATTGTTGTACCACTTGCTGCAGTGAAATATTCATGGTTTAATATCTAGAAGGTCAATTAATTCATCTTCCTCACCCTCGTTCTCACTTCAAGACTCAAGTAAAACTGCAAATAAAAGTTCTTTCACACCGGATTTATTTTTGTTCATTGGAGAGACATAATTTACTTTAGGTTGCAGGTGCACACAAGTCTATTAACTTGGGAAAACACATGGCTTTTAGAATGTGGGGTAAAGTGAAAAATTATTAAGCCTGAATCTGACCAGTAATCATGATGCTTCTTTTTCCCACGTGCCCACTTTTTTCCAGGGATTGAAACAAAATAGAAAAAAGATAAATTACTCTCAGATTGGATAGTGCGCAGAACAAGCTTTTCACTGTTTATCAGTACAGGTGACAATAATAAACTAAAGTTGCACCTTAAACAACTTTTCACCAGGTATGGCATTTTAAAACTGTTCTCTAGCCTCATTTTCCCCAATACTGACAATTGAGGTACAGACAATTATTTTACCAGAGAGCTGATGCGAACCTCCAATGTTTGAAACATTAGAAAGCTGAGAACATTCAGCGGTGGCACAGTGGCAGAGTTGCTGCCTCACACCGCCAACAAACTGAGTTCAATCCTTACTATGGGTGCTGTCTGTATGGAGTTTGTATGTCCTCCTGTGACCTGTGTGAGTTTTCACCGGGAACCCCTGTTTCCTCACACTCTGTAAAGCCATACAGGTTTGTAGGCTACTTGGCTTGGTAAAATTGTCCCTAGTGTGTGTAGGATAGTGTTAATGAATGGGGATCGCTGGTCGGCGTGGACTCGATGAGCCTGTTACTGCGCTGCATCTCTAAACTAAATATTCACTAATTCATCACCTGAAACCAATTCAGGCCATCTCATAACACTTGACAACCAACTAAGTCCTTTCCCAAAATAACCATAGTTAGGCTATCAAGGAATATGGCTGCTACATCGTGCACAGCAATAAAGTAATGACATCGTATAGTATTAGCTTCGGGATAAAAATGTCTTGGAGAATGGGGCGAAGGCTTTGCTTTTTTTGGTTTATGGGCATGGGATGTTTTAGAGTACTTTGGAGGGCAGAAAAGGTAGCAGTGTACTGAAGTAATGGTCTACACCACACACTGACTCTTTTGGAACAGTGATTTAACCCAGAACTCCAATCCCAAGTAAAGACTTGTACTGCTGAGCCATGGCTGTTGAGTTCACTTGTGCAAAGACAAACGTTTCTCCAGTTTTTACCTTGAGTTCATCAATCAGGAAACATCAATACAAGCAAACGAGCTGAAGCTCGAAACGCATCTTCAAAAGGATTATTTGAAACATGCATTGACAAAATCAAGACAAGGTTTATTGAATTCTCTGAGTTGTTTCCATTGAGGCTATTATCGTCTGACTACTAAATGAATCCCCAGGGTAAAGGAAAGAGGGGAATTCCAGTGTTGAGTGATATTAACCGATGAAAGAGATGGAATGATTTGTTTTGTTGTTTTTTTTAAAGGAGTAATTCCACTAACTCCTTTACTCTCATGAAACAAAGTAACTCAGAGTCAGTTCATTTTCCTATTGCATGCAGGTTTATATTTCCCATTTCTTTTGTACAAATTTTACTACAAAACAACCAGTCATCTACTGAGCAAATGACAGATGTTGTAAGACAAGGTAGACAGATGTGCAGGTTGCAGAGTGACACAGTTTCCATGGACAAGAAGATTCCAGTCATTTCCCTTGACTGCCATTGTTGTGCTTAGACATATTTACCAAGTGGAGTTTACCAGCTGTCCAAGATCGTTTCAAAATGCACCAACTGATTTTCAGGATCACCAAAAAGATCCCTCTTTTGCCGAAGTTATAATAAAACTTAGTGATTAGACAACTAATACAGGTAGTGTAAGAAAATAACTGCAGATGCTGGTACAAATCGAAGGTATTTATTCACAAAATGCTGGAGTACCTCAGCAGGTCAGGCAGCATTTCAGGAGAGAAGGAATGGGTGATGTTTCGGGTCGAGACCCTTCTTCAGACTGAAGAAGGGTCTCGACCCGAAACGTCACCCATCCCTTCTCTCGAGATGCTGCCTGACCTGCTGAGTTACTCCAGCATTTTGTGAATAGACAACTAATACATGTTTGCAGCTAATTCAGCTGTATCAACAGTCGACAACAGCAAATTGGAAGTCAGACTTATTTGTGCACAAAAGTGGTTTAACTCGCAGTAGATCACAATAGCAATTATTTCCGTTTGAAACTGCGCCAATGGGAAATTGTTCCAGACGCTTGCTTGTGTCAGTGTATCATGATAACCCAGCACCAGTGGTGCAGCTAATGACATTGTGTGTTGAGGTCACACATGATTTCTCCGCTGTTAACAGCAATCTGACCTCTATGGGGAAAACCATAACTTTTGCTGCTGACTCACAGGATACGCAGGGTTCAAGAACGAGGTGTATTTAAAGAGACCGCACTGTCCTGTCAACCCAAGCGCTCAGCATCTCTCATGCTCACTTTGCAAAGTTCACCGGTACATTCACTCATCACAGCCACTGTTGAGGTCACTTCAAAAGTGTAGCCGGCAATCACTTGATCAGCTCGCAGCTCACAGATGCTAATTCTAACAGCAGAGGAAGCATAAATACAATTATCCATGATGCACAATGGACCAAATAGCACAATGAATTCATTAAACATATTATTTTTCTAACAAGTGGTTGATTGCTTGGTAATACTTTGAGTTACACATCATCAGGTTTTCAGGTATTGACAAATATCCTACCCAGCAAAGCATTGTCGGTGTCTCTTCTGATCAGCACCGTGCGGTGCTCTGGCTCAACAGGCACAGCAGGTCGCCAGCACCTTGCCCAACTTCCTGAATGAAAGTAAAAAGATACATTCGACAGTGGCCACTTCTCACTGGCACTTTCACATCACTGCCATGGTTCACAGTTCAAAGAAGTCTACAACCTATCCAAGAATTGCAGCGTTATCTTCCTGAATTAATGGTTTTCATCAGGCATATTTACCCCACATCTCATAATAAACATTTTACTTTAGACTTCAGCAAGGCCAGCAGCATAATCAAGGATGAGTTACATCCTGGACACTCCCTCTTCTCCCATCAGGCAAAAGGTACAGAGGTGTGAAAACGCACACCTCCAGATTCAGGGACAGTTTCTTCCCAGCTGTTATCAGGCAACTGAATCATCCCACCGCAACCAGAGAGCAGTCCTGACCTATTATCTACCTCATCAGTGACCCTCGGAATATCCTTGATCGGACTTTGCTGGCTTTACCTTGCACTAAACAAACACCCTTATCATGTATCTATACACTGTAAATGACTCGATTGTAAACATGTATTGTCTTTCCGTTGTCTGGATAGCACACATTTTGTGTTTATCTTCGGTTTAAACCAGCATCTACAGTTCCTTCCCACACAGGATTTTTCATTAATTTGGAACCATTATTTAGGAAATAAGTTCACTAGGTCAAGGAAATGGTATGATTAGTTTTGAACAGATGTGTTCCGAATCTATAGAAGTATTAAAACTACTTGATTAACATACAATATTCTGACTCCTAAAGTCATAAAAGGGGCTTAAACTTTCACAAATTATTTGATGTCCATGCTTTGTCTTTGCGCAATTCAACAATTTAGATCAAAAAAGGTAATAGATTCCACTGTCAGCTTGCTTAGGGATATCTGACCAAAGTGCAGGATTAGGTGAAGAAATAAGTCTTAATATTATTGTGCAAGAATGCAGTTAGAGGATTACTGTATTCCAATTTAACAGCTTCAGAGTTACCTCCACTGTATGAAGCCATTTCAACACCTTGGTAATAAAAAAACTGCACATTAATAAACAAAAGGCCTTCTAGATTAACTATGGTGAATGCGAACCCATGCTAAGATATGGTAACATAGAGTTGGCACCCTCTCTCACTTCAACCATGGCTATGTTCCAGGTGAAAAAAAGGCTTACAAGGCTATAATATTTTCTTTACAGTGTTTAACTGATAAAAAAATAATTGCCTATAAGAAACACCTACTCAGTTTTTCTCAAAACCCTTATGATAGAAATATGTTTTTTTTGTCATGTATGTTGCTTTCAGAAAAAAAAATGACCAGGGTAAAAAGTGAACAAAGTTAGACCAGGAAAAGCATACAAGTTGGTGAACACTGATTCATTGTCCTCACCAATTTAGCTGCAATTTATTAAATGTACCAAACGCTGGCTGATACATTTGTCAATTTTTTTACATACCGACTACAGCTAACTAATAACCAATAATAATAAGGAACATGAACAGATTTAAAAATTAATAAAGATTCAAGCCCTATTATAAAGCATTATTAGTTTACTGAACCTCCAACATCTCCAGTGGACAGCTTCCACCTACATGGTTATCAACTCACTGAATCTACACTGATCATTTTACAATTCCTAAATTCTGCTGCTCATCTACGCACATGGAATGACATAGTCGCCAATTAACTCATCAACCCGCATGTGTTTGCGAAGTTGGAGGAAACTGGAGCAGCTGGTAGAAAGGCAGGTGGTCACAGAGAAAAAGTACAAACTCCACAAAGCACCAGAGGTCAGGATCAAACCCGGATCTCTGTAATATAAGGCAGCAGTTCAAAGAGTCGCACTATTGTACTGCCCAGTCCTACAGTTTTCAATAAACATGGAGACAGCATTGCTGGCAAGTGAGGCCAGTCAGTGATGCCAACTCCAAGCTTTGGTTTGTCTGCAACTACAATTCTCCAGCCCTTTCACACTCGACTGTAGTCTATGGCCTCCTATTTTCTTAATGCTTGAGTAATCACACCTCACTTAACTACACTTCATTTCCATGTGGACATATTGCGGCCTTTCCAACTCACCTATCAAATGTATTGACTTCAAGCAAGTCACTGTCTGTATCGGAATTGGCCACTTCTGCTCTAAGTCAACGGTCGATGACTGTGACTACTGGCTCAGTTTTTCCCTCGACATTAGCGCACACCAACCTGCTGGGTATATTCCCTGGCTCTGCTATTTATGAAACCCATTTATCATTAAACCGTTTATTGGAGAACTCCTACAAGTTATTCCCCGTGACCCTGGCCTCAACCCGTCATTGACATTTCCTTTGCCCTGCCCTGCAGGCCCCGATGGTGTGACGGGCAGAGTGCTGAGGGAATGTGCAGACCAATTATCTGAGGTCTTCACAAAAATCTTCAACCTGTCCCTTTTAAAATCCACCATCCCTCCCTGCCTGAAGTCCGCCATAATCATCCCACTGCCGAAAAAGTCTGTCATCAGCGGTCTTAACGACTACCGTCCGGTAGCACTCACATCGGTCATCACAAAGTGCTTCGAGAGACTGGTCCTGCAGCACATCAAAGCCAGCCTCCCACCCACCTTCGACCCACACCAGTTTGCCTACAGAGCAAATAGGTCTACAGGGGATGCCATCGACACTGCTCTTCACACTGCACTGACCCACCTTGAACACCAGGGGAGCTATGTGAGGATGCTCTTCCTCGACTTCAGCTCTGCCTTTAACACGGTCATCCCGAGCAGACTGGTCACCAAACTTTCAGACCTTGGATTTTCCCAAACCATCTGCCAATGGATCAAGGACTTCCTGACCAACCGCCCCCAGACCGTCAAAATAGGCCCTCACCTCTCCTCCACCATTACACTGAGCACCGGCTCACCACAGGGCTGTGTGTTGAGCCCCATCCTTTACTCCCTCTACACTCACGACTGCGCCTCCACCCATCCCACCAACACCATCATCAAGTTCGCGGATGACACGACTGTGGTTGGACTCATCTCAGAAGGAGATGAGACAGCCTATAGGGATGAAATCCAAAGGCTGGCAGCATGGTGTTCAGTGAACAATCTGGTCCTGAACTCCTCCAAAACAAAGGAACTTATAATTGACTTTAGAAAAACCAGTGGAGATTACGACCCACTCTACATCAATGGGGTCTGTGTGGAAAGGGTACCAGCTTTCAGGTTCCTGGGTACGCACATCGCAGAGGATCTTACCTGGTCTACCAACACCATCACCACAGTAAAGAAGGCACAGCAGAGACTCCACTTCCTGAGGATCCTCAGGAAAACCAACCTGCAGGAGAAGCTCATGTTGTCCTTCTATCGCTGCTCCATTGAGAGTGTGCTGGCATACTGTATAACCACATGGTATGCCAGCTGCTCAGAAAAGGACAGGAAGGCCCTTCAGAGGGTCATCACGACGGCCCAGAAGATCATCGGCTGCTCACTGCCCTCCCTGGAGCACCTGTTCAGCCTACGCTGCCTCAGTAGAGCAGGCAAAATAATAAAAGATCCATCCCACCCCGGCCACCGTCTGTTTGTTCATCTGCCCTCTGGTCGACGTTTCAGGTCGATCAAATCCCGAACAAACAGACTTAAGAACAGTTTTTACCCCAGGGCCATACGAGAACTGAACACTACCTTTGCACTAGGCAACACCGTTAAAAAATCTTGTACTTAATATAATTGTATTTAATTGTATTTATGTATTTATTTGTTTTTGCATTTATTGCATATATGTTTGTACGCACCGTCAGGATTGGCTATTTTTTTAATTTCGTTGTACTCGTTGCAATGACAATAAATGAATATTATATTATTATTATTATTATTATTTCCCCCTCTATTAGCTATTTTACTATGTGTCTTTGGCCTGAAGCATTATCTCTGTTTCTCTTTCCACCGATGCTGCCTGACTCGCTGAATGTTCCCAGCATTTTTTATTTTCAGTTCATTTGCTTTTCACCCATGGATCAATTTTTCCTGGTTGCTTCCATATTCAGATATCTTAATCAGGAATACGTCTTAAACTGTTGGTGTTCTGCCCTGATTGGCCTCCCTAAGACGAAAGAGAGTTTCCACGCAGCTACTGTAACAACTGCTTCAACAGTCAGCATGCAATGTGCTCACTAAAACTTGATTTCAAACTCAAAACAGCAAGTTAAACTTAGTTGGAATAGGGCATGAACCGTAACCAGTGAGATAGATAAAACCTTTCAACTTTAAACAGTCTGAAGAAGGGTCTCGACCCGAAACGTCTCCTGAGAGGCTGCCTGACCTGCTGAGTTACTCCAGCATTTTGTGAATAAATAACTTTAAATAGTAGGTATTCAAGTACAATAACACCGCTTCCAAACTTTAGACATTAAAAAATGTGATTACTAAAATGACAGGCTATTTAAACAGAAGTTAATGAGCTCATACAAGAACAAATTTAATTTCAAAAGCCTCATTGTTACCAGTGCAGGTCACACTGCCAAGGCCATAAAACCAAATCAAGACTTGAAAATAGATATTGAGCTGGCGTGTTTTAGTTGCGACTCAGTAGACTCCTGCCGTCATCCTCCTCAGTAGACTCACATTTCAGACATATGTTCACGATTGCAGCTGCTTGTTCCAGGTCGCTTGCCTTTGATCAGGCTGTTCAGTTAACACACACTGCCACCTGCAGGATGTCATCCGCACAGTTCCCCAAGCATTCAGCTGTTCCACAACAGTCCACTACTCGGATGATCCACGCCCTCAACAAATGGCTCATCACCTAGCTGGACTCTAGTAAGAATCACAAGCTTGCCTGCCTCCACCGACACTCCTTGACGACTTTTGTAATACTGTGAAACAAAGACAGCTTTCCATATTCACACAGCCAATTACAACCTCTGCAGCTGAATCAGTAGGTGGAACTTGTGTGCCTTAGAAACAACTTCTTCCCCTCCGTTATCGGGCTTTGGAATGGTCCTTCCATAAACTAGGGTATTTGTCTGATTGACTTCTTGCCCATTGTGTGACATTGGACTTTGTCTATGAAACTGATGCGCTACAAAGCTGAGACCTATATTTCGCACTCTGCATCTTCCTCTTTATCTAATGTACTTGGGTATGATTGTATTTATGTACAGTATATCTGATTTGTTTGGATAGCATGCAAATCAAAGCTTTTCATTGTACCTGGGCATGTGACAATAATAAACCAATGGACAGGGTTCGTGGCGAGTAATGCTCACTGTGAGAATTCTATGGGGGTCACAAATATGACAATATAATTGCAATGAGGTTCGATGACTCGTTCTCATACAGGAAGATGCTTCAGGAGTGCTTCATGTTGAAAGAAAGGGATGCAGTGCATGACAAATACTGGGAAAAGTAGATGCAAATAGAGTCCAGTCAAGGGACGTTCAAAGACAGTACAACTTTAAAAAAAACCATATTTGGGGGCAGCAGCAAACAAGGGAATCAATGAGCAGGTGCCAAGAGTAAGATGAAGGCAAAGATGGCCCTCACATTTCTTATTGAACATGAGCACAACTCAAGTTGGGAACAAACAACCCCACCTCAAGAGTTACCATTTCAGTCACGAAATGCAAGTGATGACTTTAACCGACATTTCTTCCTTAAAGATAGACACAAAATGCTGGAGTACCTCGGAGGGTCAAGCAACTTCTCTGGAGAAAAGTAGGTGATTTTTCGGGTCAGAACCCTTCATCAGACCTTGAAGATAATTTGCTCTTCCTAGAAGGAAGCTCTTCCTTGAGGCTAATTTGCAGTGTGGCTTTCTTGAAGGTAGGCATGGAAATTGAGAAACAGTTTGAACTTACTGCAGCCAGATATTGAGGTGCTTTCTCAGTGTGTTTAGCTGCCTGGGATGTAGAGGACTGCCATTTTAATTCTCTGTTCCCTTCTTTCCCTGGATTCCTATCTCACATTGACCTCAAGATCCTCTACCAACTCGTCTTTTGACTTCCTGGAGTTGGCAAATAGCTCTGAAATTCCAAGTAATAGTCCTCTTTTTCTGTCATTTTACTCCTCCTCTAATCCAACTTCTGGATCCTTCATTTAGAGCAGTACAGCAGAGGAGCAAGCCCTTGGGCGTGCACTGTCCGTGGCAACACTCCCTTTGCAACTCTTTGGTTCACTCATCCCTTCCCACTCCTTCCCCAGGCTTTGATACTTGCAACCGTAGGAGATGCAATACCTGTCCCAACCTCTCTCATGTACATCCAATCCAGGAATTCCAGCAGCCCTGCTAGGCGAGGCAGGTTCATGTTCACCTCTTCCAACCTCATCTACTGCATTTTTTGTCCCACCCCCCGACATCAGTCTGAAGAAGGGTCTCTACCCGAAACGTCACCCATTCCTTCTCTCCTGAGATGCTGCCTGACCTGCTGAGTTACTCCAGCATTTTGAGAAATAAATACCTTCGATTTGTACCAGCATCTGCAGTTATTTTCTTACACTATTCATCTACTGCATTTGGTGTTCCCAAAATGGCCTCATTTATATCAGCGAGAGCAAGCGTACATTAGGCGATCATTTTTTGCCAAAAACCTTTGCTCTGTATGTAAAGATCTGCTGGAATTCCCAGTTGTTAACCAATTTAATTTGCTTTCCCATTCCCCTAACAGCAGCTCTGTTCTTGGCATGTACCTTAGCCAGAGTGTGGTCCCACACTAACTGGAGGATCAGCACCTCATACTCCGCTTGGGTAGCTGTCAACACAGCGGTATGAACATTGAATTCTCCAATTTCAAGTAATACATACCCAATAGCCACTTTTTTCTCACCTCCCACCCTAATGCACCCACTTCTTTCCTTAATCTCTGTTTGCTCCTCTCATCCCCCCTCCTCCCTGTCCCATTCATATCCCTCCTCACTCCAGCTTCACATTCCTCCATATCTTCTCACTTTAACTGACTCTTGTCGTCTGTGCACCTCCAGCCTGTCACTTACTCCATCAATGTGCCGAACACACCCCCCCCCCACATCAATCTATCATTCGCCAGGCTTTATATAACCCCCCCACCTCCCTTTCCAGTTTTCTCCTCCCTATAAGCGAGTTCGATATCTCGCCCGTGCATGCGCAGGTCATAGGTCACAAGCGCTAAACATTCTCGCCGGCTGAGCTGCTGTGTGTATACAGACCAGCGTTTCATCCGTATTTTTCAGTTTTGCTTCTTCGAGTTAAGAAAATACTGCTTTCAAAACATTAGGTGTATTTATGGTCAATTTTTTTTAAATACGATGATTTTATAGGTTTTATTACTTTATGCTTTGGTGAGTGAGCGAGATCGTGACGATTTTCTTTTGCATTATAATTTGTACCAGAGCTGCTCCTCAAGCGGGAATATGTCGCACTTCCCAAACCATGAGTTATTCTTGGTTTTCTCAATCGTTCTTGGATTGTCGGCGATGCAAAAGAAAAACAAACGTTTGAGTGAATGAATTGCTGCTTTGTGCGGGAGGTGGCTACACTACACAATGTCAATGGATGACCACTGTAAACTTGAAGCTGCTGTTTGTGCAGCGATTAGACAGCTGCAGAGGTCAGCATCCAGCGGAGCGGCTTGTCTGATCAAACCCTCCCTATAATATCACCCAGAAACACATCACTCCGGTAGACACAAAATGCTGGAGTAATTTACTGGGACAGGCAGCATCTTTAGAGAGAAGGAATGGCGGCGTTTCAGGTCGAGACCCTTCCTGGAGGGAAGCAGTATTTTCTTACATCGAAGAAGCAAAACTGGAAAATACAGATGAAACGTAGGTCTGTCTACACGCAGCAGCTCAACCAGCGAGAATGTTTAGCGCTTGTGACCTATGATCTGCACATGCACGGTCGAGATATCAAACTCGCTTATTCCAATCAGTCTGAAGAAGGGTCCCGACCAGAAACATCACCTATCTATTCCCTTCACAGATGCTGCCTGACTCAGAGTTCCTCCAGCACTTTGTGTTTTATTCAAGAGGCAGGAAAAAGAAAAGGGAAAGGCCAAGTTAACGGGCTTCCTTGATGATACCTGCAACCTTCTTGATGCCACGCATTGTTAAGATGGACTGGATAGGTGGTGATGAGCCCGCGATGGACTGCGTTGTATTCACCATTCTCTGCAAGTGTGGGTGGTCAAGAGCAGGCCAGTTACCATATAAGCCTGAGATGCATCCCAACAGTGTTTGGGCGGCATGGTGGCGTAGCGGTAGGGCTACTGCCTTACAGTGTCAGCAGACCCGGGTTCGATCCTGACTCTGTGCTTGTCCGTACGGAGTTTGCACGTTCTCCCCGTGGGTTTCCTCCCACACTCCAAAGACGTACAGGTTTGTAGGTTAATTGGCTTGGTGTAAATGTAAAATGGTCCCTCGTGCTAATGTGCGGGGATCGCTAGTTGTTGCACTCAGTGGGCCGAAGGGCCCGTTTCCTCGCTGTCTCTCTAAACTAACAGAATACATTCTATAGCACATCTACAGCAATTTGAGATCATTCTTGTGGACATGCCAAATCTTCTCAGGCACCTACGTAAATACTTTGAAGGAAACTGCAGCTATCGACCATCTCTACAACAGCTCCTGTGATGAGGTTCGGGTTGTGCCCTCGCAGTAGAGCACACTGAGGAGCACCAATGGTGAGGGTCAGGGTTGAAGAAATTTTATGATTTATTCAACCCGAGTGAGGTCTGCCAGTCAGGAAGTCCAGATTGTCCAGAAAACTGGTGTCGATCTGAGCCATTACCGATCTTTCAAAGCACTTTATTAAGGTTGAATTTAGAGCTTCTGTGCAGGCGAAAGGCCACTTTTCTTTTCTTGGGACTGGAATGATGGGGGTTTCCTGGAAGCAAATGATGACAATACACTGAGGAAATGAGAGGTTGAAGAGGTCAGAAAGACTGTGGTCATTTGATTGACACACGATGTCAGAACATGCCCATGAGCTTGTGGCCCCCTGATCTACACCTATGACAATGGAGCTATACACAGTTCCAACACCATCTTTAAATTCATCGACGATACCAGTTAATGGATGAATAATTGGCAATGACAAGTCAGAGGACAGGAGTGGGATTGATAATTTGATTGAGTGATGCCAGGACCACAATCTTTTCTCAGCATTAGCATGACCAAGGAAGTGATTGTTGATTTCAAGACGGAAAAGCCGTGAGTCCACGAACCTGGTTTTATTGATGGGTTGACAGTGGAGAAAGTCGAAAGTTTCAAGTTCCTCGGTGTGGATGTCTCTGAAAATCTGTTACGAGTCCAGTACATTGATGCAATCAGCAAGAAAGCTTATTGCCTCTACTTCCTTGGAATATTTGATACATCACCAAATACTCTATCAAACTTCTACAGATATACGGTAGAGCATACTGACTTATTGTCACATAGCCTTGTTCAGTAACTCGAAAACCCAAGAATGAAAGCTACAGAGAATAGACATTGCCGTTGTCCATCAAGGGTAATGACCACCCCACCATCGATGGGATCTCTAGGAAGAACAACCTCAGAAAAGAAAATATCAGGAAAGACCCACAAGAGGCTGGCCACACTCACAATTTGTTGCTCTCATCGGGAAGGTGGTACAAGAGCCTGAGAACCATTAGCTCCAGGTTCAAGAATAGCATCTTCCCATCAAGCTCTTGAACTACCATACACAACCCTAACCAAAATCCTACCTCAGCGCCAAACTACTATGGATTTTGTACACGGTTGCACTAAGTATTTTAGCTTGTACTATTATGGTCTTGTTACCTAGTATAATTGATCATTTACTGTTTTATGGTTTATTATACATTTATTTGTTTTGTTGTATTGATGTGCCAGTAAAGCTGCAGCAAATAAGAATTTTACTGTTCTTGTCCGGTGCATATAACAGTTAAACACTCTTGACTCTTGGTCAAACAAAAAAATTAAAAAGCTACAGGTATATTGGTCATTATCTCAGGAGGCTGCAATACAAGGGATGAACATTATATTGCAGCTGCTTGTTTGGACTTCACTTGGAGTACAGTGTTCTGTAGTGCACACCATGTTTCAGTATGAAGATATCAGTCTAAGAAAGGGTTCAGCAGATACACCAGAACAAAACTGGTGCTAAAAGAGTTAAATCCTGAACGCATAGATTACATAAGCTAGGGTTTTTTTCTCGAATGTGCAGTTTAACTGACAGGTTTACAATGACTAAATAATGGCATCAGGAGCATGTAGAAATGATTTCCCTTTGACATCTTCATACAATGGGAGGTGGAATCTGTCCTCTCTCTCCTCTCTTGCATTCACCCACTGCACCACTCACCCACACGCCCACCCAATAACTGCTGAGCTAGATCTACTGAAAACAATTATTATCAATACATCTTTTGTCAAGTGATATTATTAAGGATTACAAATAGTACAAATAGTGTTACAGAATCAAGGCAGGTACATGAACCCAAATTACATCAGTTGTTTTCTAATTGAATGGCAGCACAGGCTTGTCAGACCAAGCAACTATTTCTATTCTATGTTCCAACATTTTATTTAAATTAAAGTCAATTTCACAGTTCCGTTTTAGCATCTTGAGATACTGCATGCAATAACAGCAGCAGGATTTATCCATCCTCTTACTGACTGATATAAAAAAGCCTATGGCAGATAATGATGTATAAAAAACAGCTAATGCCTGATAAGTTGTTAAATTAAAGACAGGCATACACGGCTCAAATCTTCCAGTATTATACACGGCTGATTTACTGAAGGCTGCGAGAGCTCATGTAAAGCTATGGCACAGAATAAGAACTGATCATTTCCTTACTTTAGCACAAAATCTTTTTCAGAAAGCCCTTTCAAAACATCTTCATTGATAATTCTCACACTGAACAGGTTTCAATCAGTTGATGTTACTTTTCTTCTTTTCCATCTTTTTTTGAAAGGTGAAATAATTTAGAAGGTATGATCACAAATGTTTAGATAACTGGTGTTATGACTATTATAGGAATCAGTGCTTTTGATGCAATAATTTTAATGGTGCTGCCAAGTTACCTGGTACATCAGGCTTGTACTGACAAATTCACTTTAAATGATAATGCATTCTTTACAACGCTTTTAAATTTAAGTGGCCGTGGCACAGTGTTAGAACAAAGGCTGCATTTATCAGCACATTGAACAGTTGTAGAATGATCATAATAACCTGCCTCTGATTTTCAATGTCAGCCTTTTTCTGGGAATACACATCCTTTCGGTTGGTAGGATTTTTCTTCTGTATAATTTACACTCGGGTATCACCTCACTAGTATATGATTTGTATCATGTTACAATATTTTTGTTTTGCCAAGCTTTCCTTTGCAATGTCAATGCTGCTTTCTTGTCCTGCAGTTCGTCAGGAAAGTTGTTGGAGTTCCTCCAGAGGATGCTTTAGGAACAACTATTCTAATCCAAACTTGCACCTCCTGATCAAAAATGAAAGGACAGTAAAATCTTCTATTTAATGGCAGGCCAAGATACTAATCACAGGCCAACCCCCCAAAAAGTCTGGTCTAGTGGTATTTAGTGGGAAATATTTTATCTTACCATTATATTCTAAATCCATTAAGCATGTACATCTGCAGATAAAACTTCCAATCAGCCACAGCTTTACAACTGTTTAACTTTTAAACTGTTTCCCCGAATGCTGCCTGCCGCAAACCAGCAATTCATGAAGTTAATCTACTCAATCTACAGAAAGGGACCAAGGAGAAACCACCAGAACTTCCCTTTCATTCAATGGGTGACTGAATGCTGTTACTTGGGTATCTTATCACATGCACAGAATGTTACTAATGAAGTATTCAGACCAGATGTTGATGCAGAGAGAGATAGGTGTGTGGGGGGCTATTGTTGAGGTTTATCCTTTCCCTCATTGTGCTGCGATCACACAACAAGTTGTGATATCTTCATTTGTCAAATTTGACTCCATAAAAAAACACACCATGTGCTGGGGTATCTCAGCGGGTCAGGGAGCATCTCTGACTGGCTGAGTTACTCCAGCACTTTGTGTCTTTTTTTCTAAACTGGCATCTGCAGTTCCTTGTTTCTCCAAATTTACTCTAAGCTTTGTTTATTTTATTTTCAAGAGTGAAATGGTAAAATAAGAAACTGATAGGTCAGAATTCTAAACGTTGAAACCTTTTTTCTAATCTCCTCCTCAATGGAGATGCGACCTTTACCGTGTCGTATCTCCGTTCGCGCTACGGCCTAACATCGTGGATTCGGCGGCCTCCAGCTGGGATCGACCTTGAAGACTCCGGTCGCAGGGCCTGGACTTACCATCTCGGAGGCTTCGGCCGTGGGCCCTGCAGACCGCAACATCGGGAGCTCGCAGGTCCCTGGCTGGCGACCGGCTTTTGGGAGCTCCAGCCGTAGCAGCTTCGACCGCCCCGAAGCGCGAGGTACGATCGACCCGCTCGCAGGCCCTTCATCGCCCTGCGTGGCTCGGCCGCAGCACTTTCCATCACCCGGTGGGGGCTCAGGACCTTCATCGGCCTGCTCGGCTCGGCCCTGGGACTTTCCATCGCCCGGTGGGGGCTCAGGACCTTCATCGGCCTGCTCGGCTTGGCCCTGGGACTTTCCATCGCCCGGTGGGGGCTTCAAAAAGTTGGGAGCCTCGATCACCTCGTGGCACCACGGGAGAAGAATGAGGAGGAGATAAGACTTTTCTTTGCCTTCCATCACAGTGAGGGTGTGCCTAGAGCAATCACTGTGATGGCTGTTTGTGTAAAAATTGTATCTGTGTGTCCTGTGCTTTTTGTTGTCTACTGCCGGACCCTGACGTGAGAGGACGCTGGCGCTGTTTATTTGCCGCTTCTCCGTTAGGATAGTTTGTCTGTTTGTTTTTATGTTATGATTGTTTTTGTAAAGCGCTTTGAGCTTCTGGAAAGGCGCTATATAAAATAAATGCTTATTATTATTATTATTATTATTATTATCAACACTGAAAACTAAAACCGATTAAGTTTCATATCATTATTTGATATTGAAATAGTTTGACCCAAGAATCAAGAGAATAAACTGCTTGACTGAATTTACGGTCACAGACAGCCCTCAAAGTTAGCTTCTAATCAAGTAGCTTGACAAATAAATAAAAGATTTGTAGAGCTGCAGGCACAGTAGGTCCAGGTTTATTATGGAAACATGTCAAGGATGATTGAACAGTCGAGAGGAGAACGTAAAGGCCAATTTGTTCACAGTATGATACAAAAGGCACATAACTCAGCAATTCATTTTCAACTAATAACACAGATAAAAACTGAATGTGGAAATGGAGAGGGTGAATTACCAACAAAATAACTTCTGTCAACTTGTTAATTGTTTCTTACAAAAGAAAGGTTAAAAATAACCAATAATGGTGTAAACTCTTGACCCGTAGCAATTAGGCAATTCAGAGCAATCATAAAGGAATAAAAAAGACTATTCAATATCAAATCCAATGCTCAGTGGGCAGGTCAGGGGGGGAGCACATTGCATTTAAATAAATCTTTGATTAATGGAGTGGAACCTTCACATTTTCACTCATTTTCTTCTGCACAGATGCTTTAAGGCCATTGACTGGCCTGCCTTAAAACCACTACCAAGCCTGCTCTTTGGACTGCTGCCAAATGCTCGCGACAGCTTGCTAAAGAAGACGTATCCTCGGTTCTCTGCCTCCTGCAAGAAACAGCTCAACTCCATTTTGCAGCTCCCTGCCTAAGAAGTTCTCAGTGACAACCAAGTGGAGCAGGCCTTCTAGCACCCAATATTGGATGTCAAGCAGTCAGTTGTTACAACAAGTCTACTACCACTGAGCGGCAGACTTTGAAATCAGGCAATTACATACCTAATAGTGATGATTACCACTCTTCAGGAAGAAAGGCAATTAATTCCTTGCAAGGTGCATTCCAAACGCACCCAATCCTGATGCAAGGTCTTGACCCGGAATGCTGACCAGACATTTTTTTTGCCTCCACAGATGCTGTCTGACCCACTGAGTTCCTCCAGCAGTTTGTTGTTTGCATCCAATTTCTACGCCATTGTCGCAATCCTATTTCCAGCATCACAACGGGTCGTACAACTGAAACTGACCTGCAATGCTGTCTGTGTGGAGTTTGCATTCTCTACCCACAACCATGCGAATGTCTCTGGGTACTCTGGCTTCCATGCACATCACAAAGGCACAGGAGTTGGATTTTCACTGATCACTAATTGTCTGTTTGTGGGAGGAGAATCAAGGAGGATTCTTAGACGTATGAGACGGACAAAAAGTGAACACTGCCCAGTCCATCACAGGTACTGACCTCCCCACCATCTAAAGTATCTGCAAAAGTCACTGCCTCAAAAACGCAGCCAGCATCAGAGATCCACACCACCCATGCTCTTATTTCACTCCTGCCTTCGAGAAGAAGGTATAGGAGCCTGGAAACCATAACATCCAGGTTCAGGAGCAGTTTCGTCCCTACAGCCATCAGGCTATTAAACACTACAAAGTCCAAGTAAGCACCAAAGTACATAGACTTGGGGGATTATTTATGTCTTTGCACTATTATTATTTGTTTATTTGACATATGACAATAAAAACCTCCTGGCTCGACTTTTGAGAATCTATTACAGGGCACTAAACGTGGGAATAGGATTAATGGAATTTCACTAAGAGCTAAACAGCCTCTTTCTACGCTGCAAGACCCAATGAAATATGAACATAAATGATCCCATCATTCTTCACACAAGGCTTCAATTCTTATCAAAATATATATTTGGGATATAGTGTCACCAATCTACTAATTACAATCAAAGGATGATAAACCATGGGAAGCATGCCCACAATTTCATAATATGTGTGTCGGACAGGGCCCTCAAATACTGCAGTTTCATGCGCCATCTTTAGCTGTCCAAAGAAAAGGCCCAATGTTTCCTTAATTCTTATTTTATGGAAACATAGAAAATAGCTGCAGGAGCAGGCCAGTCGGACCTTCGAGCCAGCACCACCATTCAATATGGTTATGGCTGATCATCTAAAATCAGTACCTCGTTCCTGCTTTTTCCCTAACAGCTATATCTAACTCTCTCTTGAAAACAGTTTATATTTCATTTGTTTTATTAAAAAGGTGCTTGTTCATCATTTAAAAAGATAAGCATGATAATGAAAATGAACAATACAAAATCACTAAAATACAAAGAGCAATTCATCAGTAAAATATTTTTTTGTAAGGGAGTTGCAGGAAGATGATTCTGCAAATGTAGTTCGCTATTTGACATTTTCAAAGAACTTGCATTTTGAAGCATCATTTACAATGTACCCTCATGGTATTGATGTCATACAAAAATAATTAGATTGATTGAAGATATCTAAAGTACCTGGTGTCAAAAGTACCACCGGGTGGTGCCAGCAATAGCAGCCTCGCCAACAGTCTGCCTGTCCCTGCCTTCTTTGTTGTTGTTTTTAGTATGTGTTAAATGTATGTTTTTAGTGTTCTTTTGCTTGTTTTATGTGGGGGGGGGGGGGGGGGCGAGGGGTGGGTGGGGGAAACGTTTTTAATCTCTTACCTCGATGGAGATGCAATTTTTTTCCATATCGTATCTCCGTCCGCACTGTAGCCTAACATCAAGGAGTTGGAGGCCTCTGCTGGAGACTGACTTCGGGGCCTGCGGGACTTAACATCGCGGAGCTCGCAATCCCTGTCGGGGATCGACTTTGGAGCTCCAACCGCGGGAGCCTGTGGACTTTAACATCATGAAGCTCGCGGTCTCTGGTTAGAGACTGACTTCGGGAGCTCCAAGCCGCAGGAGCTTCGACTGCCCCGACACGGGAGCTTCGATTGCCCCGACGCAGGAGCTTCGACTGCCCCGACGCGGGAGCTTTGATCGCCCCGACACGGGAGCTTCGACCGCCGGCTACGGGAGCTTCGACCGCCGGCTGCGGGAGCTTCGATCGCCCCGACTGCAGATGGTTCGACTGCCCCGACCGCGGGAGAAAAAAGAGGGAAGAAATTTAGACTTCATTGCCTTCCATCACAGTGAGGAACTTGGGGAATCCGCTATGGTAAATGTTTATGTTAACCTTTATGTAGTTGTGTGTCTTGTTGCTTTTTTTAATTATGGCTGTATGGTAATACGAATATCACTGTACCTTAATTGGTGCATGTGACAATAAAAGACCCTTGAAACCTTTGAAACTTTAAACCCTGTTAGTTGTCAGAATTTCCCATCCCACATTATTGTTGCTGGGGAAATTTTATTATTAGTTTGAAGTCTAATAATAACTTGGAGCTCCCAAAGTCAGTCTCTAACCAGAGACCGCGAGCTTCACGATGTTAAAGTCCACAGGCTCCGAAGTCAGTCTCCAGCAGAGGCCTCCAACTCCTTGATGTTAGGCTACAGTGCGGACGGAGATACGATATGGAAAAAAATTGCATCTCCATCGAGGCAAGAGATTAAAAACGTTTCCCCCACCCCCCATACCTTGCACCAGACTTCAAACCAAAGTCCCTTCCAAACCCACGTTCTCGGGATGAGCGCAAGATGTCAATTTTCCTCAGCTTACAGCAACTGATGAAAAACATCCGATTTTTTTTTAAATTTGCTGTTTATATTGTTGGTGAAGAGGAAGATGGATTCAACATTCCAGGGACAAGCACACAGCAAAATCCAGTAGACCTTCTGAATCTTTGCTGCACTTCCTCATCTTATGGGGAAGGAGACTAAAACTGTATGCAATGCCCTGTGCTGACGGGACAAAATATTGTATTTCAGAATATGTTGATTACACAAGGATTGGGAATAAATGTAGGAAGCAGATGTAGAGAAGATTCAAGGGATACAAGCAAACTGACTGGAGGGCAAGAACATTTGCAGGCACCGATAATTTAGAAAAAAATATGGTTAGTCATTTCTCTATGTAACCAAAATGCACAAAGTTTGTTAAAGGGCAAGAGATGGCATGGTGTTGATTATCAAACTCCCCGAACTTCACAATTCCCTGAAAGTTAGCATGCAGTGAGTGGGAAGGCAAAATGTATTGGCCTCTATTATTAGAAGATCTGATTAAGGATATCGTAGTGAAATTGTATTGGGCTTAAGAGATCATGCACAGGGCATTGCATACAGTTTTAGTCTCCTTCCCCATAAAATGAGGAAGTGCAGCAAAGATTCACAAGACTTGTTCCAGAGATATCAGGTTCGCAAGGTATGAGAAGAGGTAATGTAAACTTTCTCTGAGGTTTAGAAATATGAGAGGTGATCACATTGAAACATACAAAATTATTACAGGACTAGAATGATTGGTTGAATGCAGTTGTTTGCCCTGTTACAGGGTCTGGAAGCAGAGGCCAAGGTCTCAGAATATGTGATAGGATGGGGATAAGGAGGTGAATCGCTGAAATTCTCGAAGTTTAAAGAGCAGTAAAGATTCAGTCAACGAGTTCAGCCAAAGCAGAGATTGGTTGATTTCAGCAGATTATGTGAATCATAAGATATCTGGATAACGAAGGCAAGAACATTGATGTAAAGATCAGGCAGGGCCTTGATGAATGGCAGAGCAGGACTAGATAACCTACTCCTGTTACTATTTCTCACTTTCTTATGACGTGACTGGAAATTAGCCAAGTGCCAGGAGTCATAAAAAAAGGGATAGGCTTCAGACACACAACTTGTCAGCAAAAGCCTCATGGGATTTTAATAATTCAAAGTATTTGGATTATGGGGTAGAAAGCCAGGTCTCCAAGTTCTCTGACGGCATGAAAATAAACAGCAATATTACCTGTGTACAAAGAACCATTAATGACAAAAACACAATTAAGTGAAAGGGCAAAAAACTGGCAAATGCATTCCGATGTAGGTGAACTGCACATCATTTACTAGGAATCTAAAATGATAAATAGGGTATTTTATAAAACAATAAAAAGCTACAATACATTAATCATGAAAGTGTTAGTTACAGAAAATAATAAAAATGATAATGGAAGACTTGGCATGATACCTCTTTCACTGGATTACAACGTGGATAAAAAATATACTTCATTCGTGCAAAGTCCTGTTTGGAACACCAATGAGCAGTTGGACAGACTGCAAGCACCATATAAAGGATTATGGTGACCTTGGATTGAGCTCAGCATTTAATTATTTGGTGTCCAAAGGTTAAATTACAGAGAGATCTTGTGCAGACTAGGGTTATATCTTGGAGTTAAATGGATGATTTGATTGGGGTTTAAGATATAGACTATATGAACAGATATGGCTTCTGTTGATTGTTAAGTCGGAAAATTCTGCTAGACACAAAAACTGATGAAAATGTTATATTCTCCTCTGCAAATACCAGATCTTGCTAATTTTAATAACTTAAATTAACAAAACTTTTTATATTTAAACTATACGTGTCAAAGAATGGACAGATGAAGTTGGGTCATATACACTTAGCGACCTCACTGGATGACAGAGCAGGTTCAAAGGGCTGAATGACCTAGCTGTTATCCTAGTACAATTATTCTCAATTGTAATTAGCTACCATAAATTATATCACCAAGCTTAGGGGAACAGAATGACACAGATAGTCACTAGCTGAGAGAACGATATTGTATGTTTATTAATAGGACGCACCACAAAGGTGCAGGAATAGTTTTAAATATAGAGCAACATTACCAAGGGGAAACAGGCCTCTCTGGAGTGGGCTAAATTTAGATCATTTGATTACTTGAACACTTCAGAGAAAGTGACTGTTGATCTTGCTTTATTATCTCATTACTTTATCCTATTTTGCAACTCTAGGGAAATAAAAGGATATGGGCATTTGGCTGGAAAAGTTATCATTACATAGCTGATTAGCCTTTATCGGCCTGATGGGAAAACAGGTTCAATGGACCTTATAACATGCTCTTGTACCTCAGAAATGTGCAAATTCAGAACACTTATTTTTTAGTTTTAATGGTGACAAAAATGACAATTATCCCAGTTTTTGAATATAACGGCATCATTTAACCTTTAAGAAAGAAGAATCTGCCATGTATTCTTGATTTTTACGAAATAAATTGCAAAGTTTAAAAAAATCATATTATTTGAAAAGTGCTTTAATTTGCAACTAAATGCAAGGTTAAATAGCAGTCCTCTAAGTCATATACTCTCTGTTATCACGTGTCCTGTTTAAGTGCTTGGAGCTCAAAAGTTTTAACTCCCCTCTATCCTCAGAAACTAGGGTGTCTATTTTACAATGACAGCTGCAATAGCGATTGGATTAAAGGAAGAAGCTGACCAGCTTAGAGCAGTTGTAAAATAAATGGCAGATGCACCGTTTCACTCAGACTGTAAAGCCTTCATTGTGCTGCATCACGCCAATGGCAAAGAAAAGGAGGCTTGTGGCAGCAGGGGAGGCATGACAACTTAATAGAGGACTACAGTTTACTATTCCATTTAGTTACAAATATCCATGCATTTTTCCAATAATATGCTGTTAAACACTTTGCACTTCATTTCATTAAAAATAATAGACTACTTATACAGATGATATAAAAAGTAACATTCTACAGCACAATGTTACAATCAATTTGGAAGCTAATAAGTAGTTGGGAAGTTAAACAAGGGCAGGATACACACAGTGAAGAGCAGGGCCCTGGAGAGTCTTACTGAATAGGGGAACATGGATGACAAGTATAGTTCCCTGAAAATGGGAACACTAGTCGACACGGCAGTGAGGAAGCTGTGCCTTCATTGACTGAGGCATCGGGATAAGAGTCAGGTCGTCATGTTACAGTTGTACGAAACGTTGGTTGAACTACACTTGGAGTATTATGTGCAGTTCTGGTCACAATATTATAACAAGAATGTGATTAAGCTAGGGGGAGGGTAGAAAAGACTCACAAGTATGTTGCCTAGATTGAGGCATTTAAATTAGGAGAGATTGGACAAGATGGGCCTGTTTTCCCTGAAATGGAGGCGGTCAAGAGGTGACATACGAGAAGCATATGTAGGCTAGATAGCTAGTGTCGGCTTTCTATGAAAGGGGTGTCTAAACTTGGAGGGGAAAGTTTTAAGATGAAAGGGAGGAGGTTTAAAGGGTAGTAAATTCTTCACACAAAGGGCAGTCGGTATCTGGAATGAGAGAGGAGGTGGCGCAGGCAGGAACTAACACCATTTAAGAGACATCTGGACACATGATTCATAGAAGATATGGAATTAATACAGGAAAGTGGTATTAGTATAGAAAGGAATGATGGTCAGCATAGGCAGAATGGACTGAAGGGCCTGTTTCTATGCTGTATAACTCCTGGACTCGAAATAGCATACAATAAACTTTGAAATGAGTTTAAGGCTTGAATACACTTCAGGATAATTCTCACACTTGACTCCTGAAATTTACAATGTTGAAATGTTAAGTAAATTAGTATTCTGCAATTCACTCTGCTTCTCGTCCGCTCCTCAATAACATTAGAAATGTAAACAAGTTCTTTCCAATTACAGCACATAATTGAGATAATCATTATATCTGGCAGGTTGAGAGATAATGCAAAGTGGCTACACCATCAGTGATTTAAGGATGTCTTCGCACAGGAAGCAAACATTTCCATTTGGTTTGATGGAATATTAAGTTCGGGGATAAAGACTAATTTGACATTTTGGCAAATTTACAAAATAATATGATACATCACAAATAGATTTTCAGAAAAGCTTCAATAAAAAGTAGCTTCATTTTTTCTACAAGGCAGCACCTCTTGACACAATACAATGCAAACTTGCGGCATTGAATTTCTGATATATCATTATGATCATTCATTTACTTACCCGAAGCTGGTCACACCAATAGCGGTGACAGAATGGGCAAAACTCCTTGGTTGCTGCACTTCAGTGAAATGGGTCAGTGGATGGAAAGATAACAGGAACTAAGAGAAAAATAGAGCAGAACAATTCAAGTAAAGAGCACAATTTATGTGACATTTCATGGAAAATAGTACATTTTAAAATTGGTGCACTGAAAGAAACATCAATTTTAGCTGCAACAGGTTCTGTGTAAAATAAGTAATTCACATTCAACTTGATCTCCAAAATGATTCTGCAACAGGCTGTGGTACCAGACTTGACTACCAGAGGTCAGTATAGATTTGTGTATCAGTCCTTGGTTGACCATGTTTGATATTTTTTCTGGAGGACTTTTACTCGGAGAAGAACAGTCAATTTATTTTGAGAGTTTTAACAGGCAACTTTTGTAAGCAAGCAATTTAATAGAAATACATATAAATTACACATCTTTTACACATCCAGAGATGCTACCTGTCCTGCTGAGTTACTCCAGCATTGTGTGCCTATCTTCAGTGTAAACCAGCATCTGCAGTTCCTTTCTACACATCTTTTTGCATCTTTACATCTTGGGAAATGTGATCTGTTCTGAAATCATTTTGCATACACACATAAACTGGATTGTAAACTAATCTCCAGAGTTGATCTATTGGTATAGAGATATCAGTTTGAATTAAAGTCGCAATTTTTTCATAATCAGTTTACAGAAGTCAAATTAAAAGTTGGTTTCAGTTTGACTAGGGGTTCCAATTGATTACTGGATGAATAGCTAAAGATACCGAAATCAACTTTTCAGGGTAATAGCATAACCCTGAACTGGTCTCATAACATAACCTTGAACTGAACATAACATAACCCTGAACTGGTCTCAGGTTTCCAGAGTTGAAGTTAAAAACAAATTGCTTCAACTCCAGCTCCAAGTTTCTGAAAATCTTGAAATGAATACATATTGCCCTCAAGTGAGGGCATAAGTGGGCAACACGCTGAAGCACCAAGCAAAGCCCTACTTGAGCAAAGGCTACTTGTCAATACAGAAGAGCAACTTTCTCTAAACCAAAATGGGAATTCGGGAACAGAGACAAGTGGATAAAATTGGCAAGAAATAACACAGTGTACACAACTGTGGAAATTTTTAAATATCCAAACAATCAAAACATTCACAGAATAAAACAAGGCAGATTTATTATTGGTCCTTTCGAAATAATCAGCAGTTTCGGCATGGCATGAGTTATTAACCCAAGCAAGTGTAGTGCAGAAATGTTAGCTGGAAAGCCAGTGTGCTCTAATGATGCCACCAAATCAAGCTTGAATATTGTGGCTGCGATTGTTGGCAAAATGCTTTTGTAATCAGTTTCAGCCAATGCCATTTTATTGATTGGACACATTAGAGGCAGGAAACATGTTCCCAATGTTGGGGGAGTCCAGAACAAGGGGCCACAGTTTAAGAATAAGGGGTAGGCCATTTAGAACGGAGATGAGGAAGAACTTTTTCAGTCAGAGAATGGTGAAGGTGTGGAATTCTCTGCCTCAGAAGGCAGTGGAGGCCAGTTTGTTGGATGCTTTCAAGAGAGAGCTGGATAGAGCTCTTAAGGATAGCGGAGTGAGGGGGTATGGGGAGAAGGCAGGAACGGGGTACTGATTGAGAGTGATCAGCCATGATCGCATTGAATGGCGGTGCTGGCTCGAAGGGCTGAATGGCCTACTCCTGCACCTATTGTCTATTGTCTATTGTCTAAAGTGGGTCCTGGCTTCACAATGGGAACCAGGACACTGAGCATATGGAGAGGCTGAATAATCATGCAATTACCAAGTAAACAAGAAATAAACTGCTTAATATGGAAAATAAGACAAGGGATGATAGGCAAAGGGAGAGCATAGGAAGGAAATGTTTTTTTTAGATTAAAAAAAAAAAATGAGTGCATTTAAAGCCATCAAATGACAAACAATTGTTCCATTCAACACAATTATGTTGATTCTTCAATTAGAGCCAAAACATCATAAACTCAATTCTGCACTTTCTTTCAATCTCTCCTTTTAAAAAGTTTAGCCAATTTTCTCTCAGGTAGCTTCGTGGGCTCCTTGTTAATCCTGATTTGTGTAAAACTTTTCTACCAACATTTCCTGGGTTTTTCTAGTAAAGATGCTGAGCCCAAGCGGTCTCGATATGGTCCGTCAGACCACCACAATGCAGAAGGGTCTCGACCCAAAACGTCACCCACTCCTTCTCCCCAGACATGCTGCCTGTCCCACTGAGTTACTCCAGCTTTTTGTGTTTATCGCCACAATGTATCATTGCTTACACTCTGAAGTTTTAGAAACCCATCATTTGGCCTCTTTTAATATTCTCTTTTCATTAAAAAAAATCCTGAGTCTTCTCTCATAACTATAACTTTAAAATTGTGATGTGTCTCCATCCTTTTCATAGGCCAGTTATAAGTATGTATAATCCATAATTTTAGCCATCTAAAGTAAAGTAGAGCCTAGCCATGCTGAATAGTGCAATGATCAAAGACCAATCATAATCTTCAAAAGGATTCTTAGTTGCCTGCTCAAGAGGAGGAAACTTTAAAAAAAAATTGTTTGATGAAACCTTATGATGTTGCATCCGGTCATATGAGAACGATTCTACACGATAGGACGAATGGCTTTGCTACTATACAACGTGAATGTTTCCCACTTCAGTGCCTGCAGTTCAGATGCCTGCAGTTGGAGGTCACAGTGCAACAGGAAAGAACGTATGCTGTTTGTACAGAATAAACGCACACATCAACTGTGCTTTGCAACAAGCATTCTTCTTTGTAAATTCACACCTAAGAAACAGCACCTCACCTCAGAAATTTCAATACAAGAGATGCTGTATAACACAGGCACAATTGTCCAGCTCCCTCCACAAATAAAATTAAACCTTGTAGAAAACAGAAGCATTTCTGATAGTAATTATGTCTGTGCATCACAGACTGCCGAATGTGCAAATCAGTACCATTTGGAGAAAGACAAGCCTTGGAACAAAAGAGAAGCTTTTTAAAAACAAAATCTCTTTTTGACGGTTTAAACGTGCATATTTACTCAGCCGTCATTTGTGATAATAGTTAGAGATAACAGTCGGGATTCACAAATGGGTAAGCAGGTGGCAAGGGTATCATAGTCAGCCTGCTGCACGCACATTCGAGTGCAGAATTGGGGGCGAGTTGGTAATTATGTACATAGCATGCCAGATAGGCATCTGTTGTTCCACGCAACAGTGTAGCCTGTAAAATCATGCTTCGGATACAGATATCCAGTGTGGCCAGGTGGAAAACAGTAAGATCCAAACGCTGCTTTACACTAACAGCTCACACACACAAAAAAAACATACATTTCACCTACCCTCCCACGGCTCTGGAGAAAGCAGCTTCTTTCTGTTACCCAGTTATGTCGTGCTGTTTTAGTGCATCAGAACCTCACAGTGGTGTCCTATCAATACAATAGAAAATAAAGTGCTGTTAGTAATTATATAGACCAATATTTGACACGGGTAAACAATTATCTCAAATTCTGCAAAACAAAATCCTTTGGTTATTCAAAATTCCATCCACTCTATGTAACATCAAATACGGATACCTTTGTCAATGTGATTTAATGAATTGGGCTATTTAATTTATACTCTAACCATCAGCTAGAGACTTGTTCCCTCTCTTTGGCAATACTCTGAAACTGAACCAGATCTTATGCAACCGCTGTGTCATATTTGAACCAAATAGCTTGTTAACTCAAATCCATGCCACAAGCTTCCATCTTTTTAAAATCACAGCCAATATGATTCCCTTGGTCAAAACAGATGGTGGAGAATTATCATATCATCATATCATATATATACAGCCGGAAGCAGGCCTTTTCGGCCCACCAAGTCCGTGCCGCCCAGCGATCCCCGATCATTAACACTATCCTACACCCATTAGGGACAATTTTTACCTTTACCCAGCCAATTAACCTACATACCTGTACGTCTTTGGAGTTATAGGCCATTTAGTTTAGCATGTATTGTTGGCAAGATGCGAGAGTCAACAAGTAATAACCAATAATATAGGAGAGTTGAATATGGTCAAACCTAGTCGATAATGTTTTGTAAAATCTGACAAATTTGCTACAATTTGTTGAGAATATGACAGGGATGGCGGGACCTCCCAACATTTGACTTTACAAATTCATAATTTTGATATCCAAAATTCATTTTTTTAACATAAAAATTCATAATATGGCATGTAATGCAACTTTTCAGCAATAAAAGTATGCACGTGTTGCGCTACATTCATGTGAAAAACGACTATTATTTCCAACAGTCTGCAGTTCTTGGACTACATGTACAATGTCAGGCCTATCATGAGTATATTCTGCTATTTATAAAAAGGTTATTGAACAGAGATACTTTTTAAAACACAAAGAAAACATTGTTTTGTTTTTTCTATTTTGCTTTTTCCCTACACATCCCAATTCTCTTGGTATTGAATAAAAGAACAATGGTCATAAAATGTATGACTAAGTTATGAAGAAAGAGTTGATATATGCGACAAATATGAGTATTTGTTGAAGTAAATTCGCACATTCATTGATAATCAGCCCAAAAAGGTGGTAATTAGCTTTTCTACTGTATTTTATATTTTAACCCTGTCTAAATTAATTAATATAGTTATATAATCTTGCACTTAAATTTGATATTTACTCATTACAGTTCCACCACTGATTTTCCGGCACTCTTGGTTCCAGAGCTTTGCTGGTTTATCCAGCTGGCTATGGGGATAGATGAGCTGGCTCCAGCTGGGCTGGAGTTCCAGAGCCCAGGCCGCAGGTTGCAAATTCGACCCACCAATCGGCCATGGAAGTCCCGATGAGGTCGAGATTGGCTGCCTTGCCCAGCCTCGGTGCCACATTTTCGGGGAGACTTCTAGGATTTCTCACGGAACCCCAGCAACCTCTAGCGGCCGAATTGACAAATCGCAATTACGGAATGTTTTGCGGAAAAATGTGAGGCAAAATCAGAATGGCGGAAATGAAATAAGAAAGCGGAAACTTTCCACCAAATTCAGAAAGGTTGGGAGGGGTGAACAGCGATAGAGTGGTACCTGTAGATGCAGCGTATTTAGGTTTCCAAAAGGTATTTGACAAGGTGAGGTTAAGAGGCTTGTGCTTAAATTAAGAGATCAAGGTAATGGTAAAAGTGTGTTAGTATGGTTTGAAAGCTACTGTCACACAGAAAACACGGTAGCGCAGCGGTAGAGTTGCTGCTTTACAGCGAATGCAGCGCCGGAGACTCAGGTTCGATCCTGACTACGGGTGCTGCACTGTAAGGAGTTTGTACGTTCTCCCCGTGACGTGCGTGGGTTTTCTCCGAGATCTTCGGTTTCCTCCCACACTCCAAAGACGTACAGGTATGTAGGTTAATTGGCTGGGTAAATGTAAAAATTGTCCCTAGTGGGTGTAGGATAGTGTTAATGTACGGGGATCACTGGGCGGCACGGACTTGGAGGGCCGAAAAGGCCTGTTTCCGGCCGTATATATATGATATGATATGATGATAAAGAGTTGGAATAAATCGGACATTTTCAGACTGGAGGAATGTAGCTAGTGAAGATTGTCAGGGCAGTAACTGGCCCTCAATTGTTTAACATTTACATCAATGCTCTGGAGGAGGGAACAAAATGTATGTTTACCAAGTCTTTCAAAGATACAAAACAGGTGGAAGGGCATATTTTGATGTGGACCTTGTGATTCTGCAACAGGACATAGAGAGTGATGGGACACAAACCTGGCAAATAGTTTGATGTTTGAAATTACGAGGTCATCTACTTTGGTAAGAACAAAGGTAGATTATTATCTAAAAGGGGAGAGACTGCAAACAAATAAAATTTGGGGGAACCTAGGTGTTCTAGCGCAGGAACCACAAAAAATTAGCAAGCAGATCCAACAAGAAGTTAAGTTGGCAGACAACATGTTAACCTTTGGCAAATGGATTGGAGTTTTAGAGGTTTTGTTACAGCTGTACCGAGTGTTGATAAGGCCAGCTGGAATATTGCACACAATTTTGGTCCCCTTCCCCCCCAAGAAAAGATGCAATAGCATTGGTTGCGGTCCAAAGGAGATTCACCACGCTAATTCCTGGGATGGGAGGGTTATCCTATCAAGAGAGGTCAGAAAGTTTAGTTTAGTTTAGAGATACTGCAGAAAAAAAGGCCTTTCAGTCCACCACACCAGCCATTGATCACCCACTCACACTAGTTCTAAGTTATCCCACTTCCACATACACTCCCAATGCAATAGGGGCAGTTTTACAGAGGCTAACTAACCTACAAACGCGCTCGTCTTTGGGATAAGGGAGGAAACTGGAGCACCCAGCGAAATCAACATGGTCACGGGGAGAACATGCAAACTCCACACAGACAGCACCTGTGGTCAGGATCGAATCTGGGTCTCTGGCAAGGTGACACAGCACCTCTACCAGCTGTGCCACCCTTTAGGTCTGTATTCCTTGGAATTTAGAAGAATGAGGGACAATCTTTTTCAAACCTAAGATCCTAAGAGAGCTTGATGGAATAAATGCCAGGGTATTTTAACTCGTGGGAGTCACAAACAAGGAGGCGTAACTACAAAATAAGGGGATGGTCATTTAAAACAGAAGCGTAGAAACCTCTTTGGCTGTGAATCACTGTAATTTTCTGCCCAAAGTCCTGGAGACAAATTTCAGATGGTGATAGATAAATATTTAAAAGATAGAAAAATTGAGGGTTATGGGGAATTGGCACCAAAGAGGCCGGCATATATCGGCCATTATCATATTTAAGGCAGAGAGGGGCCTGCTCCTGAGATCCTCATTCATGCCTTTGTTACTTCAAGACTTGCCTATCTTCCACACTCCTCGTAGGCCTCCCATGCTCCTTTCAGCCTGGAGTTGAGGTCATCCAAAACTTTGCTGCCCTCACCCTAGCCTTTTTTCCTAAATGTACTCGGTTTACTCAGCATCCTTTTGTTTTCCAACCTACAATGGTTTCTGGTTAAGCAAGGCCAGATTTAAAAATTCAAACCAATAGCTTTAAATCCTTCCACGATTCCCCATTTCTGTAATCCTCTTCAACCTAATAATTCTCCGAGACACCCACACTCCTTGAATTCTGGCTTTTTCTTTATCTTTGAGTTATTTCTCTGCACGATCGATAGTCGAGGTTTCAGTTGCCAAATTTCTAACCTCTAGGACGTTTTTTCAGTCTTCATTTGTATATCCTTACTTTTCACTTTGACTTGACCTTTGGCCATCCTACTTAATATCCTATGGCTCAGTGTCAAATCCTTTGTTCGATTTTCCCCTTTATGAATGTCACTGGTATATATTTTGCAATGCAAACCTGTGCAGGAAAAATGGGACTTATTATTGATAATTCCTGGACAAGATTGCAGATCAAAAATATACACAGCTGAGTCTAACGTACACATCTCAAAGAACTGTCATCATGCAGCCAACCTTAACAATAAGACAGCACTAGTTGGAGACAAATAAGTTAAGCCATGCCATTCAAATACTAATTTAATATTAGCTGAGTAGTGATTATCACTCTAGGTATAAATGAGACCCAAAGCAATTAGCTAAGCTTAGTTTTATGAATGTCCATTGAAGGAATAAATGGCATTTTCCCTTATTAATTCAAACTGGCAGCAGATAAGTTAAATTTGTTATTTTCTGCCATGAAAAGTAGTCTGTCCTTCGCTCCATCCTGTCCAAAATGGCTGTTTGTAATTAGAACATGCCTCTAAATCTTTAATTATGTTGTTATGCGCAACATGGATAACAGCACAGATGCTAATTTCCAGTTCTTTTATCAGGCCCAAATTTGGCAACAGTGAACCAACTCTATTTAATTATTGAAAAAAATTGCTCCTTTCTCATTACACAATTTTCATTAGTTTGAGGTTAAGGGCTCAGTGTTTTGCATGCGGGTCATCTGTAAACCTTTCTAAATGCATGTCTAACTGTAGATGTATTTGACATATCATTAAGCCTCTCCAGTATTACGAGGGCAGAGCTGGAAAATGTTTTTTGGAGACCTTTGTAATCCACCTGAACTTTTTAAAATAGACCAAAATATCCAATGCCAAATTTAAGTACTACAAGGAGGCACAAGAGACTGTAGATGCTGGAATCTGAAATAAAAAGAGAGAGCTGCTGGAAGATCTCAGTGGGTCAGGCAACCTCTTTTGAAGGAAATGGACAGTCAACATTATGGGTCTTGCCCTTCATCTGAACACATTTCACCTACCTGACCCATAGAGTTCCACCAGCAGCTCTCCTTTTCATTTTTATGTGCATTCAAGATATGAGCACATGCCCATTTATTCAAGAAATTAAGTTGCCATCACAGTCAGTCCCAATTAGCTCCAAATAGGTTTACCTTACGGGCAGCTATACCAAATTAAATCCTCCAAATTCTTTTTTTTTTAGGGAAAATAATGTAATTATGCAGTTGTACCTGTGAGTTGACATGCGCAAAATGGACAATAATGCAGATACTGATTTCCAGTGCTTTCATCAGACCCATTCCTCCAAACCTTTACAAACATGATAACTGTTGCTTTAGTATACCCATCATATGCAGAGGTCTACCTGCAGAAAGCTAGTAAGACTGGCAAAAAATATTTTTCTCAACTTAGACTGTCATCCTGACATGGACCATCAAAGATTTTCCTCCTACACTGAATCTAACATTCCACTCTCCAAGGAGAAACACCAACATTGTCCACCAACATATGACAAGAGTGGTGCTATTAATTACTGGCTCTAGCCAAATTCTACCTTACCAAGGTTGAACACCAGTTCTCCATCTCACACCTCCCTTTGAACTGTCACTTCACCCAACAATATTAGATGGTGTAGGAAAATAACTGCAGATGCTGGTACAAATCGAAGGTATCACAAAATGCTAAAGTAACTCAGCAGGTCAGGCAGCATCCAGGAGAGAGGGAATGGGTGGTGTTTCGGGTCGAGACCCTTCTTCAGACTTGAACAAGGGTCAGTCTGAAGAAGGGTCTCAACCCGAAACGTCACCCATTCCCTCTCTCCAACAATATTAGGTCATCATTTCCCAGATTGACCTTTGGAGATCTTCCCTCCACAGCTTCTAATGTCTGTCCCTATAATGTACGGTCACTTATAATGTATGATCACTTCAACCTTCAAAGTTCCATGAGCAGAAATGTTATGCTAGACCCCCTATTTCAGTCAGTTTGTGTACTATGGAATCCACTTTACTCTTCAAGAAAAAAAACAAAGTGCTGGAGGAGGTTTACCAGAATGCTGCCTAGATTAGAGTGTATTAGCTATAAGGGGGGCCGAGACATACTTGGGATTATTTTCTGCGGAACATCAGAGGTTGAGTGGAGACCTGACAAAAATACATAAAATTATGAGGAGCATAATTCATCAATCAGAATATTGAGTATAGATGTTGGGAAGTCGTGTTGCAGTTGTACAAGATATTGGTACTTTAGCCACTTTAGGGTTCAGTGTTCAGTATTGGTCATTCCGTTAAAGAAAAGATGTGAAGCTGGAAAGAGAAGATTTACGAGGATATTGTCAGGACTCGAGGGCCTGAGTTTAAGGGAGAGGTTGAGCAGGCTGAGACTATATTCCTTAGAGCGCAGGAGGATGAGGGAAGATCTTAGAGAGATGTATAAGATGAGAGGAATAGATAGGGTAAATGCACAGTTTTTTTTGCCCAGAGTCGGGGAAATTGAGAACCAGATACAATAGGTTTACTGTTAAGTGGAGAAGATTTAAAAGGAAGCTAAGGCGCAACTTTTTTTAAAAACATATATGGTGGTAGGTATATGGAACAGCTGCCAAAGGAAGTAGTTGGCAGGTACTATCACATTTAAAACACATTTGGGCAGGTACATTGATAGGATGACCAGAGTCTCTTGCCCAGTGTAAGGGAATCGAGGACCAGAGGTCATGGGTTCAAGGTGAAGAGGAAAAGATTTAATAGGAATCCGAGGGGGTAACTTTTTCACATAAATGGTGGTGGGTGTAAGGAACAACCAGCCAGAGGAGGTAGTTGAGGCTGGGGACTATCCCAACGTTTAAGAAACAATTTGACAGGTACATGGATAGGACAGGTTTGGAGGGATATGGACCAAGCGCAGGCAAATGGGACTAGTGTAGCTGGGACATTGTTAGCCAGTGTGGGCAAGTTGGGCCGAAGGGCCTGTTTTCACACTGTATCACTCTATGACTCTATGATAGGCTTCGAGGGTTATGGGACAAATGCAGACAGATGGCACTTGTGTTGATGGTGCATATTGGTCGGCTTAGGCAGAATGGGCCGAAGGGACCTCTTCCACACTGTAGGACTCTATGACTTTATGCATAGAAAGGGTAGAAGCCAGAACCATTGCCCCAGGATGCAAATTTCACGGAGTAGAGGCCAAAGCTTTATGGTGAGAGGGACAAAGTTCAAAGGAGATACACGGTAAGTTGCCATGTATCTCCTTTGAACTTTGTCCCACTCACCATAAAGCTAATGGCCTCTACTCCTTGAAATTTGCATCCTGGGGCAATAGGTTCTGGCATCTACCCTTTCTATGCATAAAGTTTTTTTTCAAACACACAAAGTGATGGGTACGTAGAACACTCTGCAAGGTGTGGTGATGGAAGCAGAAAAAACGGCCGTGGCATTCAAGAGGCTTTTAGATGGGCACATGGATAAGCAGGGAATGGAGGGATATGGATCACATGTAGGCAAAGGGTAGTAGGTATATGGAGCGAGCTACCAGAGGAGGTAGTTGAGGCAGGTACTATCACAACTTGGCACAACTATATTTAACTTGGCATCATGTTCGAAGGGTCTGTTCCTGTGCTGTTCTGCAAATCATTGACACTCCACTCACTTTAGACTATTTCAGCATTCAGACTTCCCTAAACTTTAAGCATTGCTCTCAGTATTGGCACACACCCCATTGGTTTAAAACTGTTAATACCATACATCTGTCTTAACAGCTGACATATGTCTGTTCAGATTCCTAACTAAATCAATGTTTCAGTCATGAAATCTCAAATCTGTGGTCAATTAGTCTATCAAACCTTGTCAAATCAGGACCTTTAACCAAGAATTTACTGCATTGGGTTTTGCTATGCATTGGGTTTTGCTATGCATTGGGTTTTGCTATGCATTGGGTTTTGCTATGCATTGGGTTTTGCTATGCATTGGGTTTTGCTATGCATTGGGTTTTGCTATGCATTGGGTTTTGCTATGCATTGGGTTTTGCTATGCATTGGGTTTTGCTATGCATTGGGTTTTGCTATGCATTGGGTTTTGCTATGCATTGGGTTTTGCTATGCATTGGGTTTTGCTATGCATTGGGTTTTGCTATGCATTGGGTTTTGCTATGCATTGGGTTTTGCTATGCATTGGGTTTTGCTATGCATTGGGTTTTGCTATGCATTGGGTTTTGCTATGCATTGGGTTTTGCTATGCATTGGGTTTTGCTATGCATTGGGTTTTGCTATGCATTGGGTTTTGCTATGCATTGGGTTTTGCTATGCATTGGGTTTTGCTATGCATTGGGTTTTGCTATGCATTGGGTTTTGCTATGCATTGGGTTTTGCTATGCATTGGGTTTTGCTATGCATTGGGTTTTGCTATGCATTGGGTTTTGCTATGCATTGGGTTTTGCTATGCATTGGGTTTTGCTATGCATTGGGTTTTGCTATGCATTGGGTTTTGCTATGCATTGGGTTTTGCTATGCATTGGGTTTTGCTATGCATTGGGTTTTGCTATGCATTGGGTTTTGCTATGCATTGGGTTTTGCTATGCATTGGGTTTTGCTATGCATTGGGTTTTGCTATGCATTGGGTTTTGCTATGCATTGGGTTTTGCTATGCATTGGGTTTTGCTATGCATTGGGTTTTGCTATGCATTGGGTTTTGCTATGCATTGGGTTTTGCTATGCATTGGGTTTTGCTATGCATTGGGTTTTGCTATGCATTGGGTTTTGCTATGCATTGGGTTTTGCTATGCATTGGGTTTTGCTATGCATTGGGTTTTGCTATGCATTGGGTTTTGCTATGCATTGGGTTTTGCTATGCATTGGGTTTTGCTATGCATTGGGTTTTGCTATGCATTTAATTCAAGCACATAACCCAAACCAAGTTATTCTGACTTACTCAGCTCAGTTGTAACCTAATATAACATTTCATGTAAATGATACACATTGCAGTCCCAACAAACTAAAAATCGGGTTTTTTTCTGCGGCATTTTATGCTGTGTTCTGAAATATTTTTCTATTCTGAAATAGGATAGTTTGGTCCATAAGTTAATCTTCAAATGCTTTTTAAGAAATGGTTCATCAGCATACTTGGTAGCATGCGACAAATTTCTGCATGGCTATTTATTTTCGTCTTTGGTGGTTCTTTGAGATCAAAGATGACACCCTCCAATCTGGTTCTCTGAGCCATCGTGTGAAAGAAGAAACTGCAAATTCTTCCAGAGAAGGAGCACTTGATAGGAAAGGTGGGTGAAGATTGAGGAGATGCACACCTTCCACAGCTATGCACAACCTTGCGCACTGTACAATTTACAGCCGTCTGTGGAATAAAATTCTCCAATAAGCCTCAGTTCTGAATTTGAATTGCAGATTTACAGAATGTCTTATTTAAGGAAAGATACCAATTTCAGATAGGCATTAAATATCACAATGAGGCTAGGTTACAGTTATAGTGTGTAAAAATCTAATAGCATCATTGGAATTCACAGCAATCTTTTCTCTAAATGACAAAAATTAACATAAATACTGCAAAAAGATGATCCAATACTATTCGTTCAAAAATCAAGTAACTACTTTGTAACATAATTCCTAATACAAATGCATATCGAGTATTACTCTGATAAATCATTAGCATGTAACAGTTGGCAGAGAATACTGCTAAATATCAGGCACTGATCATATTTGCAATTTTTGCTGCAGTAATATGTTACTGTGCTAATATAATTTCCCAATAAACATAGAAACATAGAAAATAGGTGCAGGAGTAGGCCATTCGGCCCTTCGAGCATGCACCGCCATTCAATATGATCATGGCTGATCATTCAGCTCAGTAGCCTGTACCTGCCTTCTCTCCATACCCCCTGATCCCTTTAGCAAAAAGGGCCACATCTAACTCCCTCTTAAATATAGCCAATGAACTGGCCTCAACTACCTTCTGTGGCAGAGAATTCCACAGACTCACCACTCTCTGTGTGAAGAAATGTTTTCTCATCTCGGTCCTAAAAGACTTCCCCCTTATCCTTAAGCTGTGACCCCTGGTTCTGGACTCCCCCAACATCGGGAACAATCTTCCCGCATCTAGCCTCTCCAACCCCTTAAGAATTTTATGTGTTTCTATAAGATCCCCCCTCAGTCTTCTAAATTCCAGCGAGTACAAGCCCAGTCTATCTAGTCTTTCCTCATATGCAAGTCCCGCCATCCCAGGGATCAATCTGGTGAACCTTCTCTGTACTCCCTCTAAGGCAAGAACGTCTTTCCTCAGGTTAGGAGACCAAAACTGCACACAATGATGTATTTGTCATCGCTGTCCAAAATCCTTAACATAAAATGCAATAAAATATTTTAATTGGAAATTATAGAATGCGGAAGTATTCATTAGCAATGGAGATCTTTGATAAATACAATTATCCTCTGGACATTAACAAACTTTTAATACCTGTTCAATTTTAAGTGAGTTTATCTTAGTACAAAAATAGATTTCATTCTCCTCAGATCTGATAACTGTCATCATATGTGTTGCTTATCAAGGAACAATAATCTGATTTGTATCCTGGATGGCAAAGGGGTTCATTGTAACTTTTCCATTTCTATGACCGGAGACTAAATTTGACTTGACTCAAGGGATTTAAGTACATTTCTCATACTGATTGTTCTAAAGACCTTTTTGTTCAGATGGTGAAGGCAGTGAACACCACAGAGAGATCAAGATCAGTAAGTTCACAGATCACACTAAGATTTCTGTTGTTGTTGACAGGGTAGAGGGTAATCTTAGGTTGCAGAGCGATTTGGATGTGTTGATGAAATAGACTGAAAAATGGTAGGAGGAGTTTAATCCTGACAAATGTGAAATGATGCATTTGAGGGTACTTTTAAACTCGGACTTACACCATGATTGTAAGGTCCAAGGGAGTATTGAGGAACAGAGGGACCTTAGTGCGCAGGTTCAAAGATCCTAGAAGGTGGCAGGACAGTTAAACATTGTGGGTAAGGCAGCATATCGGATACTGGCCTTCAGGGCATTGAGTCCAAAAACAAGGAAGTTATGCTCCCACTTTATATAACACTGATCAATTGCACTCAGCTGCAGTACCGCATGCAATTCTGGTCATTACATCACAGGAAGGATGTCAAGTCAAGTGTCAAGAGTGTTTCATTGAAATATGCACCAGACTGGAACAATGAAATGTCTTACTTGCAGCAGTTTTACAGGCACATTAATGCTCAATACAGAAAAATAAATGTACAATGTGCAAGAATAATAAATAAATTATCAGTATCTCTGAATCATACAGCACGGAAACCAGCCCTTCGGCTTAACTCGTCCATGTCGACCTAGACACCCCACCTAAGCTAGTCCCATTTGCCTGCACTATGCCCATATTCCTCTAACTGTTGTTTTCTACCTGCCTCAACTACTTCCTCTGGCCACTCACTCAAGATACCAACCGCCTTTTGTGTGTAAAAATTGCTCCAGAGTTCCTTTTAAATGTTTCCCCTTTCACCTTAAACCTATGTCCTCCAGTTCCCGATTCCCCTACCCTTGGGACAAATAAAAAGCGTTCTCAATCCAAAAACTACCTCTGCTACTTTCTCAACAAATATTGCCTCAACTGCAATACGGACTGTTTGTCAGGACATCTCCATTAACATTCTTAAGTTCTCCAGATTCCATGTCTTTCCACGCAGTAAAAACCGAGGAGAAATATTCATAGTGGACCTTGCCCCACACATAGATGACCACTCCAGTTTCTGGTAGCAGCAAGATGAAAATCTGGTCAGAATAATGTGGATCTTTGATGATATTAGCTGCTTCTTGAGGTAGTGCTTTCTGTAAATCCCTTAAATGGTAGGTGGTTCAATATCTTTGGTGGCCCTGGTAATGTCCACTATTTTCTGCAGCCTTTGTATTTGGATGTTCAAGTAACTGAACCAGGCCATGATGCAACCAGTGTGCTCTCCACCATACACCTGTAGATGTTCAATCAAGTACTAAGGTTCATGCTGAATCTCTTCAAACTTCTGATGAAATAAGAGAGTGATGGCTCTGGGCGTGCAGCGGAGGTTCACTAGGTTAATTCCCGGAATGGCGGGACTGTCATATGTTGAAAGACTGGAACGACTAGGCTTGTACGCACTGGAATTTAGGATGAGAGGAGATCTTATCGAAACGTATAAGATTATTAACGGGTTAAACACGTTAGAGGCAGGAAACATGTTCCCAATGTTGGGGGAGTCCAGAACAAGGGGCCACAGTTTAAGAATAAAGGGTAGGCCATTTAGAACTGAGATGAGGAAAAACTTTTTCAGTCAGAGAGTTGTGAATCTGTGGAATTCTCTGCCTCAGAAGGCAGTGGAGGCCAATTCTCTGAATGCATTCAAGAGAGAGCTGGATAGAGCTCTTAAGGATAGCGGAGTCAGGGGGTATAGGGAGAAGGCAGGAACGGGGTACTGATTGAGAATGATCGGCCATGATCACATTGAACGGCGGTGCTGGCTCGAAGGGCCGAATGGCCTCCTCCTGCACCTATTGTCTATTGAAACAGTACAGAGGCGATTCACTAGGACATTACCAGAGCTGAGCATTTCAGTTATGAGGAGAGAAGGGAAAGAGGCCAGGTCTGTTTTTCCTGGAGTGGAGGTGGTTGAGCGGACATGATTGAAGTATATAAAATTATGAGGTATAGAAAGGGTAGACTAGAGGAAACTTTTCTCCTTCTCAGAGGTTAATAAAACAAGAGGAGACAGATTTAAAGGGATCACATTTAGGGGGACAATTTTCATCCTGGGAGTCGGGTTCAAGCTGCTCTAGGTTTGTTTTCAAGAGAGAGTTAGATTTAGCTCTTAGGGCTAAACAAATCAAGGGATATGGGGAAAAGCAGGAACGGGGTACTGATTTTGGATGATCAGCCATGGTCATATTGAATTGCTTCGAAGGGCTGAATGGCCTACCCCTGCACCACTATTCTATGTTTCCATGTAACTCTGCTACCTGAGAGTTCTGGAAGGAGAGTCGTCGATAGCCTTTAACTCTTTAGATGAGTACTTAAACCCCGTGGACCGTGCTGGAAGTTGAGATTAATGCAGATGGGTGCTGATTGGTTAGTGAGCTGAATGGCGTGTTTCCGGGACATATGAGGTGCACTGAGCTTGCTAATGTCAGAAGGATTCCTGTTGAGATGTTAGTGAGGTTACCAAGGTAGATAACGGAGTTTGGTTAAAATTATCGCTCTTTGCATTATCGCTCAATTATAAAAGGTTTGGATGAGCATAGAATTTGGGATAGGGCAATAAATCCCTGAGGTTGCCTAACCTTCTGACATTCAACCTCCTATAAATGCCAATATGAAGAATGCAAAATGAAGAATGATAGAGCGTTTAACGAACTTAATTTCATTATGCAGAGAGTGAATAGGAGGAGAAATGGGAATACAATATTGAAGGAAAAAGCAGAATAGAAAAAATATATATATGCTTGGGTTTTCTTAATGCAGCTCACAAAAGGTTATGATTCCCTCTTTACTGAACTGGTGTAAATTTTCAGAATTTAGGCTGGATTTTCTGGTTATTGGGCTCCACCGGAGACTCTAAGCAATATCGATGTGAACCTTATGCTGATTTTTGTTGTTGTTGCTCTGTTCTGTTCTAGTTCTGGGATGATGGAAGTGAAAAAATAATTTGCTGACATCCTTCAGTTTAATGAATGCATGCACATGCACGCATGAGAGAACGACATTACTTTCATTTGCTGTCCAGATACTCAGCTAGAAATGTGTTCCGATCCACTTATTAATGTTTCAACAGTTAAACGTTCATAGCATTTTTTACCACCCATTATGTTGCTGATCAAGTTGAGGAGCAGGCTGTGAACTGCGGGCAAAGCTGCTCTAGTTTTGTTTACCACAGAAGCAGTAGCTGCATATTGTAAAATAAAACAAATTAATGACCGATGGACCCTGCTTGTGCCAGACCATGTGTTTCTCACATAAGGATTGCACAATAGGAATCCCTTTCCACAGCTCAAGTGCCAAAATAATTGAGAGACAACTGCCCAAAAAAGCAGAGACATGTGAGAGCAATTAATTGTCTCACTTAAGCCGATGGTAACTCTTAGACATTCGTACGATTAGAGGATAATTAATATTTCCCAAAGATAATACTCTTTCAGATTAAATTCTGTTTAATCTACTTTCCAATAATTGAGGAAAATAAAGGTCATGTGTGGATTTACTGTCAGGACCATCCCAGAGATTTCCGAGCGCTTCTAATCTTCCAAGGCACTGTTCAAGGATTTATATAGATTGAGCCACAGAGTATATTGGCGTAGAACCAATCTTTTGCCTTCTGTGGGTAATCTTAAAATGGAGCAGCACAAAACATATTCAATTTCACGTAGAGTTTAACTTGTGCAGTCCCATTTCTCCCTTTCCCAGCTGTGCCTGTATTTTGGCACATCATCTGGCCAACTGCTATCCAGAAATTGAAAAGATATACAAAACTGCAGGTGCTGAAAATCAGACATAAAAAGTGTTCTCAATCCGAAACAGTAATTCTCCTTCTCTTTCCACAGATATCGCTTGACCAGACTAGTGTTCCCAGCATCTCTGCTCCCCAGAGGTCCTTTCTGTTTGTTTTCCTCCACTGTATAACTTGGCAATTAACCCAACATAGTGTGAGTGCGTTTGAAATGCACTCCTCACTTTGCCGTCAGTAGACTCCTTGAAAAAATAAAAAAATCCAACTCGATCGCGACATGCGGTTTTGTGGTTGTTTGATTGGTTTGCTGTGTTAATTTGTAAACAGACTGATTATAGATGAACACCGTGACTGTGTAACAGATCGACTGCATCAGTTCAAGGTGGTTCACTTCCACCTTCGAGGGCAATTATGTTTGGGCAGGCACAAGTAGTGAATAAATAAGGTTCATGCACACTATAAGTGCTACACTCCAAATTATTACAGTGATCCAGTGAGTCAGGAGTGGTACCAGATGATTGGAAAATTGCCAATATTACCCCGCGGCACAAGAAAGGTGCAAAGCAGAATAGTGGGAACTATAGGCCGATTAGTCTGACTTCGGTGGTTGGTAAGATTTTAGAGTCCATTATAAAGCATCAGGTTACGGAGCACTTAGAAGTTCATGATAAAATAGGCCAAAGTAAGCATTGCTTTGTGAACAGGTCTTCTTGCCTGACAAATTTTCTGGAATTATTTGAAGAAGTAAATAGCAGGACAGCCAAAGGATAGTCAGGAGATGGTGTAAATCTAGATTTTCAGAAAGCCTTTGATAAGGTGCCACATGGGAGGCTGCTAACGAAGATGAGAGCCCATGGTATCAAAGGGCAGATACTAGCATGGATATCAGGTTGGCTGGATGGCAGAAGCAAAGAGCGGCAATAAAGGGGGCCTTTTTCTGGATGGCAGCCTATGACTAAATGAGTTCCGCAGGGCTCGGTGCTGGGGTCGCTGCTCTTCATGTTGTACATTAATGTATATTCATTGGATGAGGGGATTGAAGGCTTTGTGGCCAAGTTTGTGGATGATACGAAAATAGGTGGAGGGGCAGGTGGTGTAGAGAAAGCAGGGACTCTGCAGAAGGACTTGGACAGGTTGGGAGAGTGGGCAGAGAAGTGGTAGATGGATAATAGAGTAGCAAAGTGTGGAGTCATGCATTTTGGTAGTAGAAATAAAGGTGTAGATTATTTTCTAAATGGGGGGAGAATCCAGAAATTGGAGGTGCAAATGAACTTGGGAGTGCTGTTGCAGCATTCCCAAAAAGTTAATCAACACGTCGAATCGGTAGTTATTTCAAGAGGGCTTGTGTACAAAAACAGGGATGTAATGCTGAAGCTCTATAAGATGCTGGTCAGGCCGCATTTGGATTGTTGTGAGCAATTTTGGGCATCATGTCTGAGGAAGGATATGCTGGCTCTGGAGAGGATCCAGAGGAGATTTACAAGAATGATTCCAGGAATGAGTAGGTTAACATATGATGAGCATTTGATGGCACTGGGCCTATACTCACTGGAGTTTAGAAGAATGAGGGGGGACCTCATTGAAAAGTACAGAATAGTGAAAGACTTGGATAGAGTGGATGTGGAGAGGATGTTTCCACTAGTGGGAGAGTCTAGGACTAGAGGTCATAGACTCAGAATTAAAGGACATTCTTTTAGCAAGGAGATCAGGAGGAATTTCTTTAGAGGGTTGTGAATCTGTGTAATTCTTTGCCACAGAACGCTGTGGAGACAAAGTCAGTGGATATATTTAAGGCAGAGATAGATAGATTCTTGATTAGTATGGGTGTCGGAGGTTGTGGGGAGAAGGCAGGAGAATGGGGTTAAGAGGGAGAGATAGATCAGCCATGATTGAATGATGGAGTAGACTTGATGGGCTGAATGGCCTAATTCTGCTCCTATCACTTACGACCCTACAATCCTTTTCACAATGTAGTTAAAAGCTAGAATGTTATGGTTAAGTTTCTTTGAATAAATAGTATTATTCTCCAAAGTAATACAGAATCCCGGATTCCACAATATCATAACGTAATTTTTGGGCATACATGAAATGAAGATATATACACTTTTAAAAAATGAAATACACTTTTTTCTCTGGCCTGGGGTTCAAAATTATAAAATCAGCAGTACTACTATTAGGAAACTAGCCATATTTCAAAAACAGAAGGAAGCTTGGGTAGTTTCAGATCAATGAAGGCAAGATAGATGAGCAGTTTGCACAAATGAAAATTCAACTCCCAGGCACAGATTCCTCAACCAGTTGATCAGTTACTTCACAATCAGCAAAACATCAGTAAAATTAAAAAAAACAGCTTTCATCCTGTAGCAGAAAATAATGACAATATCATCTTCAAAATAAATTCTACCTTTTAATTTCAATGCGAAGGATTTCAGAATAGCAAAATCTGGATGAAATCTGCAAAGAGAAAGACAAATAATTAACAACCACATTTAAACTGCTATTGAAAAAATTTTCAGCTCTAATATATGTCTTTTAAATGCATCTCACAGGAAATTCTATTATTATAAATTCTATTTACACAGGGTAAATTGCGTCCATGGTGTGCCTCAGAGATCAATGCTGGGCCTATTGCTGATCGTCAGATATATCAATGATTTGGATGAGAGTGTACAAGACATGATTGGTAAATTTGCAGATGACACTAAAATAGATGGTATCGTGGACAGTGAAGAATTACAGTGAGATGTTGTTCAGCTGAGCAAGTGGGCCAAAGATTGGCAAATGGAATTTAATTCTGATAAGTGTGAGGTGTCGAACCAGAGCAGGACATTCAGTGAATGGTAGGGCAGAGGGATCAAGGAGTACAAGTTATGACTCTCTAAAAGTGGTGTCACAGGCAGATAGGGTGAAGATGGCTTGGCCTTCATCAGTCAAGGAATTGACCTTCATCAGTCAAGGAATTGAGTAGAGAAGCTGGGACATTATGCACAACACGATGGTGAGGCCACATTTGGATTTTTGTGTTCAGTTTTGGTCACCCTATTTTAAGAAAGAGTGAATAACATGAAAAGAGTCCAGAGCAGATTTATGAGGATGTTGCCAAGACTCGAGTGCCTGAGTGATAGGGAGAGGTAGGCAGGCTAGGACTTTATTCCTTGGAGCACTGGATGATGAATGGCGATATTACAGAGGTGTATAAAATTATGCGAGGAATAGATATGATGGATGCATTATGTGGAGAGGAATCAAGAATAAGGGGGCACATGTTTAAGGAGAGAGGGGAATGATTTAATAGAAACCTGAGGGGCAACTTTCTCCACAGACTGGTGGGTATTTGGAAGTAGTTGAGGCAGCTACATTAATAACATTTAATAGACATTTGGACAGTTACACAGGCTGGAAAGGTTTAGAGAGATATAGGGCAAATGCAAATTCCTTAGATGGGGCAGCTTGGTTGGGCCAAAGAATACAGATGTATTTAAAAGAAGAATTGGTTTACAAACAGCATTGACTTGCAGTTGCAAAATCAATGGCACCTTACTGTAGTGGAAAAGTCTGTCTGAAGAACTCGTTGCTCAATGTTCTAATTACAGGCACCTCCCAAAGGACAATTCATTCATTACTTTCGTCTAATACAATCTGTAGCTAACTGCACACTGAAGCCAAACTACTTTTACGAGCAATACATAATTTAAAGGACTCTTTTCCAAGGATGTATTCCAAATTAAGTGCAACATGCATAAATGTTAGGATGGTTTAGGTTTCTTATTGTCACATGTACTGAGGCACAGTGAAAAACTTTGTTTTGTATTCTATCCAATCTCATCAGATAATACAATACATAGATAAATCAAGTCAAACCCAAGCACATCAGTTGGAAGATACAGCGTGCAGAATATAGTTCTCAGCAATGTAGCGCATCAGTTCCATAGACAAATCCAATGTCTGCAAAGAGGTTGATGTGAATCAGACACTACCCTAGCTAATGGAAAGACTGCTCAGAAGCCTGATAACTATGGGGAAGTAGCTCTTCCCTAGACTGATGGTGCGCACTTTCAAGCTTCCGTACTTTTTGCTAGACAGAAGTAGGGAGGAGTAGGAATGACAGGTGGGATAAGTCTTTATGTTGGCTGGTTTTCCCAAGGCAACATGAAATGTAGATGGAGTCAATGGTGGAAGGTCTGGATCTGGAAAAAAGATTGTTTTGTCATTTGTCATGTCCTGGTCTCTGATATGGAGAAAGGCTCATGTACTGCAGAATCATGATCTTGGGGGCAGGGGGGGGGGGGGGAGGCTGAAGGCGAGAGGGGAAAATTGAATAGGGACCCGAGGGGCAACATTTTTCGCAGAGAGTTGTACGTATATGGAATAAGCTGTTGAGGCAGGTATAGTCATGTGTAAAATTCAGAGAAAGGCATAATGTGGGGTCCGGCAGTATCTCTAGAGAACATGGATAGGTGACTTCTCGGGTCTTTTAAAAGACATTTGGACAGGTACGTGAATAGGAAGGGTGGTGAGAATATGGGGCAAATATAGGCAAATGGGACCAGATTAGATGGCCATTTTAGTCAGCATGGACATATTAGGCCAAAAGGGTCTTTTTTTCTATTTGACTCTGTGACTCTTTAGTTTTGCACATATACCCACCGTTAAGAGCAAAACTGAGTAAGCACACACTATTGAAGTGACTTTATGGAAGTTACACGATATCACACTGGTGATGGATGGTATGATGCTTTTTCATTCGTCTTTCAAATTATGTTTTGCTGCTAACTAGCACACTGTGGATACCCAAAACCAGTGCTAATTAGTGAGTATCTGAAGATTGTTAGGGAGATCTCTGGTACCTAGCCCGGAACAAATCACAGAAGCTCAAAAGGTTAATCAGACATGTTAATGATAGGCAATTTTTTTTTAAGTTGCAAGGAAAAATACACAAGGTCTGACTACTTCCAAACAAATAAATTTCCTCTGCCCTCGGCTATGAATCCAGCCAAGCCCAATCCTGCCTGCACTATACATGCACACTTTCAAGGAGGAGTGACTGGGTAGCCAGCAGAATTCAATCACTGCATAATGAATCCCCTCCACGGCCCAGGATCACAAGATTAACTGCCTCACTGGTGCAGCTAAGCTCCATAAAGTCAATGAATGCACCCCGGCACCTTCCTGATCTGTCAGGCTGATACTGCAAAATGTGATACATTTCCTGAGCCATCAATCACCACTGACCTCTGCTTCCCGCAATCCTTCCTTCAAATGGAAAGTGAGTTATTCAGACTTAAAGGAGGTAAAAATGTGCTGTTCCTCTCGGGCCAGAATTGGGATCATGATCACTCATGATTCACGTTAATGTCTTGGACTGAAGCTTAGATAGTGATGCATCAAAATTTGCTGATGACACCAAACTGGGAGAATAATTAAACCCTGAGGAAGAATGTGACATTAGAACATTCACCGCCTGGGAGGTTACAAAGAGCTTTACCAGATAAATCTGAGGTGATACAAATTGGTCAGTAACACAGGAACAAATCGAATGTATAATTTTTTTTAAATGGACGTAAAAGCAAACGAGGTTGGAATACTGGTGATCGATTCATTAGAAATAATGATGAAAGTCGGCAAAGCATTGAAAAATGCTAACAAAGCACTGTGATTTATTTCCACTGATATGGAGCTCAGAATTATGCTTGCCTTGCAATGGAGACAATGTCATACTGCACTTAAAAGTACAATGCAGAAATTCCCACTTATTGAACATACAACTGTGACAATACGCAGAAGACGTAAAGAAAAATTTAGAGAGCCGTACCAAATCTGAGAACACAGCTGACAGAAAACAGTGAAAACTGCAGAATTACTGAATCATAATGGTCCCAGTTTTGATCCAAGTGGAACACCACATTTCACGTTCTTTCAGTCTGAATAACCCTTTCCAGTTGTCCCCTTCCACCCATATACCTCCTCCCCCTCCAGTTTTAAATTTGACTACTCCTCTTCTGACACCCTTTTGTCTGCTTTTCATCTCTAGCCTTCATCTAAACATCTGCCAATCACCCCCCCCCCCCCCCACCCACCTCACTTGAGTTCCCTTTCACTTGCCTGGCTTTGTTTCCACCTTCCCACTTTTTCTGCTTCCTTTCCAGCATCTGCAATCAATCTAAAGAAGGGTCTTGATCTGAAATGCCATTCCATTCCTTCCGGTGGGTCAGGCAGTTAATGTTTTACACTTTTGTTTCTTTTTAACCTTTATCCTCAGTTAGCCCACCCATCTACCAATCATTCCCCCTCACCTATCATTTGACAGGCTTTATCCTGCCCCCATCTCTCTTTTCCAGTTTTCTCCCCCTACTCCAATCAATCTGAAGAAGGCCCCCAACTTGAAACATCATCCGTCCATTCCCTCCACAGCTGCTGCCTGACATGCTGAGCTCAAGACTTGTTTTGCTCAAGATTCTCATTTGCAGTTTCTTGTGTCTTTCAACCTTTTACACACTTGGTAAACAACTATGCAGTCCTGCAGTCCTGGACTTTTATCTATGCATTCTAAATATTTGGATGGCACTGAACAGGTTCAGCAACTTAGAAAGCATGTTACTGATGGATTAGAAAGGATAGAGAAGTCAGGGCTTCCAGGAAAGTTGAAGTTATGGTGTTTGCAGTGTGGGCTATTCCCTAGGTTGATGTGGCCATTGACAGTATATGAGGTGCCAATTTCTAAGGTGGAAAGGTTAGAGAGATTGGTTAGTTCATATATTAGGAAATGGTTAGGAGTTCCATGGTGTCTTAGTAAAGTGGCTTTATATGGGAAAGGTATCTCCAATTACCATTATCTAGCCTAACAGAGGAGTTTAAGTGTGTTACGGTGAGGTTAGAGTTGCATTATCAGGGAGTAAGGATACCTTAGTTAGTAATCTGGTGTCAAGTGTAACTGGAGGGAGGAAGTGGAACTCAAAGCAGGCAGTAGAAGAAGCACAAGCAGCTCTGAGGCACACGGACATTGTTGGTAGGGGAAAGGAGGCTTAGGGTTCAGCACAGAGTAAGGCAGGTCCAACAGAGAAGAGGAGATTGGGCTGTAGAGCAGGTACGTCGTCAGGAGGAAGCAGTGAGATGTATAATGGGCAGTAGCTCAGGTTAAGCAGGGACAGTGGGTGAACTGGGAAAGTGTAGAGAAGAGATTTAGCTGGAGGGACCTGCAGTGCATGGGGGCAGGTCATGTACGTTTTCCTACAAGGGCTATTTATGATGTGCTGCCATCACCGCAGAACCTCAAACAATGGGTAGGTGGGACCCGGCGTGTCCATTGTGTTCAGAGGTGGCAACGTTGAGGCATATTTTATCAGGATCTAGGATTAGTCTTTCTCAGGGTCAGTATACTTGGCGGCATAACCAGGTATTGGAGTGCACAGCTGCAGCAATTGAGAGGAGGAGAGTACCGGTGAATTCAGTAGGGATCAGGACTGGGATGGTAGTGATTCATTTACTTCCATTAATATTTCAACACTTATTTCAGTGTTTTTCAATTTTATTGTCCAATTTTTGTCAATGTTTTGCTCATGGTGGAGAGCTTGATAACTGGGATCCAGGTGAGCGGGAAGGGAGCACTGGATTGAGCATCCGGTCAGTCAGATGCTGAACCGTCGGGATTTCAGAATAGTCAGATAGTGGTTATCAGAGTTTTGCTGTACTAGTTATATTGTGTACAGAATTGAGTTTCTAAGTAAATCAAGATAGATATAAGTTGCTTACTGATGGCTTTACACCAACGGAATCCTTTTAATCTGAAAGGGTTCTCCAGAGATTTACAGATGCATAGAGTTAGTGGCAACCCACATGGCAGCATGGACAGTTTTGTTGGCATGGTAGTCTGGAAATACAGTGGGAATAAACTCCAGATCATAGAAACATAGAAAATAGGTGCAGGAGTATGCCATTCGGGCCTTCGAGCCAGCACCCATCATTCAATATGATCATGACTGATCATCCAAAATCAGCACGCCATTCCTGCCTTTTCCCCATATCTCTTGAGTCCGTTAGCCCTAAGAGCTATATCTAACTCTCTCTTGATAACATCCACTGAATTGGCCCCCACTGCCTTCTGTGGCAGAGAATTCCACAGATTCACAACTCTCTGGGTAAAAAAGGCTTTCCTCATCTCAGTCCTAAATGGCCTACCCCTTATTCTTAAACTGTGACCTCTGGTTCTGGACTCCCCCAATTTGGGAACATTTATCCTGCATCGAGCCTGTCCAATCCCTTAAGAATTTTTCTGTTTCGATAAGATCCCCTCTCATCCTTATAAATCCCAGTGAACCCTGGTCGATCCATTCTTTCATCATATGTCAGTCCCACCATCCCGGGAATTAACCTGGTGAACCTAAGCTGCACTCCCTCAATAGCAAGAATGTCCTTCCTCAAATTAGGACTTGTTGTGACGTGGCATATCTCGAGCATGGAGGATAAATTAACATCTAATGAGTGTGAAGATGTCATGGCATGGTGTTTTTACAGTGACATGAGAAATAATCATTTTTACTGAGTTACAAGGTCAATGTGTTTAGTTTAATAACCAATTAAATTGAGGGTTTCAATTATTAATTTCACGTAGCTGTGTTAAAATTACATTACAATTAAAACACAAAGTACTTGTACTCCAGGATAAGCGCTCAGCTAAGAAAACCAAGCCCAAAATCCAAAGTGTTTGGTTCTAAATACATCGAACTAAATACACCAACCTACAATAAATGACTCCATATGCAAAATAAAAAAATTTTAAAAAACAGGCACCTACATATTAATTAGCTCTTAAAAAAAACAAATCCTGTAGATGCAAGAATATCATTGGGGTTATCAAGTGGGCACCTCACTTCATTGATGTTTCGTTTAGTTAGGACCACGACACCTCGGGAAGACTCAACAGTTGGTTCTGGTATCCCTTGTTTCTCCTGCCTGATCCACTGAACGTTCCTTATCAGTCCCGCATGTGGCACGCTCACCTTTCAGGCAAAAAGTATGCACCGAAAAATAAATTGATAATCTCTACTTAAAGATGCTGTTATGCACTCACAACATTAAGACGATGGATAGTGTATATTTGAGCAGAGTCAACCACTGTGAAGAAAGTTCATATCTTCTTAAACAAAGGAACAGCTCAATTTTTAAGTGAATGAATTATTTTTCACTATTAAACTCACAATAAAATGTATTGAAAGAGCAACTGGAGGAATCTGCCATTTGCAAAGTTATTATCTCGTAATGGTTGGGCAGTAAGACCTTGGCGTGCCACTTGTTAAAATCACTCATTCCAATGTGTAAAGCACTGACGTGGTTGCTTAGTGCAACAAAGTTTTCAAAAGAATCTGATCTCTGCGCATTCCTTCAACTCTCATGTGAAGAGGAAACAGAAGGTATATCTCTTCGACCCATTTTATTTTACGACCAATGGAATTAAAATGTAACAGGCCCCATTAATTAAAAACTGAAGTTTGGACATTGCAACACATAACACAAAATGGAAGAAATACAAAACTGGGAAAATTACAATAAAGAGATGAATATTTTGATAAGTGAAGGGAAGGGGAAAATTACGCTCAAGGACTTGCAATGACAAAGGAGAGAGTTATAAACTGACAGTATCCCTAATCTGCAGATAAGAGCTCAACAGTTCATAAAATATAGCATTAGCAGCTGGTATTTCACTGAATTTTTATGGCCTGCATCCAGCTTTAGCAATGAGTAGAAAGCTTCACATGGACCATCAATAATATCTCAAGCATTATGTTTTTCATTTACAACATTGGATTTTTCTCTTCACTTCTGCAAACAATTTGTGCGGAGGAGGGGAGAGGATTTCTAAATGCTTATTTAAATAAATGAAATTATTTAGGGAGCACAAAGTCATCAAACTCCGCCCATGATGCTGATGTACGAATGTGTCTGTAGTACAAGTAATAGTAGGTAATGGTTCACATGTTAATTAATAATCAAGGATCCTCTTCACAGTACTTTTACACAATGTACACAGTCAGAACTTGCATTGTGTAGAGGTACCTAATCCAACATGGAATAGCTGTCAGCGCAGAAATCCTGGAAACAAGTAGAAATGGTGGGTTAAAACTAAGCTGCAAAATTGATTGTTATGGTAAACTCCTGAAAATATTACCAAAGAACTCAGTCATAAAGTAACAACAGGCAGCATCTCTGGAGAACATGGATTGGCGATGTTTCGAGTTGGGACCCTTCTTCAGACTGGGAAATTGTTAGCATATTTCTAGAGAAACTACTTCATCCTATTAAGTTGTGGATTGAATACTCGAGTTCTGAGTATTCAGGGTTGGATGAGGAGGCCAACAGGAAATCCACAACTCTGCTGCAACTGGGCAGGAAGTCACAGGTGATGATGGCAGAGGAGTTTTTGGTGGGCTTTGGTGTGTTCCGAAATAAGACACATGGTCCTCAGGGTCATCCCAGATTGACTTCTCACAGACTAGTCATTCCCACAAGTCAAAGACATTACCTGGTATCTTCCAAAGAGGCTTTGAAACGGGATAGCGGTCGCAGGTTCCTGGTATATCATGAACTTTGTGTGGGGTTTTAGAGGTGATCTTTAAAAACTTCTCAGTGAGCTGCCGAGGCATCAAAGGCAACTGTAAATTTCATAATCGAATGTCCATCTTCACTTTAGATGCCTGGCTAAATAATAGAAGAGGTTCACCCTCTGCAGGGTGTTGTTAAGGACTTTAATCATAGCCAAGGAGTGTTTTGCAGCATGTGCAGGTTGGTAGGGCACATTTTGCCTTGGGGATGTTTAATATAAGATCTATTCTCTCATACATTTCAGCGAGCAAGTTAATGATTCTGAATATACACATATGCGAGTATAGTTTACATACTGCAGCTCGATGGAGTGGAGGCAACAGGTTGAATAGTTTCCCAAACACCCTTTGGATCAGCTCCAGTCCGAGTGGATGTCTGTGGGTTGGGAGGTGGAACATTGCGAGATGAACAATTGAAAAGAGAATTGATGAGAGCTATGATACTTAATGCTAGTGTGCATTAAGATTAGTGAACACTGGTGGATCCAGCACAAAATTCACCTTTGCTTCCAAAAGGACTGTCACTCACATGGCGGCATGGTGGTGCAGTGGTAGAGTTGCTGCCATACAGTGCCAGAGACCCAGGTTTGATGCAGACCATGGGTGCTATCTGTACGGAATTTGTACGTTCTCCCTGTGACTTGCCTGGGTTTTCCACGGATGCTCCGGATTCCTTCCACACTCAAATGATGTACAGATTTGTAGGTAAATTGTCTTGTTATAAATGTAAATTGCCCTTAGTATGTGTAGGATAGCATTAGTGTCTTGTCTCTCCAATAACTTTCTTCACAATGGAGACTGATGAATCTTTTGACTTCTCTGTGCAAGAGGGCTGTGAAGGCTCAGTTGCTAAATCTAATCACAGAAACCAATAGATTTTTGGATATTAAGGACATGCGACCCTAAGATACAAGATCAACCAGGATCGCACTGAGTGGCAGAACAGGCATGGCCTATTCCTGCTGTTATTTCTTAATGACCTAGCACTTTGTGCAGAGCAGACACGATTTAAGAAAAGTTGGAACTATTCACAGGCTAAGGAACAAAATAAAATCAAATCAATTCAGTTATGGCGAGTCAATCGATAAAACAATCATGCATTCACAAAATGCTGGAGTAACTCAGCAGGTCAGGCAGCATCTCGGGAGAGAAGGAATGGGTGACGTTTCGGGTCGAGACCCTTCTTCAGACTGATGTCAGGGGGGCGGGACAAAGGAAGGATATAGGTGGAGACAGGAAGATAGACGGAGATCTGGGAAGGAGGAGGGGAAGGGAGGGACAGAGGAGCTATCTGAAGTTGGAGAAGTCGACGTTCATACCACCGGGCTGCAAACTGCCCAGGCGAAATATGAGGTGCTGCTCCTCCAATTTCCGGCGGGTCTCACTATGGCACTGGAGGAGGCCCATGACAGAGAGGTCAGACTGGGAATGGGAGGGGGAGTTAAAGTGCTGGGCCACCGGGAGATCAGTTTTGTTAATGCGGACCGAGCGCAGGTGTTCAGCGAAGCGATCGCCGAGCCTGCGCTTGGTTTCGCCGATATAAATAAGTTGAAATCTAGAGCAGCGGATGCAATAGATGAGGTTGGAGGAGGTGCAGGTGAACCTCTGTCTCACCTGGAAAGACTGTTTGGGTCCTTTGATGGACAATCATGCATGATACTTATTAAGGCATTGTGCACATTTATTACTGCAGAACTGAGCAAAAGGCACGTTTGAGGAACCTGCTTTAGTATGCAAGTTGTATATCAAACAGTGCCTTGGGGAATCGGATTTGTGACAGACGAGGTGTGCCAAACATAGATGGAAGAGTGTACCCAGGACCTCAATTTTGGGGATGTTGACCTGAGCAAAAACATGAATGCTGGTCTGCTTGCTCTTCCAGTGAACTTAGAGGATTTTGCAGAGACATTTTGCAAAGACAAGAAGATCCTATTGTTGCCAGGTTTGAAATGTCTTCAAGGATATGGCACCAAAATCCTTTCTCCACACCTTCCCTTTCCAACCACACGACCAACCCCTCATCCCTACTGGGTTCACAGGGATCCATTTTCAAAAATCACTGCTCTAATAATGCCTTTTTGGAACCTCGAGCAAAGGCATACTTCAATCGCATCCGTGTCCACTGAAAACAAGCATCAGCTCATACAAATGCCTACCCTGCTCTCAAATGTCAGGGTCAGAGTCGTTTTCATGCAGAGAACCTCATCTCAGGATCCCCAAAGACTGTCATTGTTGACAAACATGACATTTGCATTCATAATTGGTAGGGATATTTGGCTTTCTTGTGGAACTCCCAAAAGTGCAAGTACTTACCCAGGGGAGCACCACAAAAAAACTACTCAGTGGGTTAACAGGGGGCCCTTGCCCCTGTAGACACCTCCCTGCCAATGTATTGGCCCGATTGTCCTTTGTACAAAGAACCTCCTATCATTGGGGCACAACCCAACATTCCCAGTGACTGGAATAATACAAGACTTTTAGAGTTCCTTTCCATAGTTCAGAATTGTGATGAACCATGAGGAAACATCCAAACAAAGGCAGAAATGTGACCAGTGGGGCCAATCATTCAGAAACAGCGTGGCACAACAGCATTGTTTCCAACAGCATTGTTTCCAAGCCAGTGTTATAAATCCAGCGATTAAAAATAATCTATTTTCAAACCCGCTTTCTGCCTGTCTCAATCTTCCAGCCTACCTCATTGCAAACATTGGACTTTCTCTCTGGAATGCAAACTATATTCTGCAAACTATATTCTGCATTCTGACATTTTCTCTTTCCACTTGTGATTGGTTATCGATTTAATTGAAAAACACGTAAACAAAAGCTTTTCACTGTTTCTTGGTTTACGTGGCAATAATAAAACCAAACAATACCTAAAAGTTCAACAACGGCTTCAACTATTTCCTTAGTTATTTGTACTGCATCACAACAAAATGTATCCGACGTCACAGTTTATTTCTGGTTATATTATTTATTTGGGGCTTGAGTTCATTGGAAGCAACTCAATGTTTCAAACCTTCTGGAGACATTTTTATGACTCATCCATCTTGAAAAACTCTGGAAGAGACAGCCTTGGTTACTACATGGCCTAATGCCACAAAAAGACATAAAACTTGCATAATTATTTGTTCCTAAAACAATTTCCTTTTTAGTAATTATATTACATGACTAACAAGAGATTTCTTACCATATTTATCACAAAAAGTATGTGGCTTCAATGAAAACGGAATGACTGAAAAGCACACATTCCCACAAAAGGAGAAAACTGCATCTCGAAACTGAAGCCTTTGGTTGTTCCAGCATTATCAATTTCAGGAAAATTACTGCAGTTAAAAAAGTGCTATATGCAGAATAATTCTAACGTAGTTATTTGGGTCACCTAGGTGACACATTTCAGAACTGCAGCATTTTACCTTAAAATAGATCACTGACGCGGATCGAGTTTCTCAGATGCTAAAGACCATGTACTTTCACAACAAACTCTAATACAGATACATTTCCAGATCTCTCATTCTTGATTTTCAAAAAATAGCTCCTTGCTTTTTGTAGTTGTACTCTCCTGAAGGTTAAAACAGAGCCGGTTATGCTCCAGGGGAGCATTATCCCCCAATGAACAGGGGAAAATAGTGGTCAGAAACCACACTGTACTTGCCATGCCACACCTTCCTATGCCCTGTCTTTGTGCCCCTGATGCAGCAAGTGGAATACATATCAATGTTACAGCCCAGCTATGAGTAAAATATTTCAAAATACCTTTAAGAAAAGAGTGAACATCTATATTCTAATAAGGTATTGGGATAGTAAATGGTTCCAAAAATTATTTTAATCATGCTACAATAGGGAGGTTTCAGGTGGACTCGAGACTCCGAGGATTGCTAGGTGGTACTAGAGTCATAGAGTGATAGAGTGCTGGAGTGGAAACAGGCCCTTTGGCCGAACTTGCCCATAACGGCCAACATGTCCCAGCTGCACTAGTCCCACCTGCCAGTGTTTGGTCCGTATCCCTCCAAACCTGTCCTATCCATGTACGACTTTCAGCTTGTGACAGATTCAATCTGATTGAGGCAAGAAAGCAAAATAAAACGTCTCGTTTATTACCACGGACACTTGCTAATCCGACAAGTTCTGCCATCTCGGGTTTTTCCAGGCTTGCTATTTAGGTTGTAGTGATAGTTGGTGCCTCTTTATGTAGTGATGAATCCAAAGAGATGATATTCATTGGATGCATAACATAGTACTGCTAAAGGGTATAGGGCTAAGATGAGAGGGGAATGATATAAAAGATCTATAAGGGGCAACTTCTTCCACACAGTGATGCCTGTCTGGAACGAGCTGCCAAAGGAAACGGTGGGTACAATTACAATATTTAAAAGACGTTTAGAAGGTACACAGATAAGAAAGGTTTGGAAGGATGTGGACCAGAGACAGGCAAGTGAGACTAGCTCGGTTAGACAACTTGGATGGCAGGGATGAGTTGGGTCGAAGGGTCTGTTTCTGCGCCCTATGACCTTTTGTACAAGAGCAGAGGTCTCATCGCTGGATAATCGCATGACCTTGACCTGACATTCAAATCTACCTCCTGCTCGAAAACTTCCCCAGCATTTTGTCCTCGTCTGTGCCTCCTCACTTCCCATTTCACGAGATTCCTTACTATTGCTCCTCAATTATAGCTATGACAGTGCTTACCACAAACCTCGGAAAACCTGTGACTTTTATGGTAAGAATCCCACCACATTTGATATTAATTTCCTTTGTACACCAAACTATCAGAGTCACGCAACATGGGGAAGAGGCTCTTCAGTCACTGAGTCTGTGCTGATCATTAAGCACCTTCTTCCACTGATCCTATGCGGATTTCATTTTATTCTCCCCACATTCCCAATAACCCCTCCTCTGACACTCACCTACACACAAAGAATAATTTAGTGACGATTAACCCTCCAACCCATTTTTGGAATGTGGAAGTAAAGCAGGGCACCCAAGGGAATCCCACACTGTCTAGGGATGAAACATGCAAAGTCCAGGCAGCCAGCAGACGTCAGGATTAAACCTGGATCGCTGGAGCTGTTAGGCAGCAGCTTAACCCACCGTGGCACTTTGCCGCCTCTCAGAGGGAAGACTTCTCACAGACAGCAAAACAAACAGTTAATTTTCGACCAATTTTAAGGATTTTTTTTACAGAGAAATAAAGATTGGGAGATTTACAGTAAACCTAAATAGAAGCCACATTGGCAAGCACAAAAAGCTGTACAAAACCACAACATTTAAAAATATTTATTGGGGGAACTGCACTGTGTGGACATGAATTAGCTTTTCAATAGACAATAGGTGCAGGAGTAGGCCATTCGGCCCTTCGAACCAGCACCGCCATTCAATGTGATCATGGCTGATCATTCTCAATCAGTACCCCGTTCCTGCTTTCTCCCCATACCCCCTGACTCTGCTATCCTTAAGAGCTCTATCTAGCTCTCTCTTGAATGTATTCAGAGAATTGGCCTCCACTGAGCCAGAGAATTCCACAGATTCACAACTCTCTGACTGAAAAAGTTTTTCCTCATCTCTGTTCTAAATGGCCTACCCCTTATTCTTAAACTGTGGCCCCTGGTTCTGGACTCCCCCAACATTGGGAACATGTTTCCTGCCTCTAATGTGTCCAACCCCTTAATAATCTTATACGTTTCGATAAGATCCCCTCTCATCCTTCTAAATTCCAGTGTATACAAGCCTAGTCGCTCCAGTCTTTCAACATATGACAGTCCCGCCATTCCGGGAATTAACCTAGTAAACCTACGTTGCATGGCCTCAATAGCAAGAATATCCTTCCTCAAATTTGGAGACCAAAACTGCACACAGTACTCCAGGTGCGGTCTCACTAGGGCCCTGTACAACTGCAGAAGGACCTCTTTGCTCCTATACTCAACTCCTCTTGTTATGAAGGCCAACATTCCATTGGCTTTCTTCACTGCCTGCTGTACCTGCATGCTTCCTTTCAGTGACTGATGCACCAGGACACCCAGATCACGTTGTACGTCCCCTTTTCCTAACTTGACACCATTCAGATAATAATCTGCCTTCCTATTCTTACCACCAAAGTGGATAACCTCACACTTATCCACATTAAACTGCATCTGCCAAGCATCCGCCCACTCACACAACCTGTCCAAGTCACCCTGCAACCTCATAGCATCTTCCTCACAGTTCACACTGCCACCCAGCTTTGTACCAGGAATGTTGTTCACCATTAATTGTGGCTTACTATTGCATTTAGAAAGTCAAATTGTGTTTCATCAAACAAGGCATAACATTTTCAAACTCACAAATGGTGGAAATTTCCATTAACTCAGCAATTCCAAAAATCTAATTGGAGGATTTTAATCACCAAAGGAGCAGGACACTGTACCAGCAACTTCTGAATTTCCCGATATAACTAGACGTTCAATTCCACAAGTTTTTAATCACTTTCACGCTGCGAAGAAGCCAATCATTTGCCATCACTGCAACTGCAAAACCAAGGCCCACATTTCAGCCACTACCTCCCATGTCTACAGGACTACCCCATTTCCTATGCCTCACCCATCCATTTTTTTGCAACACAACCTTTCACCACTAAAAGTCCCCTAAAATCCGCCTCCTCTGATTCTTCTTCCACCTCCATTTCTTTTTCCCCTCCATATTCCTTTTTCCCCTCCATAGTCCACATTAAATATAAAACTATAATTTGCAGCACCACCCATATCCGTAGTCTATTTCTTTTCAAATCATTTATTGGATTATCCACATTGGCATTATATTCCAAATATGAATGCTTCAACAAAACATATATCACCTAGGGAAGTTAAATTGAACAAGGAGTCGTCCATCTCAATCCATCTCCGAGATAGCTGAGATTACAATTACTCCTTTAATTGCAGCCCTGCGCCTTGGCACGCTTCAAGAGTCACTCAATACGGAGTGTAGATGTGGATAAAGTCATTTTCATTCCTATTATACTGCTGTGAATCATTGCCAATAAAAGTAATGGCCAAGGTTCCTGTTCCTGATTGTTAACCAGTGATCCCTTGTGCAAGAGCGCATATGCGGACAGAATTATTTTCTGCTCTGATGTCCCCCCTGAGGTGTGCAGCCCATCAACACTCAACGTCAGGGAAAGCACTAGAAGAATGGAACTTGAGCACTGTACTGGTGAGCCTCGATGAATTTGTAACCAAGTAAGGAGCTCATGTCCACAGTTCAAACAGAGATGACATTTGATGAGGATATATTATTCATTCCTCAGCATATTGCACAGAATTAGAGCTACAGAAAACAGTTATAGTTGACAGGCAGAGGGACTCTTGAGATGTGCAATAAACAACAATGGTGTCTTCAAGTACATCACACTCTCAAACACAAAATGCAAGATAACAAAACAGCAGCTGTTTATATTATAGAAGTCTCAATTGCTCGCAAGTTAGTCTATGCCTCCCTTCCATTCATATTTCCTTGCAATGGAGAGGGAGGCCATTCAGCCCATTGAGCCTTTTTTGGTTTACAGAGCAATCCCATTCCCCAGCTCTTGTTGCCTGTACCCACATCTTCGAGATTCTACATCCCACCTACACCAGGGACAAGTCACAGTGTGCAATGAAGAACATCTGGGAGGAATATGCAAATTTACCCTCCAGCACTATGGATCATGATTGAAGCTGGTTCACTGGTGTGAGGCAGCAGCTCTGCTAACTGCATCACAGATCACAAACTTCCTATTCAGAGCTCTTATCTTCAAAATCCAATCATCATCTATTGCCATCAGTGGTTTCAGTAGTTTTTCATGTAATCGTGCTTCATTTGCAAGGAAAGAGATCAGTTTATCACATTATAATTTCACTATCAAATGGGGAAAATGTAATTACAATCAAATTTTCCAGAAATGCTTGGCATGCAATTAAAAAAGGATTATTATTATTCTTATTATTATTTAACCCCAGGATGGTAATGATCGATGATTGAATTACATTGATTAAAAAAAAAGACAATTGCTTTCATATAGCACTATTTATATCAGGACAACCCAAAGTGCTTTACAATTCAAATAATCACTTTTAGAATTGTAGTTACTGCTGCAAAGTGGGAAATATAACAAGCATTTAAAAAAATATATATAGCAACCTCCCACAGACACATTGCAAAAATGACCACATTTGTTTCTGTGGTATTGATTGAGAGACAAAGATTGACCAAGACATACTGGAGAATTTTTCTTTGAGAGAACCCAGTGGGCTCTGAGACAACATAAATTAATGTTTCATCCCAAAAGATGGAACTGCCAGTAATGCAGCATTCCCTCAGTACAAGTCCTGACTGCGTGCCTAGATTTGTACTTAATCTGCTATCCCTCAGTGCACTGGTTTCTTCCCACATCCCAAAATGTGTGGCTGGTAGGTTAATTGGCCATTGCAATTCATTCCTCTTGTGTAGCCGAGTGATGGTAAGGGGGAGAGGAATGGTTGATGGGGGTGTGGGAAGCATAAAATGTAATTCTAATAGGATCCATAAGGGGGTACTTGATGGTCAGCATAGACCCAGTGGGCTGAAGGGCCTGTTTCCATGCTGTGTGACTATGATTGATGGCTTAGTGTATTTGAATTTTATGGCCTGAAATTGAAGCCACTGCCTTCTGAATCAGAGGCAAGAGCTTTACATAATCAAACCATGGCTGTACTATAAAAGACTCATACTGACACCACACACAAGAGGAGAACAGTGAGGATTACATTTTAATCTATTGTTTTTGTGAGTATTACAAATAAGTAAATCCGATTATTGTTGCAAACAAAACTTTTGGGGCTGTATGGGGAGGACCCAGAATTTAGGGGCCTCTTGTCCATATATATATATACATATATATACACACACACACACATATATACATATATATATATATATATACACACACACACACACACACACACACACACACATATATATATGTGTGTGTGAAAAAAGTTATTGGGATTGTAAATGGATGATAACTGACAATGTATTACCTTTTATCAATGAGATAGCATTACTTGTTATGAAAATGCTGACTTAAAGGTTCTGTATTTATGTAGTTCATAATTTGTTGAATAAAGGGTATTTTGAAATATTTTTAAATGGTTCTCTGGAACTGGATAAGTGAACACTGCACACTGAATGAACAATGGTGACTAGTGAAGCTTGGCATGGGTTTCTTGCAGGGTTGAGGAAGACAAAAGCATGGTGACAGGTTCCTGCAGGTGTCGGCACTCAGCTGACAAACAAATATTGTTACAAAAGAGCCCCAACAGATGCACTGTAAAATATACCTATTTGTACAAGAACTCTTAGGAGTTAGGAAGCTGTTAGGAAAACAACAGTGCAATACGTACTTAGAAAGAAATACAGAGGCAAGTACACTGTAATAAAACACGCTTCAGAATGGGATTTATAAACACAGATTAAAAATAAAATCTCTTCTTGTAGGTTTTGGCTTGCTTACTAAAAAATTATGTTCACTGCATTGTACATTACGGGAAAATATGAAATATATTTGCCCCGTGGGCAGTCGCCTGGTAGTCAAGAGATCTGGAAATATTAATATTTAAAAATCTTGTACAGCAGCAATCATTGCAAAGGCACGAGGAGAAAATAAGTACCTGGCATGGCTGGAGATAAATGCGACCAGAGTATTAGATGCTCGTTGAACTCAAATCTATCAAAAAATACCTACTTCCAAAATAAACAGCATTACATATTTTAATGAACTAACAAAAGATTAGTATGTACTCTCTGTAAGATGCCAAATGACACAATACTAATCAATATAATAAAACAATATTTTCTTTTAGATGTGTAGTTTCAGTTACTCCTTATAAAGTCTTTAAGGGATATTAATATATTGGAACTGACAAGAGCAAATAGCTATTAAACGGTCCATTTAAAAGGACTGACTCAGACTCCAAGCACAATGACCAAATTTTACTTATACAAACACCTCAATTCATTGCCTCGGAAAGAACTACAGATGCTGGTTTATACCAAAGATCGACACAAGGTGCTGGAGCAACTCAGTGGGTCAGGCCACATCTCTGGAGAAAAGAAGCAGGTGGCATTTTGATCGTAATGTTCCTCCTGCCCCACAACCATGTTTTAATCTGGACTTGCGACTACAGCCTTGTGAGTCTGAAGCAGGGTTCCGACCAGAAATGTCACCTGTTCCTTTTCTCCAGAGATGTTATCTCACCTCAATTCATTATTTGCTAAGCAGCATTAGCTTAGTACTGAAGTTGTACAAACAAGTGCTCAAAGGAGCTGGCAGATGCTACTATAGTTAGGTTCCTCCCTGCAACTGATCAGACATCCAGTACAATACCCCTGCAGAAGGAAAGCAAGGAGCTCCACCTTGCTTGTCCAGAGTTGCCCTCTTTGGACTGAAGTGCACCAACAATACATAACTAAAACAGACTGAGCTTTTAGCACAAATATATGTATAGCCTCAGTTCAGTTTAGTTTATTGTCACGTACAGTGTAAAGCTTTTGTTGCGCGCTAACCAGCCAACGGAAAGACAATACATGATTACAATCAAGCCATTTACAGTGTATATGATTAAGGAAAATACAGGTCTATATAGCACTTTCACATACTTTGAACAACTTCGATCAGCAGTAACATACTTTTGAACTCGCTAAGGCTGAATTTTAGTGTCTGACAGACTGTCTTTTTAAACATTTGCATAAACAAACCCTCAGCCTGTTAACAGACTATTTTTAATAAGCCACATCTTGGTGCAGCTCCAGCTGTGTGCTCCCTCACACTTGCTTCACACGAGGCACATTTCAGTTGGACTCCCACACATCACCATTGCTTCCGAGTCAGAAATCTGTGGATTCAAACTGCATCGAGACTCAAGTACGTAATGCAGGGTGACATTTCAGCTCAGAAGTGACAGAGTGCCATAATGCCTTGTTAAAGATTTCATGTGATATTTGAAGAACAGATTTAACCTTGCAAACTCAGTCAACAATGCTGCCTCAACCAATTGTCATCAGAAACCTTGAAGCTGGACATTTTTGTTCATTGTTGCTTATAGGATTTGCAAAACATTTTACAACTTAACAATGGTCTTGCGGTAAAATAGTTAATGGTAAGCTTTCTTTTAGTTTAGTTTAGAGATACAGTGCGGAAACAGGCTCTTTGCCCCACCATGTCCACGTGACCAGCGATCCTCGCACAATACTAACACTGTCCTACATACACCAGGGACGATTTACAATTATGCCAAGCCAATCAACCTACAAACTATACGTCTTTGGAGCGAGGAAGGAAACAGGAGATCCTGGGCAAAAACCCACGCATCTCACGGGGAGAAGGTTCAAAAGCCATACAACCAGCACCCGTAGTCAGGATCGAACCAGGGTCTCTGGCGCTTTAAGGCAGCAACTCTACCACTGCACCGCTGCGCCACCCGAGGTGATAAGTGTAAAAAGATGCTAGTTAAATTCTAGCCTCTCAGAACAATTTGAACTGGTGCAAGTAAGCCATAATGCTATTTAAGGCAGATTATAAATGTACACGAGAGCAAACTAGTAAATAGTTTGGGTCAGTGATGTCAAGAATGTTGTTCTGGGCCCAAAATCCTAAATGAAAAAAATATCAAGTGGTGTTGATCCTTGTGACATCCTATTAATTACATGGCAAATCCCCATTCCAATATATTGCCCCTAACACCCATGCAACCTTCTCATGCTGCTCTGAAATGACATTTAATGAAGACCTTCTGGAAATCCAAACACTTTACATCTAATGGCTCCCCTTTCTTCAACCGCTCCATTTGTTACATCCTCAACCTCCAGCAAATCTGCCAGACAAGATTGTTCATAAAAACATGTTTACTTCACTCGTAGATCCCGGCATTCCCCCCCCCCCCCCCAAGAGAGAAGTTAGGCTGAACAATCTATGCTTTATCTCTTTTTGGGAGAAGTGGCATTAAATTCAAGTTAAGAATCTGCAGATTTGTAAATCTGTAGCCTTGACTGTCATCGATTGAGGATATCTGTATATGTGTGCTGTATTGCAAACTTGCAGTTTTCTGGACAAGGGATAATCAAGGAAGTGTAATACACATCTGAATAGGCTATCTATGAGAGCAATTTAATACAGTATTAATTAAATTTGTGACCTTTTTGCTGCATTTAAGAAAATTAAACACATTCTTCCTCTATTCTCTCTCACCCTTCGGATATCAGGCCAGATTATAGCCTTCCAGTAATTCACTGGAAGGCATTCTCTGCATGAAGCTCAATGTGTTCTTTGTGGATTAGCTTACATGTGGTCTTCATAATAAGATGACTGTTACTACAAAGCAATACAAGATTTTACTGGCTCAAGCAAACAAGACATGATTAGGTGCAGATGTGCAACACTGGTTTTACTACATCAGCACAATGACCAAAGTTTAGAGTCAGAGTTATACAACACAGACCCATTGGCCCACCTTGCCCATGCCAACAAAGTTGGCATACTGAATAAATCCCTTGTGCCTGTATTTGGCTCAAACCCTTTAAACCCTACCGAGCCAAATATCCTTCAAAAGTCGCAATTGCATCTGCTACTATCGCCTTCTCTGGCAACTAATTTCAAATACTGACGACCCTTTGTGTGAAAACATTGCCCGCAATCCCTCTTCAATCCTTCCCCTCTCACCATAATCCTATGCCCTCTAGTTTTAGAGTCCTTTCCCCTGGGAAAAAGGACTATGTATCCATTTTATTCATGTTCCTCACGATCTTGTACACTTTAATAAGGTCACACCTCTGCTTCCTACACTACAATGAAAAATGAGTCAGCCTATCCAACTCTTCCCAAGCTCAAGTGCACAGACCCAGTTAAAATCATGGCGAATCTCTCGTGCACGCCTAACTTAACGACATCGTCTTTGTATCTGGAGACCTCTCTCTCCATCCCCTTCCCTACCTCTTTACCAGTTCTCCCACCAGTCTTACTGTCTCCAACTACATTCTATCTCTGTCCCGCCCACTTCCCCGCAATCAGTCTGAAGAAGGGTCTCGACCCAAAACGTCACCCATTCCTCCTCTCCAGAGATGCTGCCTGTCTCGCTGAGATACTCCAACATTTTCTGTCTACCTACACTTTTTTTTTTGAGTGGCTGCTGCTTGCCACCTTTCTCCCTTATGACACTCTTACAACGGGGCAACATGAAAGTCAAGGGTAAAAATGCAACTTATTTGCAGGCTTATTTGGCAAAATGTTGCAGGTCTCTCCAATGGTGCTTTAAACGCCAGTATTCCTTTCAAAAATCTCCCTAAATATTAACAATGTTTTACCCTTAGTTTTAGTTTAGAAATACAACATGGAAACAGGCCTTTCGGCTCACCGAGTCCACCCCGACCATCGATCACCCGTCTACACTAGTTCTATGCTATCCCAATCTCTCATCAATTCCCCACACATTTGGTGCAATGTGCAGAGCTCAGTTAAGGGCCTGTGCCACTTTAGGTGATTTTTTTAGCGACTGCCGGCGACTGTCAAAGCCGTAGCAGATCGGCAAACTTTTCTTTTACCCGACGACAATGACCACGACAATGCCAAGTCAGGTCGAGATTACAGCGTCTTCTGAAACATCGCGAAAATTCCCACGCTGTCAATGCTTTTCCGGCGCCCTGGTTTTCGCTGAAATCACTGACAAGTCAGTAAGTACTTGAGAGTTTTTAACTATAACACCTTGTATGGGTTACTTAAAAACCAAGTTTCACTGTAACAAGGAATAAACAGGATTTACTTCCAGTTTACTAATAGCTGTATTAAAAAAAAAAAATTAAAAAGTGGTTCAGTGGATTTTTGTGAAAATTGTGTGGGCATTCTTTGAAAATGTACAGGAGATGCATATCTGGTTTCTGGGTTGAATATCTGGGTTTGGAGCCCACTTTAAAAGTAATGGCTGAGGCCAAAAACATCGCGAAAATTCCCACGCTTACCTGACCGTCAAACTACTCCAATCTACCTGTTAAATGTCCGGACGGTAAATAAATTCGTTAAACACAAGCATTTTGGTCTTTTGAAATGACTTTACTTATTTTAATATTATGTGCTTCTAAATGCATCTTAAGAGAACCTATCAAACCTGGAGACAGCATGCGACAGCGACCGCAATAAGCTACGATATCTGGCGACAAGCCAGCTGTCGGCAAGAAATTTCAAACTGTTTGATTTCTCAGCGACGCGCCGAGATCCACTACGATCTTTGGAAGACTCCTCACGATCATGCCCGCGACACCCCGGCGAACTGTCGGCGACAGCCTAGTCACCGGCAGTCGCCTTAAAATCGCCTAAGTGGGACAGGCACTTTAACCTACAAACCGGCACGGAATGTGGGAGGAAACCAGAGCACCTGGAGGAAACCCACGTGGTCACAGGAGAATGTGCAAACTCCACACAAATGGCACCCGAGGTCAGGATCAAACCCGGGTCTCTGGCGCTGTGAGGCAGCAGCTCTAACCACTGTGCCGCCTTGGTAAATATTATTTTAAACATCAAATGCATTTTATTCACTTCAGTTTCCATACAAGGTTTAATTTGAAATTGTGGGAAGTTCTTGTTCAAATTCCCAGAATGGATGTCCGAGAAAGGAGGCTCCCCATTAGAAATGCAAAGTTGAGATGTTTCCCTGTGGTGCTATTAATTCTTGCAAGCACATGGAAACACATTAAATATTTTGAGGTTACTGTGCACGTTCAAGGTATTCTTCACATGAAAGAAAATTCAGTTTGTCAAATTCTGCCGCACAAGTAACATTGCAGAGGGTGGGATGTGGTGAAAAGCCAAGGGGTGGAAGAGGACAACGGATTTTGAATTACATTAACAATTAACATGATTTGAAGCAAACTCAACATAAATGACATTGCGAGGGCCCTTATGAAGAGCTATCAAAATCAGAAACAAAGGACAGCAATGAACACATCAAATGAAAGCAACAAATTGAAAAATTATCAAGGTCAGATTGATACAAAAATCTGTTTATGTCAGTAATTTATGTTGGAAATATATACACCGATGAGCCAAAACATTATGACTACTGATAGGTGAAGCGAATAACATTGATTATCTTGTTACAATGGCATCTGTCAAGGGGTGGGATATATTAGGCAGCAAGTGAACACTCAGTTCTTGAAGTTGATATGTTTGGATGCAGGAGAAATGGGCAGGAGTAAAGACATGAGCGACTTTGACAGGGGCGAAATCGGGGTGCTCCCGGTCAGCAGTGGTAAGTACCTACCGACAATGGTCCGAAGAGAGACAAACCACAAACCGGTGACAGGGTGTTGGGCGCCCAAGGCTCATCGATGCGCGAGGGCAGTGATGGCACCAGGATGCACTGTGGGAAGACGACAAGTCGGTGGTGGGAGTGTGATGCCCTGGGCAATGCTCTGCTGGGAAACCCTGGGTCCGGCCATTCATGTGGATATCAATTTGACACGTGTCACCTACCTAAACATCGTTGCAGACCAGGTACACCCCTTCATGGCAATGGTATTCTCTGATGGCAGTGGCCTCTTTCAGCAGGATTATGCGCCTTGCCACACTGCACACATTGTTCAGGAATGGTTTGAGGAACATGATGAAGTGTTCGCGGTGTTGCCCTGGCCTCCAAATTCTCTAGATCTTAATCCGATTGAGCATCTGTGGGATGTGCTGTATCGACAAGTCTGATCCACGGTGGCTCCACCTCGCAACTTACAGGACTTGAAGGATCTGCTGCTAATGTTTTGGTGCCAGATACCACAGGACACCTGCAGGGGTCTTGTAGAGTCCATGCCTTGGCGGGTCGGCATTGTTTTGGCGGCACACGGAGGACCAACAGCATATTAGGCAGGTGGTCATAATGTTTTGGCTGATCGGTGTATAGGAAAGAACTGCAGATTCTGGTTTAAATCGAAGGAAGACACAAAATGCTGGAGTAACTATATAATTGCTTCAGTCTGAAGAAGAGTCTCAGCCCAAAAAGTCACCCATTCCTTCTCTCTAGAGATGCTGCTTGTCTGCTGAGTTACTCCAGCATTTTGTGTCAACCAGCAAGTATATATAGTTTGTGCAATTGATAGTTAAAATCATGCTGTTAAAATTCACAAAGCTCAGGGAATAGTCAGAAATTTGCAACAGATTTAAAATTTTAAAAAACCACACCTTTGATCAGAGCTTTTCTCATGCTGCAAAAAGTACAGAAACATTACAAAGCCATAAGAGCAAAGACTTTCATCTCCTACATCCAGCAGTTGGATCAAAGCCGAGTTCTCCAGTGGGATGGTTCTTCTCAAACTGACTAAAGACAAGATATTTAATGAGTTGCAATCAGTTTTCTTCCGAATTGAGGATGTCTTTAATTACTTCTCTGCAGGCTGAAAGGAAGTTTAAAAAAATAACATCTGGCCTGTACCTGAATGAATTTTCCTTGTTTTACTGTTGATGCCAATATCATCACTCCACTGTTTTTCCAAGAGTACTGGTTAGTTCAGGACTTTATTATAACTCCCTGATTCAGAAAGGGAGGATAGTTTGTCTGTTTGTTTTTATGTTATGATTGTTTTTGTAAAGCGCTTTGAGCTTCTGGTAAGGCGCTATATAAAATAAATGCTTATTATTATTATTATTATAAGATGATCAAGCAAGAGCAAGAGAAGGGCAGCAGGCACTGTGGTAAAGTGTGATCAGAACTTGGTACAAGTTAGGACTTGACGTGCAGAGTATTAGATGGCGTACTAAGTGTAGTGTTCTTGATATGGTTGTTAAAGGCTTTACTTTATGGGGGCAGAAGGAAAAAGGACAAGATGAAATGGTCAACCTGTCGGTTACAACTTGGGCTAATGGGACCTGGGCAAATGGGACCTGGGCAAATGGGTCTCTGTCGGGCACTTGGTCAACATAGATTGGTTGGGCCACAGGGCCATTTCCATGCTGCAGGACTCTATTCCTCCACAACAAAAACATGAATGGCAGGATCCAACAGTAGATTAAGCAAATTATGGCTGATGAGGTGATGCAATAATGTCATTGGCATATTGGAACAGATAATGTGATTTGAAAAGACAAAATGTTACAATCCAAGATATTCGAGCACTTCCATACCTTGTCCTTCTGTCAAAAAGTTAATTTATGCACAATCAGCACCACGGCCCTCTAAAGAACATAACATTCAGAACGGCAGCATGCAGGAAATGCTATCAGCTCCATGGAAATCACAGCATGGTTCTATTCACCTACTAGTACATGGAACAAACAACTCTTCTGATTTACTGCTGAATTACCAAGAGGCATGAATGGTGGCAAGAAGATTTACAAATTTGTTAGTCCACATTTTCAAAGATTGATTCAAATAATAAATACAGATAAAATGAGCAGATTGGCTTCAAGTACCACACAGCCAGTTTATGAATCATGCCTGATGTTTAATTAAAAAATGCTCTACCGTAAAGCATCAGAAATGAAACCAAGTGAAGAACCAATCAGCACCATGCTCCTCGCTTTCCTATAACTTTCCATAATGGTAATTTGTACATCAAGCTTCAATTTACATTGCACAGGCGCATACGTTCCACAACTGATATCAGTAGGTGCACATCTGTCCACTACATATCTTACACACGAACAGTCAGTCTGAAAAAGGGTCTCGACCCAAAAAGTCACCCATTCCTTCTCTCCAGAGATGCTGCCTGTCCCGCTGAGTTACTCCAGCATTTTATGTCGACCTACACACTAACATGTGCCCGGTCCAGTTTTGGGATTGGATTCTCCTAGAAATTCTATTGGTAAAATAGGTTTTTGATTGTATGGCACTGAATTAAACAGCGTTATGCATTTCAATTTCATTTCAATATGCATTTCATTTTCAATTTTCATTTCAACTTCACATTAATCATTGAACTTTCAATCTAGTTGATTAAGGAAACCCATTAAATAAATCTACAGTCAATAGAAGTGATCACAAAAGGTCCCAGGACCTATGTGGTCCTATCGCAAGACCATTACAATAGTCACCAAACTGGCAGAGAAGATAAAAGACTACATATGAAGCCTCTGACTTCATCTGAAAGAGGTCCACAACCCTGCTGCTATAGAATGAAATATGATAGCCTAAAAAGGAATATCTGATCTGCAAAGTCAAATCTCTGGGGGGGTTCTGACATGATGTTGGTTGCCATGGTCTTTAATTTTCTACAAGGGTGTGCTCTGTATAAAGCGCAAAAATAAAAGGAAAATTGAATAAATGCTTTATTAATATCAATTGCAAACACTTAAAAGGGAATAAAAGATAAACAGGGCATCAATTCTGCAAAATATAATTTTTTATATTTTTTAAAACCCACAATCTTTCAAAACTTCAAACCAAGTTGAAACCCTGGCTTTTCCATGTTAGACAGCGACTCTATACATCCAAGCTGATTTATTACACTACACTTGACTGCGTAAAATGCTAATAGTAAAAAAAACTCGACAGGAACTGACTAGAAATCCATGTACTTATGACTGGATAATTTTCTGATTATTATCAAGTATCTACAAGGAACGGGGAACTTTTCTACTTTGATAATATTCCAAAAAAGTCAACACAAGGACAACATGTGGAATGCACAATGCAGCAAAAACAAAAGCACTAGACATGGTTAAGAGATCCCATAACTGAAAGGATTAGATCAGATATCTGCAAACCTGCCACATTTCTGAAGAAGGGTCTTGACCATAAACATCACCCATTCCTTCTCTCCAGAGATGCTGCCTGTCCCGCTGAGTTATTCCAGCCTTTTGTGTCTACCTTTGTTTTAAACCAGCATCTGCAGTTCTTTCCTACACATTTGATCAAAATGTATGGTGGACACACTGCGGAATGGAAAGAAGTGGTATGATGATAGGTTAGAGGGGCCAGCATGAGTACTATTGACAAGACTTAAATATTCACAACCATATTCAGCTCCTGGACAGCCCTGCAGGAGTTCCTTGGTATCCTAGGTCCAATCAGCATCAGCTGCTTCGTCAGTGACCTTTCTTCTATCACTGGGTCAGAAGTGCAGACGTACAGGGGTGGGAGCTGTTTTATGTCCTCGTCATCCACCCTGGGTAGTTCTACAGAACGGGCAAAATTTGCAGCAAAGCGTCAACTACGGTACTCTGAAGCACCAATTGCCTCTTTTGATTGTTGTAGTTGACATACGAAAGAAGAAGCAAATAAACCAGTCCCCTTCTACATGAAGCAAGAGCCTGACAACATTCAGACATGGACTGATAAGTAGCAGACAACATTTATAGAACCAAAAAGCCAACTGATGAGCATTTCCAACAAGGGGGAGTCTAACCACCTATCATTGCCAGTCAATGGCATTATAATGACTGTTTCACCACTGGGGAATCACATCGACCACAATCTGAACTGGATCAGTCACATTAATACTGTGGCTACAAGAGTGGTTTACCTTTCTGGTGGCAAGTGACTCACTTTCTGACACCACAAAACCTTTCTATAATCAATAAGGCATGTCAAGAGCATGATGGAAAACTCTCCACTGGATGAATGCAACACCAATATTTGAGCACTTCAACACTCCCCATGGCAATGCACACATCCATCACCCTAAATACCTACAACCATTAAACATGACCAATGACAAATATAGAATTTCTTCCGAATTTTACCACAGTGTAAAGGTTTGGGAAAGAGCATACAGTGTGGAAAATACTTTGCACAGAAATTATAATACAGATACATGCTATTTACAAAGAATCTTTGTTGATGTTTAACCTATACTAAAGTTACAATCCCAATACCAAACGTTTTTGCCTTCAAGCATCTCTAACATATCTGTACACATCATTCTATCCACATTATTTCTTTTGAATACAGTTTGTTTTAAACAGATTGTCATAAAGGAAGTGTTGAATGCCATTACTGAGTAAACTAAACCAAACCACTTTGTTATGCTACAACTAATTCTACTATTTGTGACCCATTAATGATTATATAGATAATTCATGCACTTCCTGAACCAGCAGTGCGAAGGTATGTGGGAGGTGGTTCAAAATTTGATTCGGATTATTCAGAGTCCTGGATAAATTCCTCACCTCCACTGGATTTAGCCCAGCATATCAGGCACACGCAAGACTACAATGCATGGGAAGAAAATGTGGATTCGGAATTATTCAAATATTTTAGCCACATACAAAACAGTAGCACTCGGCATCTGTCATATATTTCAATGTAATTAATCCATTCTCATCCACCCACAATGCCTCGCATTTAAAGTAATCTATCAAGAAACCTCTTATGCTGCTTAACAGTGAGGTTAATTTGAATTTCATGAGTTGGCATCTGCAAGATGTAGTCTTCAGCAGTAATCATCCTTTCCAATATAACAGCTATTACTGCCATGGATATTAAAGTATCAACTCCCAAGCTGTCTTGTTTTATTATGCTGTATATAATGAAGACGTAGAGACCTTTTATCATACTTAAATCACCACTTAGTTTTATTTACAGCTTCAATACTCATTACTTTTGCATGGAAAATTACCTTTGCCATTCAAATTATTAAAATTTTAACTCATTAAATTAATAAAAAACATTATAGGCAGAAATGTTGCCAGGAAAGTTGACACCATCATCCATTTTACAGTAGGTCAATTCCCCCAGACTAACTAATGGATGACAATGCAAGCTAGAACTATTCATTTTTATTTTGTTTTGGTGGGATTGCTTACAATTTATGGCTTATGTCAATGGAAAGAAGTATCTGAAATGGGGGATCAGATCCCTGGCAGATTATCAAATCCTAAACTTCACCTCAAGGATCCATGATTAATTCCACTCAGATTAATGAACCTCTGCCTCTCCCCCATCTCTCATTTTCCTCCCTCTCTCATTCCCCTGTGACCACCAAAATTAAAATTTCAAATGAATTTGGCTTGCCTCATGTTGTAGGGTCGAGACCCCAGCTATAAAATTGCCCCTAATTTGGTAATTACGTAGCAATCTCACCGCTCAATTTATGAGAATAGCTGATATAATAAAGGCTGTTCTGCTGAAGTTTTTGTCATTGAGCTTGATGCGAGACAAAGTAGAGCCGTGCAGTTAGTTGATCTTGTCCTATAATTGAAGTCACCACATTTGCTGTGGTTTCCAACTCGGTAATATCAATATACCAGGCATTGTAAAAATTCCGTTTCCTTTTTGTGCAATTTTACCTCCATGGTTCTAAGAATTCATCTCAATCACCCCTTCGATCACATTTTCTGCATCAGTGGTGTTATGGCTTCTGGTGGGCAATGAATCAGAGTCATTGATGTCAATCCAACTTTTCCTTTGGTTTACTGTTAATTTTCTCTTTAATTTTCCCGGGTGGATGCTTTTGCAGAATTAACAAAAATGCACTCTGCCCACGTCATTAAGGTGCACAGCCAGCAGAGTGACATTCCATGATGTCTAATGACTGGAGAGTACAAGATTGAGTGGAGGCCGAGATGCATGTTGGAACATTAATATCGCACAAGCTGTTATCACAAATTTAGTTGTCCTCTGGGACAAATCTCTGTTCCTATCCTCTCCAGTATGAATTATGGAAATAGTTAATATTCAGCAGTGGGTTGTTAAAACAGAACAAAACGTTTGCTTGGTGTAATGAGGTGATTTTTGACTTTGAAATATCAGAGGCTATTTAGACCAGGTATATTTACTGATGCCTTTCGTTATTCCTTTTAAATGTTTCTATGCTGTAATGGTTTATTTATCAGGACGTCAATTAATCGAGGTATACATCAAAGCACTCACTTTGCACAAAAAGTTGTTTTCTTCAATTCCGGCGAAGGTTTAATGGCAGCACAGTGACTCAGCTGGTAGAGCCACTGCCACATTGCGCCAGAGACCTGGGTTCAATCCTGCACTTGGGTGCTGTCTTTGTAAAGTTTGCACGTTCTCCCTGTGACCCCGTGGGTTTCCTTCGGCTGCTGCTATTTCCTGCCACATCGTAAAGACGTGCGAGTTTGTCAGTTAATTGGTACTGTATTTTGGCCCTGGTGTGTAGGGAGTGGATGAGTAAGTGGGGTAACATAGAACTGGTGTGATCGATGGTCGGCGTGGACCCGCTGGGCCAAAGGGGCTGTTGCCATGCAGTATCTCTGAAAACTAAAGGTGGGCTTGCTGACAAAATATCAACAGGGAGAAATAGGCGGCAGCCCAAGTTGTAACATGATTAGTTCTGCTGCAAGGTGCCAAATCATCTCACTGTTCCAGGATCATCCTGGAATCTAGAATAATCCCATCTCCTATTCACAAAGTAAACACAAGGAACTGCAAGCACTGGAGTGACTCCGCAGGTCAGGCAGCATCTGTAGAGAAAATGAATAGACAACATTACGGGTCAGGGCACTTCTTCAGACTGATTATAGTAAGGAGGAGAAAGCTGGAAAAGAGGTGGGGGTGGGTCAAAGCCTGGCAGGTGCTATGTGGATAGGCGAGGGGAGTTTGATTGGCAAATGGGTGGACAAAGGCCAAAGATCTAAAGGAGACAAAAGGGTGCTAGATCAGGAGAGAAGTGAAATGTAAAACCAGAGGGAGATTCCTCCAGTTTGCTTGCACCCTCACTCTGGCAGTGTATGAGGCCCAGTCAGAAAGATCAGTATGGAAATGGGAAGAAGAATTAAAATGGTTAGCATTCCGGGAGATCGAGCAGGCCTAGGCAGACCAAGCACAAGCGTTCGGCAAAACGGTCGCTTAATCTATGCTTGGTCTCACCAATATAAAGGATGCCAAATCAGGACCATCAAATGCAGTAGAGGAGGTGCAGGTGAACGTCTGCCTCACTGCTGGAGTTCATAGATGGAGGCAAGGAACGTGGCGTAGAGACAATTGCAGGCTGACGTATCTGGGGAGGGGGTGGTTTGGGTGGGAAGGGATGAGTGAACCAAGGACTTGCAGTGGGAATGGACTCTACAGAAAGTGAAAAGTAGTAGGGATGTGAAGATGGGATGGGATCACATTGAAGGTGGTGAAAATGGCAGAGGATGATGTGTTGGATGCGGAAGCTGGTGGGGTGAAACGCAAGGACCAGGGAAACTCTATCCTTATTCTGTCTGGGGAGAGGGGGAGCGAGAGGAGAACTGCAGGATACAAAAGAGAAAGCAGACATCCGAGAAGTAAACGTGGTTTCGACCTGCTGTTGTGGATGGATCCCTCACCTGTACCTCCTCTGTGTCCTGCAGTTCTACTCCCACTCCCCCTCCCCCTACGCTTCAGACAAACATCCATTCCCTCCACCACTAGTACACAATTCTGCAGTTACTTATCTGGAGTACTCCAACTGCACTTGTCAAACCCATGATCTCTGCTACCAAGAACATGCCAGGAAGCTTGGCTCACAACAGACAACAGTCTTACATTGCAGGTGTTACAGTGGTTTAAACCAGCACCTGCAGTTCCTCAAAGACAGACACAAAAGGTTGGAGTCACTCAGTGGGTCTGGCAGCATCTCTGAGTTACTCCAGCCTTTTGTGTCTGTCTTCAGTCTTATATTATACCATTATTATGCATTGTATTACTAATGCTTGCATCATCACCAGGTTAATTTAAGTAGATTGGGCAAAACTCCATGATTCCAAAGGATAAAGTCAGATGGTTTTTAATAGCTACAATTAGAATTTGGCTGCAAGTTGACTAAGAGAGATAATTTCCAAATAATACCAAAATAAAACAAGATTAAAACAACTAAATTGGTTGACCCAACCGGCACAAAAATGGTATGTTATTGCAGGGATTGTGAACGTCATCTGAGATCACAAGAAGTCCTACAATGTAATTTTGAGAAATGGAAAAACTTTAACTTAATGAATGAGAAAGTTACAATGCAGTGCGTCGCAACACAAAATACAAATAGATCATGGTTCTACCACTTCCTGGCTCACTATGCAGTCTGTTCGCAAAATAAAGACCTTCTCACACATAGCATGAAGTACAAAAGAAATAGGCTTACTTTTCCTGCACCCTCACTGCCTTACCAAAACAAATTAAAAAAGCTGTATTTTTTTAAAATCTGGAAGCTCGGTCAGGTTTTTTTTTAATAGGCACTTTCAATGAATAAAACAATGATTCATTTAAGCTGACCTTTTCACATTGTGTCCTGAAGGCATTAAATAAACTGGAACATTAGCTGTGGCGGCATACGCAGCTAGTCCCAATACATACTGGTGGTGTGACAGCCACGGTCGTGGAGGATGGAGAGGCTTTGTCACAATGATGTGAACCATGGAAACTAATTTTTGCCCAGCTTGACTGATTAATTATACTAGCATACTATTCCCCAATGTCAGCTTACTTAACACAATTTGAGGCAATCCAAGGAGCCAGTCCTGAGGGTTCAGTGTCACACTGCATGGTGTACATACTGATGCATCTTTCCAAATGTATGCTGATTCCATATTCTGTGCTGCACCAGCAACTGAAACTGAGCAAAGCACTTCAAAATCCCAATTCACACAGGTGTCTGATAGTTAGCCCAAAGCATGATGATGTGCCTTTAAAACAAAATCCTCCCTCTCTCTTGTCCCAGTTACTTGCTTGCACTACAAATGAACATAAATATTCAAACTTTGGGCACAATGTACCACCATGTATACGGATTAAAATGTCACACCTTGTCTTGCATATTTCCTACAGATCCAGAAGTACAAGATTTAAGAGGATTTTACATTTTCTAATATTTCATTCTCATTTCTGTTATTTAGAGGTCTGTTATTGAGCAGTTAACAATTGCTGTGCACTAAGTGTCCAGCTGGTGCTAAACTTTTAGACAACCAGTCATGTTTATTGTCTGCTTTAGATAACAGCAATGCCTGGCTTTTATAAGCACGATTCCATTATTCTAAAGGATTCAGCAGCACTAGAAAAAAATCAGTTAGAAAAATAACACAGCTGGTAATACATTATCTAAGAAACAAAACCACAACCTATAAAAGATCCATTTGTGAGCAGGATTTGTCAAAACCTTTAAGCGTGTTTTCCTGACTTTTGTCATTCACATAGATCACTGATGACAGAGGGAAAATAAAGTTATATGACAGAAACAAAAGACTTGCATGTAAGTTGTGCCTTTCACCAACTCAGGATACCTCAAAGCCTTTTTTTCAAGTAATATAACATTATTGAAGCGCTGTCACTATAGTAATGTGAGAAACACATCAGTCAGTTTGTACATAAGCAGCTCTTTGTTCAGATACTGCATTGGTAATTTTAAGGCTAGCTTGTTGCTCTTTTACTTCAATGTGATCTTTTATTTCCATTAAATGCAAAGGCAATCACTGCTTAATATCTCATCCAAAGGAGATACCTCAGATAGCAACACACTTTCAGAATAGCACTTGGATGTTGGTAGAGCAGGAGAGCAGGGCACAGAGCACAGAGAACTGTTGCAAGAAGCAGTGGATGGAGTGCAGGTACCGGAAATCCTGGTTGGGCCCAAACTGGGAGGCCTGGAACCAGAGATGTAAGCCACGAAGCACAAGATGGCCGCCTTGAGGCACAAGATGGCAGCCACATTGTGCCTCAGTTTTGTGTGCTCATCTTTGCACAGCAAATTTGAACTCACATTTTTCCGAGTCCGTAGCAAACTGAGGCATGGCTGACATTAGTAAATTCGCTGATGACACAGAGGTTAGTGGTGTTGTGGATAGCGGGGAAGGTTATCTAAGGCTATATAGTAGGGTGTAGAACAGATTGAAAGTTGGGCTGATTTTTGGCAGATGCAATTTAATCACAAGTCAAAGGTAATGTGATTTAGTCCAACAGGGGTAAGACATATACAGTAAATGGTAGGGCACAAGGAATGTTGACAAACAGAGGGACCTTGCATTTCAAGTCCACAGTTTCCTGAAAGTGACAAGGTGAGATGAGGTGGTGAAGAAGACGTATGGCATGCTTGCTTCATGGGTAAACGGTTCATGCCGTTCTGGTCAGCAAAGGAAGGATGTGGTTATGCTGCAGAGTGCAGAGGAGGGTCATCAAGAAGTTGCCTGGATTGGAGGACTTCAGATTGGATAGGCTGAGCTGGTTTTCCCTGGAGTGAAAGTCGTAGAGGGATGATCTGATAGAAGTAAAGAAGATGATGAGAGGCATTGGTAGTTACAGATAATTCAGAATCTTTTTCCCGTAGTAGAAGTATCAAAAACAAGTGGGCCTAGATTTAAGGTGAGAGGAAGGAGTTGAAAGAGAATTTGAGGTAAATATTTTTATATACACAGTAAATGGGTGATATCTGGCACTTGCTGCTGGAGGTGGTCATAAGATCATGTGATAAGAGCAGAATTAGGCTATTCGGCCCTTCGTCTACTCTGCCATTCAATCATAGCTGATCTATCTCTCCCTCCTAACCCCATTCTGCTGCCTTCTCCCCATAACCTCTGACACCCATATTAATCAAGAAGATGGTGGTGAAGCCAAATACAATTACTAAGTTTTCAGAGACATTCGGATAGGCACTAAAATAGACAAGGCAAAACAGGAAACGTGTGTAGTGCGAGTAAATGGGATTAGTGTAGATGAAGAAAAAGGTTGGCATGGATGGTGACCCATAGGGGCCATTTCTGTGGTGTACAACACTAGGATTTTATAATACCTACGAGCTCAATGGGTAACCTTACTTTAAAATTGTCAATCTCAGCAAATAATTAACAATTATTTGAAGTAATTCATTAAAAAGTTAATCACCAGCACAATGCTTTTGTAAAGAAAGTTAATTAATCAAACCTTATAAGACTGTAATTGTAATCTTGTGGGCAGTGGGAAGACCTAAAAAAACCTCCCTTCAAATAACAAGTGTTCTCTATGTAATTTGCAATCAGGTGCCAATTCGAGCATCCGAGCAGTGCTGCAATGTTATGACTTGCTCAGCTGATTGGAGAAGTCTGATAGACACAAATTAGGAAGTAAAAGAAAAATCTAATGTTTTAATAGTCAATTCATTGTTTCCACATTGGCCACCTCAGTAAAACTGCAAACATATGTCTATGAAGGAACGGAATAACAGTGATAGCAGCTTCATGATTGTGTACATCCTAAAGGGCGCCATCAGAATTCTTTCATTATAATGAAAAATGCCAACAACCGCACTGGCGTGATCATGCCAAATGCCTACCAGATATAAGGCCCTATTCTGGCTCGAGTTGCAGCTTTGCAATTGAATATTTTTACTTTTTTTCTGACACATATTCTGGTGCCAACGGACTGATTATAATGGTCAGCAATTAATTTTGAAATTTCATTCATTCACAGTATCCTTTGATATTTTCCAATCAGACACACATTTAGGATTTAACTGCAAGGTTTTCCTCAAGTGTGCTGAGATCATCTAGAAACCTCAATTTTTCCTCCGTCATCTCTTCTTCTGAGCACTAGCTTACAGCAATTAGGGCGGCACAGTGGTGCAGCAGTAGTGTTGCTGCCTTACAGCGGCAGAGACCCAGGTTCGAGCCTGACTACGGGTACCGCCTACGGAATTTGTACATTCTCCATGTGACCATATGGGTTTCCTCCCACACTTTAAATATGTACAGGTTTGTGGGATAATTGGCTTCGGTAAAATTGTAAATTGTCCCTGGTGTGTATGATAGTACCAATCTGCAGGGTGATCGCTGTGGGCCGAAGGATCCATTTCCCCTCTGTGTCTCTAAAGTCCAAAGCTCTATAGGCAGCAGTTCCCCTCCTTCAATTCCAATTCAGGCGTCAAGAAGGGCCCTGTCTCAAAATGTCACCTTATCACGTTCTCCAGAGATACTGTCTCACCCGCTGAGTTAATATAGTACTTTGTGTCTTTTTTAGTAAATCAATCTGCAGATCCTTGTATCCCCATTCTCCAACTGATGGACTTTCCAGCAAGAACAGCAAAAATATGGCATAGTTAGTAAGTTTGCAGATGGCACTAAAATCAATGGTATAGTGGACAGTGAAGATGACTATCTAAGATTATAATGGGGTCTTGATCAATTGGGCCAGTGGCCCGAGGAATGCCAGTTGGAGTTTAAATTCAGATTGATGCAGGATGCTGGTAAGACAAACCAGGGCAGGACTTCCTCAGTAAATGATTGGGCCCTGGGAAGTGTTGAAGAACAGAGACACCTCAGGGTGCAGGTACATAAATCCATGAAAGCGGTGACATGGGTAGATAAATTGATGAAGATGACATTTGGCCTGCTTTCCCTCATGGTTAGGGTAACTAGTAAAGAAGTTGGAACGTCATGTTACAGTTGTCTAAGAAGTTGCTATTGCCTCATTTGTAGTACTGTAAAGGGACGCATAGAGAAAGCATTTCACACAGAGATCTAAAGATATGATGCTAAAGAAATGATAGAGGCAGGTACAATTACAACATTTTAAACACACTTGGACAGGTACATGTTTAGTGCACGATAAAGTCCGATCGTTTGCCTCAAAAGGTTGAGGGAAATGGGCCAATGAAGACAAGTGGGGTTACCTCAGTTCGGCAATGTGGTCGGCATTAACTAGTTTTGCCAAAGTGACTTTTTTTGTGCTGTATAGCTCTAAGATTCTAAACGTGAAGTGATTTATTCTGGTTGGAAGATCACGGGGAGCCATATAAGTTAATAGTACAATTTTAAAGGAATAGAGAAATCTGTTGGTTTGTTCAAGAAAAAAAAAACTTAAATAACGAATTATTATCCGATATGCATTTTCTGACAGAATAGTAGAACGGAATTAATAATAACTTTGAAAATGAATTGAATCCAGTTAAAAACATTTGCCAAACTATGGGACAGACGACAGAAATGGGGTTAAGCGGACAGCTCTTTAAAGTGCTACCACAGGCATATTAGACCAAATGCCTGATGTATCCATCTCCATGAATAATCCCAATCCCTCTTCTCCCCTCTCATCAGGGAAAAGGGACAGAAGTGTGAAAATGCACACCTCCAGATTCAGGAATAGTTTCTTCCCAGCTGTTATTAGGCATCAGAACCGTAATACCCACAACTGGGGGGGAGCAGTCCTGAGCTCCCATCTACCTCATTGGAGAAATTCAGATTATTTTTGATCGGACTTTATCTTGCACTTACATTTATTGTGAATCTGTACACTGTGGATAGTCCAATGTAATCACATATTGCCTTCCCGCTGACTAGTTAGCACACAAAAAAAGCTTTACACAGTTCCTCGACACACGTGACAATAAACTAAACTGAACTCAAATCAGTTTCACCAATTATCTCACAAGGAATTTCCAGTAGGTCATTGTACCTCTTTCTCATTAAGCCGAGTTTCACCAACTGCTCCAAAATGCATACCATTAATTGCATGCATACCATTAATTGCTTGCATATTCAGCCATCCGTGTCATTCTGTTGCGCTGATACCTTTTCTACGAATGTCAGGACCAAGTACCAGAGAGAAGTGACAGATCCCTGGAGAAGGCAGGCTAACATACCTTTAAAGCCAACTTGGAATCCAACTCCACAGGGAACTTCAATCAAGATATAAAGGGTATTAAAGAATCATCTGATTATATTTCTGAGCACTTCTGGCCATCGATAGTACAACCTACAGTTTAAATATTCGGAAACCTTTAGCAACAATAATAATAGATGAACCATACAAGGACCGAGTTATAAGGAAACTGCCAAGGATCATAACAGCTAATCATTTCCTTTTCAGCAGACTGAATTAAGGTTTGTGCATTTGCACCTATTTCCAAAAATAGCCAAAATAATACATTTTAAAAATAAATCCTTTTCAAATACCTGCTGAAATGCAAGTTTCCATGACAACCAACTGGAGTGAAATGTTCTTTACGTGTGCTGTGTGGGTGTGGAAGTGGGCGACATGAGGGGGCTGAGAAAGGAAGAGACCTTACAATTTGGCAGGTGAAAGCTTTCTTTGCAAATATTACCAACCATGAATTTTCTAATGAAGCATTCTATCGAGGACATTTTACACAACGTATGGATGTAAAGCACGCATACCATTAATTGCTTGCATATTCAGCCATCCGTGTCATTCTGTTGCGTTGATATTATTCTGTATTTCAATACGCCTCCAATATCAACCATTTAAATGCCAACTCTACTCGATATCACCCAAACAATTCTGGTCCATTTTCATACTTTCCTCTATTCAATTTCAACATAAAACGACAGTGGAATAATTCTATGGATTTGCTGTTTGCTAATGATATCCCCAAAATAGCAAAACTAAATGTTGAACAGCTTTGTTTATTGTCACATGTACCGAGGGACAGTGAAAAGCTTTAGTTGTGTGCTATCCAGTCAGTGGAAAGACAATACATGATTACAATCAAGCCATTTACAGTGTGCAGATACATAAGGGAATAACATTTAGTGCAAGCTAAAGCCAGCAAAGTCCGGTGAAGGATAGTCCAAGGGTCTCCAATGAGGTAGATAGTAGTCCACACTGCTCTCTGGTTGTGGTAGGATGATTCAGTTGCCTGATAACAGCTGGGACGAAACTGTCTCTGAATCTGGAGGTGTGCGTTTTCACACTATCATTTGCCTGATGGGAGAGGGGAGAAGAGGGAGAAAATGCCAACTGAATTACTCTAGTAATCGCCATTAAAGGAATGGAGTTCTCCTGAAATATGCTGTTAAAAAATAAAATTCTACCTTGCATTCAAGAAACTGTAGAATTTAGAAAGACTCAAACCGATCCAAACATCACCCTCAATTTCCCAATTCAGTAAAAAATAGTGACTACTCAATCTAAACCTTATTTCTGGCTTTGGAAAATTACATTAAAAAAATAAATTAACTACTTCAGTAAAAGTAACATACATCATGCAAAATATTACCTTCCACGTGACTGTGTAATGTTATATTCTGTTTGTTCTTAGACTCAAACTAGCTCAATGAATACCACCTCAGCGCAATAATGATTATAGTGCCCCCAACCAAATGGGAACACTGACATTACTGGCTTGCTGGGCATTGGTAATGTGAACAGAGGATGCTGCACACTGGGATGGAGCAACCACTGTCCTCTCGTGCCCCCTGCATTCAACACAACCATGGCTGATCTACCCCAGGACTCTACTCTTCTCTGCCAGTTCCAAAGATATCAGAAGACTAAACAGCAATGTTTACGCAGAATTCTTTGGATAAGATGACAAGGTCATGTAACAACTGTGTTCCAAAGCGCCAGTAACGGTTTATAACCCAAGAAGCACATATGCAGGCAGCTTGGCTACATCAAGCTGATCCTAGATCACAAGGTCCCGAAGGTCATGTTGCATCCTGGGCTTAAACGAGCGAGCGAGAGCAAGGGCGTAATCCTTTGTGGATTATTGGGAAAGAAATTAAGAATCTTTCAAGTTTGCCATTAAGCACAAGGCTGAAATATTCATGGTAAACTATTGCAAGAAACATTGCTTGCTAATTTTAAAATAGAGTTGAGATTAGCAATGCTTAGTTTCTATCTTGAAAGTCAGAGTAATATAGCGCTGAAACATGCCCTTCGGCCCAACTCGTCCATGCTAATCAAGACGCCCATCTAAACTATTCCCATTTGCCCACATTTGGTCCACATACCTCTAAACCCTTACTCTTCATGCAGCCGCCTTTTAAATGTTACTCGACCAAGTGGACCCTTGGGCCCAAACCTCTCCTGCATTGGTGAAGCACCCTCTCCTCCTCTCTCCTCCCCTCTCCCCCCTCCCTTCCCCCCATCCCCCTCCCCTTACCCCTCCCCCCCACTCCATCCCTCTCAACCCCCCTTATCCTCCCTCCCTCCCCCTCCCTCCCTTGGAGATAGATTTAAACTTTAAAATGTGAATAACTTTAAAAATATAACACCGATTTCAATGAAACTTCTTCCACTAGCACCAAAGGGACGACGGTGAGTAAGGTGGGCCTAAAATCGTTGCGCTATCGTGTACCGTTTTGGCTGTAGTTCAGGAAGAAACAAACAAACGAGAGTTTTAATATATAGATTGTACCTACCTTCCTCTGGCAGCTCGTTCCATGTATAAAGCACCCTCTGTGTGAAGAAGTTACCCCTCAGGTCCTTTTTAAGTCTTTCCCCTCTCACCTTAAACTTATGCCCCCCCCTGGTTCTTAATTCGCTTCTCTGGAGTCCTGATAACATTCACAAACATCTTCTTTGTACTCTTTCCAGGTTAATGATGTCTTTTCATTGTCAAAGTGATCACAACTGAACACTTTACTCCAAGTGTGACCTCACCAACATCTTTTACAACTGCACAATAACATTCTAACTCCTGTACTCAATGCTCTGACTGATGAAGGTGAGGATACCACACACCTTATGGACAATAGACAATAGGTGCAGGAGGAGACCATTCGGCCCTTCGAGCCAGCACCGCCATTCAATGTGATCATGGCTGATCATTCTCAATCAGTACCCCGTTCCTGCCTTCGCCCCATACCCCCTGACTCCGCTATCCTTAAGAGCTCTATCCAGCTCTCTCTTGAATGCATTCAGAGAATTGGCCTCCACTGCCTTCTGAGGCAGAGAATTCCACAGATTCACAACTCTCTGACTGAAATTTTTTTTCCTCATCTCAGTTCTAAATGGCCTACCCCTTATTCTTAAACTGTGGCCCCTTGTTCTGGACTCCCCCAACATTAGGAACATGTTTCCTGCCTCTAACGTGTCCAACCCCTTAATAATTCTATACCTTCTTCACTAATCCATCTACCTGTGACACTACTTTCACTCCTGTGTACTTTCAGGTCACTCTGTTCTACAACATTCCCCAGGGTACCACCATTCACTGTGAAGGACCTACCTTGCTTTGACTTCCCAAAACGCAACACCTCACACTTATCCTTCAGGTCATAGAAGGTCATTTACCATTCTTCTGCCCACTTACCCAGTTGATCACACTCCCACTGCAATCCATGATAACCTTTTTTACTTTCTATGATATCACCTATTTTCGAGCCCATCTGCAAACTGACTAACCATGCCTTGTATATTCTTATCTCAATTTTTATATAAATAACTAATGGCAAATGGGTCCACAACCGATCCCTGTCACAGGCCTCCTGTCTGAAAAACAATCTTTCACCATCATATATGTCCCATTAGCGGGCTCTCCCTGGATCCCATATAATCAGACCTTCCAGAGCTTACAAGACAGGACCTCAGTAAAGGCAATGCTAAAGTCCATATAAGCAATGTGCACCATGCTGCCCTCATCAACACTCTTGACTTCCTCTTCAAAAGAAAAACTAAAAGATTTGTGAGATATGCATATTTGAAGAAATGTGGTAGACACTGGAGAAGTTGGCTTGTCTAACAATATATAAGTTAAAAAAAAGTATCTATTTATTCTAACATTGTAAGGCAAAAGTGGACATATTACAGTGAGTAATTGGAGCACTTGCTTCAAGGCCTACAATTGCAATTGTTTTGAGAACAGACTCGGATCGTACTATGTTATTTATTTTATTATTTCTTCTAATCGCTTATTTCTATAAACAGGAATAAAGTTGAATAAAGAGGAACTAGAAATAAAAACAGAAGCTTGCTTAGTTCAAGTTTTCCCTTCAGCATCTGAGGCAGCAAGTCCTGGATATTCCCCAGCAGCAGTTGAACAGCTGACACTGCCTTGCTCACATCTGCTTTCAGTATTCATCAGACTCCACTGTCACTGCATTTAATAAGGTGGGAAATAAATCTGACACACAGCAATCATATTTTGTAATGAAGACTGCTTTCAGATGTTCCAACTCAAGGGTCAGTTAAAGGCAACGTTGAGGGAAACAGCCACTCCCTCTACTCAATCCCAGCATCACATCAGAAACAACCCTGCTTTTCAATCTAGCCGAAGCAGAACGCAATATTTAATTCGGACCATTCTTCTTTTGTTAAAACCAACAAACTGAAACACCATACCAATGAACCTTATCTGCTCTAGGAAACATTTTTGCGTGTACGTTTTACCGCACCATGAAATTTCAAACATTAGGCACAATGACTTTGCAAATATAAGTACTTAATCTTTAATTTTTCAGGATGGAGGATTTAATTTAAACAAAGCTTAATAAAAACTGTCAGCTATCACCACTACCGGCAAGCTTGCAGAATGGACAGTGTTCGGCCTTTGTGCCAAAATGAAAATTTAATTTCAAAATAAATTAAAATGGTAATGTATAGGAGGTCGTCCAGTCTCTGACACTACTATCATTGTTTGACTGATCTCCAAAACAACTCAAGTATTGAATGTTTGTGAATTCTCCCAGAGTTAACAAACTAAGCTCGTGCCAGTCAATAGTGGGCCTTATTATTAAGCTGATGTCATGCACATTCCTTGTTACCAAGATAATGGGATCACAAAGGCTACTTCAACACATCTGCCTTGAGTGGGGAGGATACACAATCTCCCCCAAAACATCCAACATAAGGTGCCCACATTGTGTTGAATTATGTACATTGCTCTTTCACTATTAATGTCACCTCACGTATTTTAAAACTACAAGTATTTACGGTATCTGGTGCTCAGATTTCATTCAATAACAAGATGTAGGAACTACCTGCTAACCCTTGGAGTATCACTCTCGAAACATAAGACCACCTTTCCAAAAATGTGAAGCTGCAAGCATTTAATGTCCATGAAGCCCACTTGTTAATGCAAGAGCTGGACAAAGTTCAAGCAGTGGGAGGATGATGAATTGACATCTCTCTCGGTGAGCTATGTAGTCTAATCCCTCGGTTCACTCCCATATTCTTCAAACTTCCCTCTTTTATCCCCTCTCTCCCAGTAACACAGTAATTGCATTTTTTTCAAAATATCTGATTCTCCGCCACACAAGCCTTGAATTTTCCTTCCACACAGATCCTGGAATGTTGATCCACAATTTGCCCATTCACAAATTTTAAGAAGGAAAATAAAAAAGCAAGAGATGTTTGCTCAGATTTTCAACAGGTCCACCACCTGTGTTTAATATATGCCATGACCTGCCTGCTCACTCTGCATTTCTCCTCAGTGTTTCCAGCTTGTCTCCTAATTGCAAACAAGGACCCTTAGTTTAATTTAGAGTTACAGTGCAGAAACTGGCCCTTCAGCCCACCGAGACCGCACTGACCAACAATCCCCGTACACTAGCACTATCCCACACACTAGGGGCAATTTCACAACTTTACCGAAGACAATTGACCTACAAACTTGTACGTCTTGGGAATGTTGGTCGAAACCAGATCACCTGGAGAAAACCCACGTGGCTACGTGGAGAACATACAGACTCCGTACAGACAGCACACGTGGGCACGATCGAACCCGGGTCTCTGGGGCTATAAGGCAGCAACTCGACCAACGCACCACCGTGCACCCTCTCGTGCCTCTTTAAAGTTCTGCCCATGCCTTCTCACTCAGGTCTCCACTCCACAGCAGAAAGCAGGCTGACTATCCTTCAGTCAATCTCCAGATGGACCAGACCTTAAGACACCATCTCGCAGTACAGTCACAGCTGTCAATAACGAATACATCTTGGCGCTTACATAATGTGTGCCAAAATACTCAAGCTTGATATCTGTGATGATGTTACCATTTGTAGTTAATACATTGAAATAACCCACAGCTTTTTCTGTGGCCTTTAAGTTTTAAAAGATGCCAGTCAATTCAGAACAGCTTATCAGAGTTCATTATCCCAACTCCCATGTGTATTCAGTACATTAAAAAAGATAACATGAAGGAAAACGACATCTCTTGCTTCCAATTTACTGTTCCGTCATTTACCATGAAGGGTCCCATGGTCTCTGCTCATTTAGCAAGTGATTAAAACACAAGCTCATAGCTCCAGCTTCTACGTTATAAATATTTTAGTTGTGTTTATTAATAATTACAAATGCAGCAAAGAGCAAATTGCAAATCCTGCAATACGGACCTGGAAGTACTGAACATAAGTCAGTAGAGTGTATGGCATTTCGCGTGGTTCATGCAAAACGAATCTGGATAAAAATGATACGTTAAACTGCAGTGTTACAGAGATTATCTTTTTGTCCCATCTGCTCCGTTTACTAAAGGATCAAACTAATCTTACCATTCCTCCACTTCAGTCAGTTTGATTAAAGGCCCCCGCAATCTGGGAGTACACGCCAACTCCTCGATAAACGCAAATAAAGAGATTGCTATTAAATTGAATGGTCAGCGAGATCACTTAACAGGTTACAGTAAAAAGAAATGCAGGATCAAGAGCTTGAACCGCAGCGGAAATCGACCAAGCTTAAAGTAGAGATTTACAAGTTCATTTAACATTGCCTTTCACGGATCGATCATAGGCCAGCTGCCTACCATTCAGCCTGTCAAGTCTGTGCCAGCTTTCTGCAACAGAAATCCACCTCGTCCCTTTCCCCCGCAAATCCTTATGTTTCCCTTTTGAACACCACAAATGAAACCGCCGCCATTACCATCCCTGCAGTACATTCTAGATCATAACCATTTGTAAAAATAAATCATTCTCCCATAAGGTCATATGTGATAGGAGCAGAATTAGGCCATTCAGCCCATCAAGTCTACTCCGCCATTCTATCATGGCTGATCTATCTCTCCCTCCTAACCCCATTCTCCTGCCTTCTCCCCATAACCTCTGACACCTGTACTAATCAAGAATCTCTCTATCTACCTTAACAATATCCACTGGCTTGGTCTCCACAGCCTTCGGTGGCAAAGAATTCCACAGATTCACCACCCTCTGACTGAAGAAATTTCTCCTCTCTTCTCACTCGTTTCTTTGATCAATCAACTCCATCCCCCACCCTTGGCTCTTGAGCCTTCCACCAATCTGCGCCAGTACCTAGGACTTTGTCGTAACTTAGCAAGCCTCAATGCTTGGATCAAGGGTGTTGTCATGTGTTTATCTGACACAGTGCTGGTTACGACAAGTGGGTGCTCCAAGCAATGTGTCAGGAGGACACCTCTAATAGATTTGTCATCCCTTCATGCTAATCGGATTTGCTTTAAAACTGATGATAAATCAACTTCCCAGAATGCCACTTTGAATGCACAGAGTCTTTTTCCCAGGGTAGCAGATTCAAAACCTTGAGTGCATAGGTTTAAGATAGAAGGGAAAGATATAATAGTAATCTGAGGGGCAACGTTTTCCACACATTGGTGGGTACATGGAATGATATACTCGAGGAAGTAGTTGAGGCAGGTGCAATAACAACATTTAAAGGATATTTGGACAGGTACATCGATAGAAAAGGTCGAGGGGGATTTGGGCCACACGCATGCAAATCGGACTCGCCTAAATGGGGCATCTTGGTCGGCAGGGATGAATTGGGCCAGGGGGCTTGTTTCTGTGCTGCATGGCTCTATGAACCTGCCACTTTGAATGCACAGTCCTTTTCCCAGGGTAGCGGAATCAAAACCTTGAGTGCATAGGTTTAAGATTGGACAATTGATAATGATGCTTCTTCAATTAATATACAATAATGGATTATACACCAGGCTGCAGTATCAGTTAGTCTAATAATTCCTACCTTCCTACCAATCCTCAGTTTGACATGCTCTTTACTCCAAAGCTCTGATCACCACGTTCTAATTCTAAGCCAAGCCCTGTATTGACCGTACGGGCATCAGCAACTTTTTTTCCTGTGTTCTCCTGCTTTCTGCCCCACAACAGGCAAATTATGTGACAGCATTTTCCGGTGCTTTCCGTGCCTGCGTTCTCTGACCTTGCCAGGACGGCTTGAATGGTCGGACATGACAGGATCAGGCTGCTCCTCTGCCAGTGGTTTTGTGAAACCGTACTGACCAGCTCCAGCTTCAGTGTCTGTACCCTGCAGTGTGGAAGGCAGGGACCTGCCAGAGGTCGCTCGCAGCTACATCTCATCTCCTGGTTCACTGCTCAGCTCAATGAATCCAGGGGCTACACAAACACCTCAAGCTGACGTACATGACCGTGACCATTTGAATGGAGTCATCTCCTGGTTTGCTGCTCAGCTCATCGAGTCCAGGGGCTGAACAAACACCTCAAGCTGAGGGGTATAGAGTCATTCCCGAGATGGCTGGCATGAGGAGTGTGACTTTAGCCACTCGAGTGGAGTCACCAACTGCACAAGTAAGAGTTTTGTTTTTTCTTCTTTATTTAAGGTCACAGAGTTACACAGCATGGTAACAGTGTGAGACCAACTTGCTCACACCCATCAACGTGCCCCATCCACACTAGTTTCACCTGCCTGCGTGCAGTCCATTGCCCTGTAAACCTGTCCTGTCCACGTACCTATCTGAATGTTCCTTAAACATTGCGATAGTACCTACCTCAACCACCTCCTCCGACAGCTCGTTCCATACACCCACCACCCTTTGTTTGGGGGAGGCACTGTGGCGCAGTGGTAGAGTTGCTGCCTTGCAGCGGCAGAGACCTGTGTTCGATACTGATCATGGGTGTTGTCTGTACGGAGTTTGTACATTCTCCCCATGACCAGCATGGGTTTTCTTCGGGATCTCCGCTTTCCCCCCACACTCCAAAGACGCACAGATTTATAGGTTTATTGGCTTGGCTTAATTGTAAATTGTCCCTCGTGTGTGTAGGATAGTGCAAGTTCACGGGGATCGCTGGTCAGCGTAGACTCAGTGGGCCGAAGGGCCTATTTCCACTTTGTATCTCTAAACATCTGAAAACAGTTACCCCTCAGCCATTTATTTTTTGGGTCTGTAACCCAAAAGATGCTCAAGTTAAAGATATTTTAGAAATTATTTAACCTATCCAAGTTAAAAAAACATCTATTTATCAGTCTGGAGTCCGTGAACAGCAGTAAATTATCAAAGAGCCATGTGGAGGTTTCAAGGGTGGGACTTTGGGATCCCCACCCAAAGCCAGGTCATCATTAACAGCATGACCACAACTGTCATGTCCCAATCACAACGACAGAATAGGAATCTGGCCCAATAACATTAGCATGGATTCAAGACCCACGCTCTGAATGAGAACTTCCATCTTCACTTTTGCTTCGATGTGCTTTAAATGGACATGACATTACCAGGGAGAAAGCGATTAGAGTCACCGGTGGGAACCAAGCATCATACTGGTGGATTGATACAAAATGGTTGTGTAACTCAGCGGGTCAGGCAGCATCTCTGGAGAAAATGGATAGGTGATATTTCGGGTCAGGGCCCTTCTTCAGACCTTACCCAAAACATCACTTATCCATGTTCTCCAAAGATGCTGCCTGACCTGCTGAGTTATTCCAGCATCCTTGGTATAAACCAGCATCTGCAGTTCCTTTTAATTCATGCTTGTGGAACAGTCTGTACCTGGACGAATGTACTAAGTGTGCTATTTTGCTACAATCTGCTCCACTTCAGCTCCAATTGTTTTCTTTAGTGACCTCTTTCATCATCTACCTTCTGCAACTACTGAAATGTTGCAAATGTCTTTAATTTCCTCAACGTCTTTGACTGCACCTCCTATTCTCTCACATCAACCATCCTCAGATTCCCACTTAAGCACTTTACAAGACATTTGATTTAGTTTCTATTGTGCTTCTCAATGTTACTTGAGAAAAAGTGAGCTGGCAGGTGGGGGGGGGGGGGGGGAGAGCATCTGTCACTATTCTGTACATTTTTGTGGAAATGTTTACACAGAACGAGATCAGGAGCTCTATCGTTCAGTCCGAAGAAGGTTTCCGACCCAAAACGTCACCCATTCCTTTTCTCCAGAGTTGCTGCCTGTCCCGCTGCGTTACTCCAGCTTGGTTTGTCTCTCTTCGAGATCAGGGTCAAAATGTGTAGGAAGGAACTGCTCCAGAGATGCTGCCTGGCCCACTGAGCTATTCCACCATTTTGTCTATAATCAGGATCAAAATGTTGTGCAGTAGTCACAATGAAACAGACCACACATGGAGAATTAATTTTCATTAGGCTGGGAATAATACATAGAAGGAAATAAATACAGATACAGATGTGTGGAGTTTGCACGTTCTCCCTGTAACCACCTGGGTTTCTGCTGTGCGCATCTCCTCCAGATGCTCTGGTTTCCTTCCGCGTACCAACGACCTACGGATTTGTTTAGATTAATCGGTCTCTAGTTTGCCCCTAGTGTGCACAGGGTAGATGAGAAAGTGGGATAGCAGAACTGGTGTGAATGGGTGATCGATGGCTGGTGTGGACTCAGTGGGCCAAAGGACCCGTTTCCATGTTGTATCTCTAAACTAAACTAAACTTGACTAGGAACATTCTGAACATAGAACAATGGAACTCCAGAACAGGTCCTTCCGCCAACAATGTCCGAACATGCCGGGTTAAACAAATCGCCTCTGCCTGCACGTGATCCATAGCCCTCCTTTGCCTGCATATCCATGTGCCTATCCAAAAGCTTCCTAAATACCATGATCATATATGCCTGCACCACTAACCCCATAGGACATCCAGGCACCTACTACTCTGTGTAAAATACGTGCCCCACACATCCCCTTTAAACTTAGCCCAACTCATTTCTCTTAAAGTGCAGGTATTTCCACAAAGTGCTATTTGTTCCCTCTGCTCCCGATTCCCTTCCAAAGCAATTTCCCCTTCGAACTCTGATAGAGGAAAATAATGGTATAAAATGACCACACACCAATATCAAGCTTGATAACAAAATTAAAGCCCATGCTGTTAAAGGGGCTGTGAAAGCATGGATAGAAACCTGAACAAAGTGCAAAATGGTAGTGAACAAGGCACATTTTAGTGAGAACATGGAAGAGAAGCAATGTATACTAAATGGAAGAACATTAAAAGGTTGGGGAGCAGAGAGGGGGGAGGACAGAAAGAGGGCAATTTTCCTTACAGAACAGACGTTAGTGTTTGAATAGATGGAGAAAGCAAATTCAATTGGAATGCAAGTATTTAACTAATTTCTCTTCTGATTTTAAAAAAGTGCACTGGGAGAGCAAGATCACACGACTGAGATGAATTAAAACAGCCAGCAAAGGCATGGTGGGCTTTCGGTATCAGTCCGGCTTCTCTGAGGGAGTTATTTAAAACCTTCTTCAGTCCTGTGTAAACTAGCGCTATTAATCTGAACACTTGTTTTCCATTGTTTTTCCTGAAACAGGAATAATCCTCATCGTCCACATTTCAAACCTGTTATACAAGTCCCAACGCATGTACAGACGATCATTTATCCGAAATACTAAATAATAGTTTGAACAAAAAACACATTTGTTTTAGACATAACAGTGCTGGTCATTTTGAGGCAAAGAACTCCTGGGAATAATGACTTCACATTCAAAACAACCAAATAAGATGGGGGAGTATGTATTTTGGCTAGACCTTTAAACAAGACTGATGCATCCATGCTACACCCAGAGCAAGAGGCAACTTATTTTAAAATTAAAACAAAAATTACAGATGGGTTTACATTAGTCATAGAGTTGGAAACAGACCCACTTTTCACCGAAGGACACAAAGTACTGAAATAACTCAGCAGATCAGGCAGCATCTTTGGAGAACATGAATAAGTGAAGTTATGGGTCGGGAGCCTTCTTGCGACTGAAGGGGGGGGTGGGGGGGGGGGGGTGAGAGACGAAAAAGAAAGCTGGAAGAGAGGAGAGGCAGGACAAAACATGCAATAGGTGGACACAGGTGAGAGGGGTTTCTAATGAGCAGATGATTGGAAAAAAGGCCAGAGATTAAAGCAGGGGGTGAAAGACAGACTGATTGAAGAGTTAATCTTTCCCATACCAATCACTATACTTATCAGAACCTTCTATGCCTTGGTGATTCATGTTTAGTTTAGAGACACAGTGTGGGAACAGGCCCTTCAGATCACCAAGTCCACACCAACTTGTGCACTAGTTCCCAGTTTTACATCCTACATAAAGAGGAAGAAGTTTAGACTTTATTGCCTTCCATCACAGTGAGGAATCTGCTGTGGTGGATGTTTATATTAACTTTTTTTAATGTTGTTAAGTGTCTTGTTGCTTTATTTAGTACTAGACCAAATGGACCCATTGGGCCCAAATGTCTCCTGCATTGGTGCAGCACCCTCTCCTCCTCCCCTCCCCTCCCACCCCTCCTCCCTCCACCCCCTTCCCCTTCCCCCCCACTCCATCCCCCTAAACCCCCCTTTTCCTCCCCCCTCCTTCCCTGCCCCCCTAGGAGATAGATTTAAACTTTAAAATGTAAATAACTTAAAAAATATAACACCGATTTCAATCAAACTTTTTCCATTAGCACCAAAGGTACGACAGTGAGTAAGGTGGGCCTAAAATTGTTGCGATATTGTGTACGATTTTGGCTGTAGTTCAGGAACAAACAATCAAACAAACGATAGTTTTAGTATATAGATGGCTGTATGGCAATTCGAATATCACTGTATCTTAATTGGTACAATAAAAGACCTTCGAAACCTTTGAAACACACTTGGGGCAATTTACAGAATGCAATTAACCTACTAACCTGCACGTCTTTGGGATGTGGGGGGAAACCGGAGCACCCGCAGAAAACCCACTCAGGCAGAGGGAGAACAGACAAACTCCGTACAGACAACTAGTTAGGATTGAACCCAGGTCTCTGGCACTGTAAGGCAGCAACTCTACCGCTGTGCCACCGTGCTTATCAAGATGATTATATAGATGTTTCTTCAATGAAGTGGGTGTATCGGCTTCACCTCCTTCTTGGGCAACTAATGAATTCAAATGCAAAATGGGGCAGTTTTTAACTCCAGCTTCCAATTCAAGGATTGTTTCACACTGTTACAAATGTCGAATCCAGAGCTCCCGTCATAATGAGTAATACACAAAAAAGAAAAATGCATTGCACCAGAATCACAGCAGCTAAATATTGCAAAGAAACTCAGTAAGGTTAGTCACAAAATACCGGAGTAACTCAGCGGGACTGGCAGCATCTCTGGAGCGAAGGAATGGGTGACGTTTTGGGTCGAGACCCTTCTTCAGGCTGATGTCAGGGGAGTGGGCGGGACAGGGATAGAATGTAGTCGGAGACAGTAAGACTGGTGGAAGAACTGGGAAGGGGACAGAGAGAGAGGGAAAGCAAGGACTACATTCTATCTCTGTCCCGCCCACTCCACTGACGTCAGCCTGAAGAAGGGTCTCGACCCGAAAAGTCACTCATTCCTTCTCTCCAGAGATGCTGCCTGTCCCGCTAAGTTACTCCAGCATTTTGTGTCTACCTTCAATTTAAACCAGCACCTGCAGTTCTTTCCTACTCAGTAAAGGTTAGTGTTATGTATGTGAAAGCAGAACAGAATGAGGTGGCAAGTTGTTAAACAACAACTAGAACATTAAATAACTATTCTTTTAGGTAGGCACACAGATTTGCAGGAAATGAAGGAACATGGACCACCTGCAGGCAGAGGAGATGAGTTGAACTTGGCATCATGTTCGGCACAAAATGTTGGAGTAACTCAGTGACACAGACAGCATCTCTGGATTCAAGGAATGGGTGACATCTTTAGACTTGACCCAAAATGTCACCCATTCCTTCTCTCCAGAGATGGGCCCGCTGAGTTACTCCAGCATTTTGTGTCTATCTTCGGGGTAAACCAGCATTTGCAGTTCTTTCCTGCACATCATGTTCGTTGTGGGCCGATGGGCCTGTTCCTGTACTGTACTGCTCTAATATTCTTATTTCATATACAAGGCTGCCACTTTCACATCCATGCTAAGTGGTTTTAGTTACAGATCAATTCCAAGGTAACAAGAGAACAATGACAACTTGTACTTAAGTGGCTTTCTTAACAGAGTGAATGTCCCAGCGCACTTCTTGGAGGAGCACCAGAAAAGTTAGGGAGGGGGATGACAGAAAGCACAAGCATAACACGGGGTTTGAGTTAGCTGTCGATCAATGGCTCGATAAAAAGATGGTTCAGAGCAGTACAGAGAGCTGGACAGAGAACACTCTGGAAAGGGTACTGTTAAGGAAGTGGTGTCCATGTTTTGAGACGCTGCAGTGAGAATTGAAAATAACACAAGAACTAAATCGTCACCATTTGGCAGTTAAAACCATTAGTCATTATTGGAAAACAAGTGCAGGCTAGAAAATGGCCCTGAGTTTGTCAACCATTGCGTTAGCAATGATACCCAGCAGCAGTTGTTTCACACCTTGTGTATTACTGCTTACTATCTTTATTACTATTTCATAATACAAAGGCAGTTGTCTGAAGGCAATGATTATAGGCCTTGGAAAGCTTTTTGTCGCTTTACAGTTGCAACAAAAGATGTGGTTGCTAAGCAGTGCCTTCGGTTAACCCAAAGAACTAGTTCACCCTCTGAGGTAGTTTTTATACATAGCGCAGCACTGCTGCTCAGACGCTCACAGATAGCTTATTCCGGCAATTGTTTTGATCGACAATTTTAAGCAATATTAGAATCTATCAACCTCTTTCAAACAGGATATTTATGGTTCTTGCTCAAAAAAGACAAAACTTGAGATTTATTTTTAGATTTAGAGATACAGCACGGAAACAGGCCCTTCGGCCCACCGAGTCCGCGCCGCCCAGCGATCCCCGCGCATTAACACTATCCTACACACACTAGGGACAATTTTTTTACATTTAACCAGTCAATTAACCTACATACCTGTACGTCTTTGGAGTGTGGGAGGAAACCGAAGATCTCGGAGAAAACCCACGCAGGTCACGGGGAGAACGTACAAACTCGGTACAGACGGCGCCCGTAGTCAGGATCGAACCCGAGTCTCCGGCGCTACATTCGCGGTAAGGCAGCAACTCTACCGCTGCGCCACTGTGCCGCTTTTGAAGGTACTGCAGATGCTGGAATCTTGAATAAAACACAAAGTGCTGGAGTAACTCAGTGGGTCAGGCGGCAACTATGGAGGGAAAGGATAGGTAACGCTTCCGGTCGAGACTCTTCTTCAGACAAAAATCTTTTTTGTTTTAAAACACTACCCATTTTAAACATGCTTCTCAATGTACAGAAATTAAACAGTAAATACTGAAAACAGCCAGCTACAGACATTGAGCAACAGGAGTCAAAGATCAACTGTGTATTTTTTAATTTAATAAAATAATATTTTTTTCCCTTCACGATATTTCCGTATCTTCAAAGGATTTTCTCAATTATTATACAGATCACATATTCAACAATTCAACAAGTCAAATCATATCTTTGAATTGCAGAAAAAAATTTGATTGTTGCAAACTGTCCATGGTATGAAACAGTTTCCTGGTAACAGCTGGGAAGAAACTGTCCCCGAATCTGGAGGTGTGCATTTTCAAACATTTATACCTTTTACGGTGGGAGAGAGGAGAGGAGGGAGTGGCCAGGGTGAAACTGGTCCTTGATTATGCTGGTGGCCTTCCCAAGGCAGCATGAAGTGTAGAAGGGGTGAGTGGAAGGGAGGTTGGTCTGTGTCACGGTCTGGGAAATGGATAATGGCAATGGATTACTATCCACTAAATACCAATCATTCAATTCTTTTCCCACTAATATGTTCGTTCGGCCTTAGCCCACCAGACATCACTGTGTGTGTGTGTGTGTGTGTGTGTGTGTGTGTGTGTGTGTGTGTGTGTGTGTGTGTGTGCGTGTGTGTGCGTGTGTGCGCGCGCGTGCTTATGTAAAATGTCATACAGAAACAGATGTTTCGTCACATTTGCTAAGGGTGGCATTAAAGGGAATTGATCGGATACACAGAAATTATGATAGGCAGCCACTGCAGTGACGAGGACGTGCGTCAGAAGTTAGTTCAAAGTCGAATAGATCAAATGTATTGTAAACCCTCGTTACTGCACAGACCATGGGAGTGAGGGAAATGGCGTCCGTTAGTGCCTATAGTCCGTTATAACAGGGTACCCTTTATCATTGTATGTAATCAAAACAAAGAACTACAGATGATAGTTAATACACAGATGTACACAAGCAGCATCTCTGGAGAACATGCATTGGTGACGTTGGGACAATTCTTGAGACTGATTCAGTCTGCCGAGTTACTCCAGCATTTGCGTCCATTCGCCATAAAACTAGGCGCCGATGCCACTGGTCCACACAGGCGAGCCCTCCTTCACCGGTTGAAGCGGTTGTTGTTGCGGCTCATGTTGCAGCCCCTGACAGGATGTGCTTGGTCACAGTAGGGCTCCATCCCCTCTCACCAGCTACCCCTTCTTCCTGTCAGGCGACACTTTGTCCGCTCTCTGCTCAGTGTGCTCTTGGGGTGAAAGAGGCACCTTGGGGTGAGGAACAGGAGGAGGAGAGGATGGGGGGGGGGGGGGGGAGAGAGAGAGAGAAGTGGCCGTGTGGACAAAGCAATGACAGGAAGAAGCGGCAGCTGGTGGAAGGAGCCCACGGGATCGCGTGCGTCCAGTTAGTGGCAGCAGCTTGAGGAAAGCGCTGTCCCCATGGGCTACAACACGGGCCGTATTAACTGGACCGTCCGGCAAGTGTAGGGCTTGATGGTGCACTTTGCGAGCCAGGGTGGCATAGGCAGGTTCGGCCACTGTAACCAAAACTTGCTATACAAGGGTCTGCTAAAATGACGGTTTACTTTATTTTATTTCTGCCTGAAATGGCATGGGGAATGGTGAAATGTATGATCGGGGCTGACGATGATGGGTCTCGACCCGAAACGTCACCCATTCCTTCTCTCCAGAGATGTTGCTTATCCTGCTGAGTTACTCCAGCATTTTGTGTCTACCTGATTATGATGACTTCAGTCTTCCCATTTTTAGATGGAAGAATTGATAACACATGCTAAGCTGTGTATTGGGCAGACAATCTATTAGCACAGAGGAGCAGGAGGGGTTGAGGGATACGGTGGACAGCCAGAAATTAATGCCTTCAGAGCACACATTTAAGCTGATATTCTGCCAGGGTGTAGGTCAACGTTATACAGATGAGGTACAGCAGAAGGCCAAGGATAGTATCTTGGAATCCAGGGCTCACAACACCAGATTAAAAGTGTAGGAAAGAACTGCAGATGCTGTTTTAAACCGAAGAAGGGTCTCAAATCGAAATGTCACCCCATCCTTTATCTCCAGACATGCTGCCTGACCCGCTGAGGTACTCCAGTACCTTACATTTGCTTGAATAAAGCAAATATAGCACAGAACTATACAATAACAGAAAAGTGCTGATAAATTAATAGGGATGAATGCTGCAGAGTGGTCGAAGAGTGTAACAATGGGCAGTGTACCAGAGCTGCAAAAAACATTCATCAATATTCAGCAAAATAACATTTTGCTGCAAACACATTTTTGCAAGTACAGTACATAATACTTTTATCATCAGGTTCACCGAACACCATTACAATCTCATCATAATAGTTATTGATTTGGGTTTAAAAACAGCATGGAAACATGCCCATCAGCCCAGTAAGTCCACAGTGACCTTTAATTACCCATTCACACCAGTTCTGTTATCCCCCTTTCTCAACCACTCCCTCTACACATTAGGGGCAATTTTACAGAAGTCAATTAACCTTCAGACCCGCACGTCTTTGGGTTGTGGGAGGAAACCGGAGCACTTGGAGGAAACCCACCCTGTCACAGGGAGAATGTGCTAACTCCACACAGATAGCAGGTGCAATGAGGATCGAACACATGTCTCTGGTGTTGAGGCAACAACTCTACCAATTGTGCTACAGCGTCGCCTGTAATTGTCATATCAAAAAATGTATTACATATTAAAAATGTATATAAACTGCTTTCTTCTTTCTGTGTCTCAACATTCTTTACCTTTTATCTTTATCTATTAATTGCTTGCATATCCATGCTAAAAAATTAAAAACTCCAAATAAATTTATAAAAGGCATTCATCATTCACCAGTCCATTTTATATTAATCAATCCATCAAATTGGGCAGCACGGTGGCACAGCAGTAGAGCTACTGCCTTACCGTGCCAGAGACCCGGGTTCCATCCTGACTACTTGTGCTGTCTGTAAGGAGTTTGTACTTTCTTCCCGTGACCTGCATGGGTTTTCTCAGAGATCTTCGGTTTCCTCCCACACTCCAAAGATGTATAGGTTTGTAGGCTAATTGGCTTGGTATGAATGCAAAATTGTCCCGAGTGCGTGTAGGATAATGTTAATGTGTGGGGATCACTGGTCGGTGTGGATTCAGTGGGCCGAAGGGCCTGTTTCTGCATTGTATCTCTAAACTAAACTAATGATAAACTAAACTAAATAATGCTACAGTACAATGCTGATCAAACATTACAAATTGTACTTTGCTGCCAAAAATTGTTACCCGACAAAAACAATGAAATGATAATGGAGCTTGCTTTACTTTTACGTCGAATTGTTACTTAGAATTACACCTATTTTGGTTGCAGCCTGGCTGCGTATATTTAGCTTGCTCATCAGATGAACAAACAGAATACAGAATTAGAGGATCATGTAATTCAAACGTTTTATAGTGGCTTATCAACAGCCACATCTATATGCAAGATTTAAAATAGAAAACTGCCTCCAGGAAATTCAGAGAAATAATCAGAAAAAAATATTTTGAGAGAGAGAAAGCTGGAAATGTGAGATCTGGGGTAGGGATTCCAATGTACGGAAACGTTAGCAGCTAAACTTATGAATCCTGACAGTGGGTCAAAAAGGAGGGTGGAATGCACAAGAGGCTCATAACAGAAAGTAGTCAGTCAGTGTGTTAGATTGGGGGTTGAAACCGTCCTGGGTGAAGCTGCTGAGAAAGGGGCCAAGATACATAATCCTGGACTGCAAAGGCAGGTGAATTGGGTCAAAGCAAGGTGAAGGGGTACAATTTGGAGGTTGGTGGATGGGCATACAAGAAAATGTTCAAGGCAATTTCAACCTTACTGTATGTCTGCAGAAATTAAGCTGACACGTTAATTTGCTTGGTTTCTTCATGTGCTTCAGTCCCCTGTGTCTACTTCACAATTAAATTAGATCACAGCTGATCTATTTTTATCTCTTATCTACACGGCATTGCTCTTTATCCCTATCCCTCGCTAACCTTGTCGATTAAAATCCGTGCCAGATTTTAAATTTTCATTTGGGACAAAGTCACAGCGGATTCATCCAGAGGGAAGTGGGAGTGAGGAGGTAGGAAGGAGGGAGAGTGTCAGTTTGCAGGAGCTCCGCATTTCCACTTATTGCAGAGGAGCTTTCTGATACCATCTCCCTAGCTTTAACATTTAAGGCCGTGCACCCAACCCTTCCCTCCCACTCCCCTTCCCTCCCACTCCCCTTCCCTCCCACTCCCCTTCCCTCCCACTCCCCTTCCCTCCCACTCCCCTTCCCTCCCACTCCCCTTCCCTCCCACTCCCCTTCCCTTCCCTCCCACTCCCCTTCCCTTCCCTCCCACTCCCCTTCCCTTCCCTCCCACTCCCCTTCCCCTCCACCCCACCACTTCCTCCAGTGTCTCTCGCCAAAATTCTCTCCATGTAGCCTCTCAAATCCTTTAATCATCTTAAAGACCTCAATTACTTAACAATTTTGTAATCTCCTGTCTTCTATGCCATCTGTTCTATGGCCCAAATATGCTGATGAACCTGCCCTTCATTCTTTCCAAGTTGTGGCCAGACTCCAAATAGCTCCAAGCAGCCCAGGTGTGGTCTTTCCATCCATCTGCCTCTCAGCAACCTTGGAGGTAAAGATCATTGTTTTTAATTGGCCTTTTTAAAATTACCCTTTGTACACGTTCATAAGTTACAGGAGCAGAATTGGCCATTCGGCCCCTCGTGTCTACTCCAACATTCAATCATGGCCGATCGATCTTTCTCTCTCAACCCAATTCTCTTGCCTTCTCCCCATAACCCCCAACATGCTAATCCTTGGTGTCTTCTGCACCCAGTCCCCTAAATCTCTTTGGACCTTGTAGCATCACAGCTCAGTGCTCATCATTTGGAGAATTCATTGGTTATTCTTTCCTTCACATTTCTGGCATTTAGTTTTGCCCATTCACTTAATCTGTCAACACCTCTTTGCAGCATTTTCTTTCTTTCTACACTTGTTATCAAACATGATAAACGGGTCTCTTGTCTTTCAACAAAGTCAATTGTGACTAGTGTGAAAAGCTGTACATCCCTGGTGACATTACTGGTCACAGTATGCCAATTTCAGTATATCTATGCTCTGCCTCCCTTTCCCCTAATCAATTCCCAACCAAAACCATTAAACTAACTCCAATCCCTTGTAGAAATCAAAATAAAAATGCAGGAGCCAAACATCTTATGTTGAAACAATAAAACGGGCAGTGGAATAGATCGAATGGGGAGAACTGGAATGTTAACTGCTTCTCTTCCCCCAGGTGCTGAGTTTATCCAGCATTTTCTGTTTTTATTTCCACGAGTATTAGTTCTACTCAATAACCAAAGTCTGTAGTCTCTTTTTGCTCTGGTTTATTTTCACCCACATGTTTAGACTGTAATGTTGCATCCTTATTGTTTTGATGTGGTTATGCTTTATTCTTAATTGTTAACTGTATGTTTGTGTTGTCATTTGTGAGCAGAGCACCAAGGCACATTCCTTGTGTATGCACATTTGTCCAAAAAACTTATTCATTCATTCATTCAAATCTGTGTGTTCCCATTTAAAATAAAAGTTTTGTATTCAAACCCTATCAAAAGTCTTTAAGGATCACTCAATAATACTACACACTCTCATGTTGCTCATTTCCTGAAATAATTCAGCTGGATCGGTGATGTGATTTCCTGACACATTTTGATCAAAATAAACTTTCTGGAGAAAAAAAACCCCCACATCACAGCACCAACCATTGATGTTTACGATTTGAAATTAAGTAGTAATTTTGGCAGGAAATTCCACGTAATGACAGTCCTGTAGAAACACTTTTAAGTTCTGTAAACCGCAAGTTAGGAATGACAGAGCCGTTGTGTATGTTTAGCCGACTGCAACTTATAGCTATGATGATCTAACAGTGAAGGGCAGGCGCTCCCTGTGGATTAACTTAGGGCTCGACTTCTTGTCTCAATAACAGAACTAAGAGTTCAGCAAGGTTTTGGAACGGGCTATCTGCTTCAGTAATGTTCATCAGGAAAGGGAATCTGCTGCCCTTTCCCAGTCGGGCCTACCCGATTCCAGACCCACCAACGTGGACCACTCACACTTCCTCTTCATTTCAAGGCAATCGGGGTTGAACAATAAATTCCATAATCACATCCTACAAATTAAATCTTCAAAATCTATAACCTCCAGAAATTAAAAATAAAATCTCCAGAGGTTGGAAATCTAAAAATAACCAGAATGTACTGCATTCATTAAAGTCTACAGATGCAGACTGTCACAGAAGATTACATATGGCCTTATGCTTAGAGGCGATCAGGATTTTCCTCGGTGAAGGTTACCTAAAATGAGTTATTTGGCGAGGGCTCCGAACTCTGCCTTTTTTCCATCGGTGAGATCAAACATCGACTAGGTGACCGTTTCACCGGACATCTGCGTTCGGTCTGCCAAGGACTGCGGAATCTCCCGTCAGCTACCTCTTTTAATTCCCCTTCTCATTCTGTTCTGTGTTGCCTTGTCCAACTCCACTTCCTATCCAGCTTTCTCCTCCATACTATAATCAGTCCGAAGAGGGGTTCCAAGATGAAACATCGTTTGTCCATTCCCATCACAGATGGTGACACAAGAAACTATAGATGCTGGTTTACAAAAGAAAAGACAAAATGCTGGAGTAACTCAGTAGGTCAGCCAGCACCTGTGGAGAACATGGATAGGTGACGTTACAAGTCGGCACCATTCTTCAGACTGGTGGTGGTGGAGGGAGGGAAGGGGGAGTGAGAAAGCTGGAAGAGTAATGAAGAGCTGTGAATACTGGTTTAAGGTGAAGGGGCAGAATTAATAGGTACCTGAGGGGTAACTTTTTCCACACAGAGGGTGATGGGTATATAGAACAAGCTGCCACAGGAAGTGGTTTAGGCAGGTGACAAAAAGAACATTAAAGACATCTGTGTAAGAAAATAACTGCAGATGCTGGTACAAATCGAAGGTATTTATTTCACAAAATGCTGGAGTAACTCAGCAGGTCAGGCAGCATCTCAGGAGCGAAGGAATGGGTGACGTTTCGGGTCGAGACCCTTCTTCAGACTGATGTCAGGTGGGCGGGGCAAAGGAAGGATATAGGTGGAGACAGGAAGATAGAGGGAGAACTGGAAAGGGGGAGGGGAAGAGAGGGTCAGAGGAACTATCTAAAGTTGGAGAAGTCAATGTTCATACCGCTGGGCTGCAAGCTGCCCGAGCGAAATATGAGGTGCTGTTCCTCCAATTTCCGGTGGGCCTCACTATGGCACTGGAGGAGGCCCATGACAGAAAGGTCAGACTGGGAGTGGGAGGGGGAGTTGAAGTGCTCAGCCACCGGGAGATCAGATTGGTTGAGGCGGACTGAGCGAAGGTGTTGAGCGAAACGATCGCCGAGCCTGCGTTTGGTTTCGCCGATGTAAATAAGTTGACATCTAGAGCTGCGGTTACAATAGATGAGGTTGGAGGAGGTGCAGGTGAACCTCTGTCTCACCTGGAAAGACTGTTTGGGTCCTTGGATGGAGTTGAAGGGGGAGGTAAAGGGACAGGTGTTGCATCTCCTGCAGTTGCAGGGGAAAGTGCCCGGGGATGGGGTGGTTTGGGTAAGTAGGGACGAGTGGACCAGGGAGTTACGGAGGGAACGGACTCTGCGGAACGCAGAAAGGTGAGGGGATGGTAAGATGTGGCCAGTAGTGGGGTCCCGTTGGAGGTGACGGAAACATTGGAGGATGATTTGTTGGATATCCTGGCTGATGGGGTGGAAGGTGAGAACGAGGGGGATTCTGTCCTTGTTACGAATGGGGGGAGGGGGAGCAAGAGCGGAGTTGCGGGATATAGAAGAGGCCCTAGTGAGAGCCTCATCTATAATGGGAGAGGGGAAGCCCCGTTTTCTGAAGAATGAGGACATCTCTGATGCCCTAGCATGAAACACCTCATCCCGGGCGCAGATGCGGCGTAGACGGAGGAATTGGGAGTAGGGGATAGACTTTTTGCAGGAGACAGGGTGGGAAGAAGTGTGGACCAGATAGCTGTGCGAGTCAGTGGGTTTATAGTGGATGTCCGTCACTAGTCTGTCTCCTGTGATGGAGATGGTGAGGTCGAGAAACGGTAGGGAGATGTCGGAGATAGTCCAAGTATATAGAGCAGGATGGAAATTGGAAGTGAAGTGTATGAAGTCAGTGAGTTCTGCATGGGTACAAGACTGCATCAATGCAGTCGTCGATGTAGCGGAGGTAGAGTTTGGGGATGGGGCCAGTGTACGTCCGGAACAGGGATTGTTCGACGTATCCGACTAAGAGGCAGGCATAGCTAGGACCCATGCGAGTGCCCATAACCCAGATGCCCAAAGACATCTGGATAGGTACATGGATAGATAAGGTTTCGAAGGATATGGGCCAACCTTTTCTAGCTTAGATGGGCATCTTGATGGTCATGGACATTGTGATATCTTGAGCTCACACAGAATAACAAGTTAACTCACTGCTGACCGGAACATGACAGCACAGCTGTACTGTGGTTTATTCAATCATTTACAATCCTCGAACTAAAGGTGGCGCTATTACAACTCCTTCCACCCTAATAAAAATAAAAAAATCCTGGTGGACATTTTGTTTTTGAATATAACCAACGGTATGAAATTATTACAATTCTGTCCGATAGTTTACTTTTATATAACCTGAATAAAATGAGGGCATCATGCATATATGTTGCATATACAATGATATGTGCATTTCAGGAAATAACTTCACAAATTTAACCTAACCACTGGGTTTCTCCTTCTTTCTGGATATCTTCCCTGACCAAATGTTTCTGACTGTTTAGAACCACTTGGACTCATTTTGAACCGAGTCAACCCTTCCTTTTGACCTACATTCATAGATTCCAGTCCATCAGTCAATTTTGTTTGACTGTCAACCCCACTTGAATCTCCATTTTCAGGCTGATTCAAACTCTCACTAACTTGTGTACCTTCTTATACCGTTTCTGGTTCATCTGGTACCTGTACTTGAGTGGTAACTGACTTGTCTAATTGGTCTAATAGGCATGACATAGTCAATGTGTACTTTTCTCACCTTTCCACTTCCAAACATCTTGACCAAGTATGTCCGTGGTCCGCACTTTCTCACTACTCTCCCAGGTAACCACTTCACCCACTTGTGATGATGGTTTTTCACCTTTACCTTCTGATTTAACTCAACACTCCTTTCCTTTACTCTACTTCCGTCATGATATGCTTTTTGTTTCTCCTGTTTCTCTTCTACTGTTTGAGCCAAGTTTGGTTTCAACAGTGAAAACCTTGTTCTGGGTTTTCTTTTCAAGAACAGTTCAGCTGGTGTTTGACCAGTAGTGGTGTGAGGTGTTTCGAAATGTAATCAGAAAGTTAGCCAGTTTGTGAAACAAAGACAACTGTCTTTTCTTTGGATTTGGATCCAGCAGTTGTTTGACTAATGTACGCTTCACAATTTGCACTGTGCGTTCTGCTGTTCCATTGGAAGTGGGATGGTATGGAGCTACTCTAGTTTGTTTTACAGCATTCCCTTTCATGAATTGTGCAAACTCTTGTGAACAGAATTGTGGTCCGTTATCTGACACAATTTCCTCTGGAAATCCATAGGACGCAAACAACCCTCGCAAAATGTCTATCGTTTTGCTGGATGTCGTTTTTTTCCAATCGAAAACACCTCAACCCACTTGGAGTGACTATTAATCACAATGAACAATTGTTGTCTTATCTAACTTTGCAAAGTCAATGTGTAATCTTTGCCACACTCTAACATTTCCATGTCTGTAGCGGTACTGTGGGTGGATTCTTTCCAACTGCTTGACATGTGCTACACTCTTTCACCGTTTGTTCTATGTCCTTATCTAGACCCAGCCACCATAGATAGCTTCTAGCTAGACTCTTTGTTACACACATTCCCAAATGCTGATCATGACGATCTTCTAGTAATTTTACTCCATATTTTTCAGGTATTACAACACTCGCTCCCCACATGACACAACCTTGGTCTACTGAGAGTTTGTTCCTACGTACAAAGAATGGTTTCAGTTCTGCCTCTGAATTCGGCAATTTGTTTGGCCATCCATTTGTAATATATTCCTGCACTCTTGACAAAAATCTGTCAGTGCGAGTAGCCTTCTGAATGTCCCCTGATGTGATAGGTAACTCATCTACATGAGAGAAATAAAACAAGTCCTCTCTGCTTGGGGTAACCTCCGATTCCAAAGGTAATCTAGACATGGCATCAGCATTGCTGTGCTCGGCTGCCTTACGATACTGAATATCATAATGGTATGCAGACAATATCAATGCCCATCTTTGCATTCTGGCTGCTGCCAGAGTTGGAATGTGTGCTTTTGGATTTGGGATCACTGTCAACGGCTGGTGATCTGTCTCGATTACAAACCTTCTACTTTACAAGTATTTGTGAAACCTCCTAACAGCAAAAATCAATGCAAGAGCCTCTCGCTCTATTTGCACATAATTTCTCTCACTGGCATTGAGTATTCCAGACGCAAATGCTATTGGCCTTTCCTCTCCATTTTCTAACACACGAGAGATCACAGCACCAACACCGTATGGTGAAGCATCACATGTTAACTTCATTGGCTTATTGACATCATAATGAACAAGCATTGAACTCTCTGCCAACTGAGCTTTACATGACTTGAAAGCTTGATCACATTTTCGTGTCCACTTCCATGGTACATCTTTTCTCATATGCTCATTCAAGGGATGTAAACAGGTGGACAGATTTGGCACAAACTTCCCATAATAATGCACTAATCCTAAAAAGGATCGGATCTCAGATATGTTTCTGGGAGTGGGCGCATTCTTGATCGCATCAACCTTACCCTTGGTGGGGTGTAGACCATCCTTGTCTACCTTATGACCCAAGTACTCTACCGAGTTCTGAAAGAACTCACATTTCTGTGCCTTCACTCTTACTCTGTGTGTTTCAAGTCGTTTGAGTACCACTTCCAACCTTTCATCGTGTGTCTGCCTGTCAGGGGCTGAGATGAGGATGTCATCCAAGTAACACACCACACCTTCAATTCCCTCTATAATTTGTGTCATTACCCCATGAAAAATCCCTGGGGCTGATGATATACCAAATGGAAGCCTATTGAACTGAAACAATCCCAAATGCGTGTTAATAGTTAGTTTGGATTTAGATTCGTCATCTACACCAAACTGCAAGTAGGCATTTGTCAAGTCCATTTTTGTGAAGACTTGGCCGCCTGTGAGGGTGCTAAACAAATCCTCTGCCGTTGGTACGGTATCTGGTATGCTATCGGTTTACGGTCACCTCATAATCCCCACAAAGTCTAACACTACCATCAGGTTTAGGTACAACTACAATGGGTGTTTCCCATTCACTACTTTCTACCTTACTGATAATGTTCTCAGCTTCAAGTCTTTTCAGTTCTTTCTCAACCTTGTCCTTAAGAGCATACGGCACAACTCGTGGTTTGCAATGCACTGGTGTCGCATCCTGCTTCTCGCGTACTTTCACCTTCTACCCCTTGATTGGCTCTCCCTGGTCGCTAAACACCTTCGGATGTTGCTTGATTACGTCCTCCGGACACTTGAATTCTTCACGAACAAGGAATATCTCATTCCAGTTGAACTTGCAGCCAATTCCGACCCAGCAACGCAGGTTTATCTCCCTTTACAACTACGAGGGGCAACTCCGCCTGTTGCTCCTTATACATAACTGGTACATGTACGCATCCTAACACTGGAATCTTCTCTCCAGAGTAACCACGTAGCTCAATTCGCTTCACTTCCAAAGGAATTTGACAGCTTCTCCAGATACACAAATTCTGGAATCACGCTCACAGATGCTCCTGTGTCGACTTCCATGCTAACATGAGCTCCATTAAACTGGACTTGCACGGACACATTCTTTGTCTTCCGGTTTACTAGCTCATTGCTGCAGATGGTGTATATATATCGAGAAGCTCTTCCTCTACCTGCAGTTGATCCACAGAATGCAGCTTACTTGTTAAACCTTTTTTCTGTTAGCCTTTCGACAAGCCTTCGCTAGGTGTCCCATCTTGTGACACGAGTAACACTGCCTTGAAGAACGGACAAGACTGTGCTAGATGTGAGCCCAAACAGCGATAGCATGACTTTGCCATCGTCTTGCTACCCTTCCATGGATAACGATTCTCTGACGTCTTTGTCGACTTATCCGTCTTTAGTTTGCTGGACTGCAGCTTGTTCAACTCTTCCGCTGGTTGTTTAGAAGTTGTCCTGACTTCTCTAGAACCCCTTTCTGCCTTATCCATTGACAAAGCAGTTTTACAAGCGGTTTCAAAGGTCAGGTCATATACCGTCATCAGCTTACTTCAGATCCGCTCACTTCTCAGTCCACACACGAAACGGTCTCTTAACGCCCAGTCTTGGAAATTTCCCAAATTACAATGAATTGATAACCTCTTGAGTGTCACGATAAAATTACTAATATCCTCCTCTGGAAGTTGGCATCTCGTTCCAAAACGATAGCTTTCAGCTATTTCTAAGGGCTTAGGGTCATAATGTTCTGTTAACTTCTTCAGAATATCCTTCAAAGGCGTGTCCTTTGGTTTGGCTGGAGCTAATAAATTCTTTACTGTATCATAAACATCGGGACCAATTTCAGTGAGAAAAATTGCTCTTTTCCTAGTTTGAGTTGCTTCATTCAACCGTCTTGATTCTGCATCAGAAACTTTTACTTCAGTGGTTATTTGCAGCAAAAAAACATCTCTAAATGTTCGATGTACGCACTGAACATTTCCCGGCTTTGCTGGAACTCACCCAATCTTCCGATATATCCACTAGGCACCGCCATTTTAGATTTTTTATTTTAACAGTCTCACAGAATTCAACTTTGTGACCCGATTTCCAGCTTTCCTTGACACCAAAAGTTATACAACCTTCTCCGTGCCTCTGTAGAATTCCTTATCTACACAAACAAGTAAAGCTGGGGAATCGACGATCCCATCCTCGTCGCCAATTTGTGATATCTTGAGCTCAGACACAGAATAACAAGTTAACTCACTGCTGTTTATTCAATCATTTACAATCCTCCAACCAAAGGTGGCGCTATTACAGACATGTTGAGCTGAAGTGTCTGTTTCCGCATTGTATGACTAAGGGAGCCAGCATTTGCAGTCTCCACATTGTGAGCACACAGAGATAAAGTGTGCAGAACAGTCAAAGCAGCGCACAATTGACACCCCGCCCAGTCATTTCAGCACCTCCTGCCCTTTATGCAGCAGAGTCTGTGGAACACAGTGGCTCCATTCGTCACCTCAGAACCCACAGGAATGAGCAACAAGTCACCCAGACCCTGAAGGGTCTTAAAGAAGCAATTAGAATAGAAATACTCACATCACCAACGTCAACCAGATGAACACTAAGCAACTGTTGCATTAATAGTTAGAATGATATTGTAATTTAATTATTCAATTTAAATTTACCTAAATGCTCTGAAGAGAGAAAAAGATTGTTTAATAAATGTTAACAGACAGGCAACCTATTAAAAGAAACGGTACAAGCCAAGGCGTTTTCTGAACGAGATCTGTTTCTGGTACATCGCCGAACACCCAACTGTTCACACCACCAACACCACCACACAAGGCACCACCCATTTTTAGATGCTAATGGCCTACTGTTCATTGCAAGCATTTTCTATTTTTATTTCCGAATGTGCCTCTCTCAGATTCCACAGACCAATGAACAAATTAAACACCAGAGCACCATAACTGGCATCTATTTTGAGCAATTTTCAAAAATAATTCTGTACTTTGGTATCAGAAGGAATGGAAAATTTACCAATAAAATTACTTAATCAACACATTTTTCTTTTCTCTAAAGTGCCAGAGAAGATTGTTGATCATATTTTAGCCAGGGCAAACTTTTTTAACATTATTATCTTGGCTTTAAAATAAACTATTGCTTTACAAATAATTTGACTATCATGGAACCCACAGGTGGGACAGGTGGTGTTCAGCCGAGCGGGGGTGGGGGTGTTAGATAGATTGTAAGATGGTGTGTTTCTTCTACTGTTTGTGCTGGGCTTCTATGTGCTACAAATACATGGATCTCAAAAAAAAAACAAATGCTCCTTCGACATTTTGATAGATCACGAGCCAAAGATTCTAGTCAATTGGGTTATTTGTCTGGTATCGAACAGACACATGAAATGGCCTCTCCTTTTAACCATTGGAGTGTAATGGGCACCTCAACACTGGGAATGCTACCCCAGGAGAGTTCACCGACATTGGTTTACACATCTTGCCAATGAATTGTGAAGACAGCGCAAAGGCAGCATCGATCTCGTCATTCTAATGGTTTGAAATACCTGCTGAAGGTACCTCATCCTTCTGAGATAGCATGAACGCACGATTAAGATCACAGCTAGACTGCCGTCTGGAACCAGATGCAAGACGAGGACAAATTTCTGTAAGCAGACAAACCCGAGAAGAGTGCTCCATGATACTGATACTACTCAAATAAGACTCAAAACCTTTTGCAGAGTCGAGAGGAGGCCAAATATTGCAGTTGGTTTTCTTCTTCTTCTTCTTCTTAAGCCCTTGGCTCCTCTAGGGAGCGTAGGCCATTGACAAATGTCTTCCACCTCGCTCGGTTGTTGGCAGTTCTTTCGAGAGCTCCCCAGTTGAGCCCACTCCCAGACATTTCTGCCTGGACACCTCTTCTCCAGCTGTTCCTGGGGCGACCTCTTTTCCTTTTTCCTTGGGGGTTCCATTTCAGGGCCTGCCGGGTGATGTTTGTGGCAGGTTATCTGAGGGTGTGTCCAATCCAACTCCATTTTCTCTTTCGAATTTGTAAGTCAATGGGATCCTGGCTTGTTCTTTCCACAGGTCTACATTGCTTACTTTGTCTCTCCTCCAGATGTTTAGTATTCTCCTGAGGCAGGTGTTAATTAATGTTTGCAGCCTGTTTGTGGTGTGTTTTGTTGTTTTCCATGTCTCTGATCCATACAGCATTACCTGCTTCACATTTGAATTAAAGATGCGCATTTTGGTGTTGATTGAGATGTGTTTTGAACTCCGGAACTTCCTGAGCATGTTAAACACCACCTTAGCCTTATTGATTCTGCTTTTTATGTCTGCATCTGCCCCTCTGGTGGTGTCCACAACACTGCCTAGGTATGTGAGTGTTTCTACCTCCTCCAGGGCAGTGCTGTGTACGAGGACAGGGTTGCTGGTTTTGGAGTGGATTTTCATCACCTGTGTCTTTGCTGTATAGGGTGTAAGACCAAGTTTTGTTGCAGCTTGTAAGAGTCTGTCCGTCTGAGCAGTTGGTTTTGCTCCCTGCATTTCTACTGGAGTTTTCACATGTTGTAGATCACATCCTTTATGTCTAGATTGGCAAATATGCATTGCAACTCAAGGAGCAGCTCACTGGCCACTGGGTAAGGGCATTGGGAGAAGGACCCTGGTGATGATATTCCCGATAGCACTGCAGAAATACACCTCTGCAATTATCAGAGTCAGTTTTGCCTTTCTTCAACATGGTCACAATTATGACTTTCTTAAAGCTCTCTGCCATATCATTCTCTCCCCAGAAATGAGAGACAAACTTGTGAATTTGTGGCTGACATTTTTCTGCTGCCAAGCTTTGGAACTTGAGCAGGAATATCGTCTGCTGCCAAGGGACTGCGGTTTTACAGCTAGCACATGACCCCGGCGACCTTGACTGTCAGGGATAGTGCTGGAGCTGGACCCGATAGTTTATTGTGAAACGCTGTCAAGAGCAGTCACAGCAAGAAGTTCTTCAGAGCATGCTGGCGTTAATAAATACCCTTTGTTTTCCCTCTCAGTGGGGGTATTTTCTTGGGTGTTTGGTGCTTGAATGATCTTGCCAGCACAGAAGAATCTTTACTTGTAATAGTTTTCAGTAAATCACTGGACCTCTTGTATTTATGCTCTATGGGTCACGAGTTCCCTGTTGGACATTAGGTTTTGGTGGCTGTCGAGAGTTGTTCCTTTTCATACGGGGCATGTTGGACTTTCCAAATCATGAACGCCTTCCATTTGCAGTCAAACAGTTCGTAGATCTCCTAGTCTTTCTCAAACTAGTACATCTGTTCATAGAGAGGCCAAGAGTCTCTACAGACACCAATTATGGTGGATGTCAGGGCAGTCAAAATTCTCTGGGTACTCTGGCTACAGCTAGTTGGAGGACAACAGGATGTCTGCAAGCACTATTTGAAAAGGAGATGTCTATTTAGAGTTCTTGCAACAAGTGTACTGTGAGTGTCATTATATAGCATGCAGTCTATTATAGATGATACAATAGGTTAAAGTGCAATACCTGGCATGGCACAGATGAGAATGTAGTCAAACAGGTGTCGTTGCCTAGCTCCAAGGTTGGGATTCCCCTGTACATGTGCATCTTGTACATGCTGCTCTGGCAAAACATGTTGATTAGTACAAGACCTTGCTCCAAGCATTTTGTCAGGAACAAGCCTCCACTGGAGTTAGTTGCCCCTTTTTCTTTCTTTGCCAAACATGCCTTCTCAGCCAATTGCATTTTTCCAAGCCTGGCATTAAAAACTTCCCAGTCTCTCTTCAGTACAGATCATTTGCTTCTCTAGAGTAGAATTCCTCTTGGAACATCCATAGCTTCTGGATTATGACATGTGTGCATATGCTCATAGGTATTGACGTGCCTCATTCCCGAGTCTCACCTGTTGAAGACAGTGTTCCTCTTCTAGAATGCCATTCCAAAAGGAGTACTCTCCACCTTATTCCCTGAGCTGGACACCACATGACCATCAGATTTCATTGAGGATGGTGATGTCAAGGTTAAAGTGTGCAGGTTTTCAACCTACAATAGTAGAGTAATGTTCAGGTCTGTCGCTGTTGCGCAATCTGTAAAATTCCTGACATTCCAGGTCCCACGCTTCATGCTGAGGAGTAGAGGTTACCCATCGGCAATTTCCTTTAACATGGCCGGCATGGTGGTGCAGTCGGAGAGTTGCTGCCTTACAGCTCCAGAGACCTGGATTCAATCCTGACTATGGGTGCTATCTGTGCGGAGTTTGCACGTTTTCCCTGTGATCGCGTTGGATTTCTCCAGGCACTCTGGTTTCCTCCCACACTCCAAATACGTACGGATTTGTAGGTTAATTGGCTTTCGTAAATCGTCCCAGGTGTGCAGGATAGAACTAGTGTATGGGGTGATTGTTGGTCGGCACAGACTCAGTCGGCCAAAGGGCCCGTTTCCACATTGTATCTCAAAACTAAACTGGATAGCTGCTGCACACTAGACAGATTTGACAAAATACGGTGTTGACCCACTGGCAGGGTCTACTTTATGAGTATTAGCACACCACACACACAGGCACAAGGTTCAAGAACAGATACCCTTGCATCCTGCCTCGTATTCGCTTCCCCCAACCACCCCCCCCCACAATGCCCATGACCTCCCTCAGCACCCACTAACACACCGTAATCCTTTTTACCTTTGATCCCAGAGACCCAGATTTTCTTCTCCTTCCGAATTCCCATTTGCCACCGAACTCCTCCCATCCTTCCCAGGCCCTCTCGCTCCAACCCTAACACCCACCCAAAGAAGAAAAACTGAACCTTTTGTCTGGCTATTATCAGATGCTTTTTGAGGGACATTGTTTTTGTTGGCAAATTATCTGCTGCATTTCCTACATTACAATGGCAACTTGACAGGCTACAGTGCACATTAAGACTTGTTGAGATAATGAAATGAGCTTTTAAATGTTTAATTCTTTTGTCCTTTTCTTCAAAGCTGGAATATTTTTCATTTTATAATGTAAACAATTTTCCAAATTTATACAATTTATCTAAACGATACTTTCTCCTCAAAAGCAAGTATCAAAATCTGTATTCCAATTACAAAGCACCTTTGTCTTTTTTAAACTAGTGAGAATACAGGCCATCTTTCAGTGATCAGACAAGGAAATAACACATATAAACCCAGAACAGGCTAGGGTAGCTAGCTCAGGCAAAGGCACTGTGAAAGAAGAAACACCAAACACAAAGAATATAATCAAACACTTTCATTACATAAAGGAAATCAGTCAAGGAACTGACACGGGTTCAGATTTAACATTTCCTTTTTATTTGAAAAATAAAGCTCAGTACATATGTGTTGACAACTGCTGAATCATTACCAAATGAATCCAAATCAGAAAGGAAATGAACAATAATACTTGGAACGAGTGCAAGCTTGCAGAGAAATTAACCATCAACCTCTAAACTGCCTTCATACTAAAGCCCAGCCCATAACAGTGGAAAACATCCAGCACTAACCAGAGTGCTCACATCAAAACGAATTCTCGAACAGACTACAGATGCCTGAAACCACTCACACTGTGGCTGCCTTTCAAGTACACCAGGCCTTGAAACTTGGGGGACAAAAATCCACCTTTTCCAGTCTTTAAATGTTCCCAGGAAAACCTGGAACATAGCCTTGTACCCATTTACGAGAGCTTATTTATTGGTAATTTACGATTTCACTGCACAAACTTAACATTGAACGACTCAGTGCCAATTCAGCTGAAATGTTTTAAGTACAGACTATAAAAACTTTTGGATGCTAGTCCAGTTACTTAACCAGAATGTTACCATGTCCCTATTGTCTCAACTTCCTTCATCAGACCCAGGACGCAATGATGCCTCCTTCATCTACCTACTATGTTGATACCTAGCAACTTTCCCCTATATGCCACTGACTAGACATTTTTCGCAGAGCTATTCCTGTCATTCATTATATTGCCTGGAGGCTTTTCAGGAGATTCTTACAGAGAAGCTGACAGTAAAATGGAGAAAGCCCGAAGGCAAAGCACAGGCGAGGTCTGCGTGACCACAGAAAGCAAGCGTGCCATTCTTTATCCAGTCAAATCAAAGACACACCCATGACCAACAAGACTATGAAATTGGAAGTGCTAACTAGACTCCACATCAAATCAGGTACAGAAAGCTGATGTGGAGAAGGGGGGAAATACACAGTTAAGTGACCGAGATAAAAGAAAGGAGAAACAAAAGCAAAATTAATGAAAGTAGATCATTTTAGTAAATCTCCGATAATAAAATTTAAAAAAATAAACTGACATTTCATTTGTAGAAATTAATTTTCCAAGGCCAATGTTATTCGGCACTAATGCTTACAGTACTGCTGAAAACGTACAGAGACTGAAATTGACAGGCCCCAAACATTTTCTGGCAAATTCAGTCCATATGTCTGAGCCAAGGACAGCAATTTTACACAGTTCAATTATGCCAAACAGCCAGTCAAAAGTTAGTATACATGATAGTATTCTGGAGGGCTTTTTGGAAAGCAAGCTATCTCGGAAAATGCTAACCTGTTTTCCAGAGTCAATTGTGCAAGTCTGGGAGACCCGCATCCATGTGAATAACTTTGAGGAGAAGCAGAATTAACGCTTTGGGTGAATAATTTCTACTGCAACATCTGCACCATGCTACCCACAGCTACTCACTTGCCAACAATTTCTTGCCACTTCATGCTGTTCACCTCGATTCTCCACATCCCCCGAATATTAGCCATACACCTTCCCATCCCCGTGTGGCTAGCAGTACAACTTTAATTCAATTCAAGACCTTTCTTCCACTTTCTCAAGTGCTCTAATTCAGCCCACAACGTCAAAACAAGCACACACAGAAATCTAAGTCAGTTATAAATTCAGCTTTCAACTATTCATGTGATACTTCCTGCAATTCTGACAGTTGCAATGTTATACTTTCACCCTACCCCTGACTTTTCCACAGAATAAAATAGTTTTTAAAAAATACAGCACCCTTTCACTTTCTTGTCCAAGAAAATATTGGTTCCACACCACTACCAACTCAGTAGCAAACCTGCTCATCAAACAATGCAGTCCCGTCCATCTTTTGATTTCCACCAGTCATGAATGCCGAAATACTACTATTTTCAATATTAATAAGACTAAGGTTTGCATTCCATTTTGTAAAATGCGATGCCCATTTAAATAACTGCATACAATTGATACAATACGATAAAACTTTTTTCATCCCTGGAGGGAAATTGGTCTGCTGGCAGTCACAACACAAAAACTTGAAATTAAAAGTGAAAACAAAAAAAGGATAAGCGACTGTTGGCAGACTGCCGTGTGCACAGCACCTTCACCGGAACAAACGAACAAACAAACAACACAGGCTTATCCCCTGGGCAGAGGATTCTAAACTAGTACCCCCCTCCCCATCCCCCACACCAGGTCCCCCTTTGTTCTCCCACCGTCCCTCACAGCTGTTCCCCCATGCCGGGTCCCCATTGTCTTCCCCGCCTCCCTCATGCTCATCGACCGCGAGGCCCCACTGCCATCGAGGCTCCCATTGCCGCCGAGGCCCACGCTGCCACTATCAAGGCCCCACTGGCGCCGAGGCTCCTGCTGCCGAGTCTCCCATCGCCGCCACCGCTGAGGCTCCTTCAGCCCAGACAGGCCTCGCCGCCTAGCTTCACCGCAGTCCCCTGGGAGGCCTGTGGGGTGAGTCGGGCCTACCGGGACGTGTTCCGGTCTTCGGTTGTCGTTCTGGTCGTCTGCAGAACAGTTGTTTGACGGGTGGATCGGGCCCGTGCACCTCTGCTCACAGCTAATAGATAAATGGCAGAGTAAGACTGGCACCAAGCCGGCACCCATTCCTTCTTCGCCAGGTCACTGGCCACCCAAGACACTCTGGGTAGATCCACTCAATGGATTTCGTAGGTAGACACAAAATGCCGGAGCAACTCAGCAGGTCAGGCAACATCTCTGGAGAGAGGGAATGGGTGATGTTTCAGGTCGAGACCCTTCTTCAGACTGATGTCAGGTGATGGGGTGGGACAATGATAGAAAGTAGTCGAAGACAATAAGACTAGTGGGAGAAATGGGAAGGGGGAGGAGATGGAGAGAGAGGGAAAGCAAGGACTATCTGAAGTTAGAGAAGTCAATATTCATACCGCTGGGGTGTAAACTACCCAAACGAAATACAGGGTGCTGTTCCTACAATTTGCGTTGGGCCTGACTCTGACAATGGCAGAGGTCCAGGATAGAAAGGTCAGATTGGGAATGGGAGGGGGAGTTGAAGTGCTGAGCCACCGGGAGGTCAGGTTGGTTAAGGCGGACTGAGCGAAGGTGTTCAGCGAAACGATCGCCAAGCCTGCGCTTGGTCTCGACGATGTACAGAAGTTGACACCTGGAACAGCAGATTCAGTAGATGTGGTTAGAGGAGGTGCAAGTGACCTCTGCCTCACTTGGAAAGACTGTTTGGGTCCTTGGATGGAGTCGAGGGGGGAGGTAAAGGGGCATCTCCTGCGGTTGCTGTGGAAAGTACCTGGGGAGGGGGCGGTTTGGGTGGGAAGGGACAAGTTGACCAGGGAGTTACAGAGGGAACGGTCTCTATGGGAAGCAGAAAAGGTGGAGATGGGAAGATGTGGCCAGTAGTGGGATCCATTTGGAGGTGGCGGAAATGGGATCCCACTACGGCTGATGGGGTGGAAGGTGAGGACAAGGGGGACTATGTCCTTGTTACGAATGGGGGGAGGGGCAGTAAGAGTGGATCTGCAGGATATCGAGGAGACCCTAGTGAGTGCCTCATCTATAATGGAAGTGGGGAACCCCCGATGTCCTGGTATAGAATACCTCATCCTGCGAGCAGATGCGGAGTAGACGGAGGAATTGGGAGATGGGGATAGAGTCTTTACATGAAGCAGGGTGGGAAGAAGTGTAGTCAAGATAGCTATGGGAGTCAGTAGGTTTGAAGTAGATGTCAGTCAATATTTTGTTTCCTGTGATGGAGACGGTGAGATCTAGAAACGTTTGGGAGATGTCGGAGATGGTCCAAGCAAATTTGAGTGCCTGGACTATCCTTTATCGGACTTTGCTGGCTTAACTTTGCACTAAAGGTTATTCCCTTATCATGTATCGATACACTGTAATGGCTCAATTGTACTCATGTATTGTCTTTCCATTGACTGGATAGCACACGACAAAAGCTTTTCACTGTACCTCAGTACTTGTGACAATAAACTAAACTGAACTGGCGAGATGCTGAGGGCCAGGTGTGAAATGCACCGAGTCTCTCTCTCTCTCTCTCAATGAGTCACTGCTGCACTGCCAGACCAAAGCACATATGGAAGTCCAAACTGTGCGGGGATACCGACAGCTGATCAGTGTTTCCTACCAGGACTGTTGATCGCCAGTCAAAGTGATCTTGCTTAATGCTACTTAAAAGACGCCAAAAAGCTACTGCTTTGCTATCCTGTGTCGAAGTACAATTTTTCATACTGGTACCATTTTGAGAGAATGTTTCTGACATCAGCCCTAAATTTGATTTGTATTTTCGTGCAGGGAGTCAGAAAGCAGGACATTTTAGGTTAGTTAGCCTGGGGAGTGAGAAAACATTGAAGTTCATTATTAAGGAAGCAGCAGCAGAGGGAATTTAGACAATCAATCACAAAATTATGCTAAAGTGAAGTCAACATGGTTTGATAAAAGGGAAACGGTATGTGACAAACAGATTTGTTCTTTGAGGATACAATAAGCAATGTTGGTAAAGGTGAAGCAGCAGACAAATAGCATTTGAATTTCCCTAAACCATTTATAAAAAATACCACATAAAAAGTATTGGGTTAATACATTAGCACATTTAGTGGGCAAGCTAACCAACAGAAAACAGAGGGTCAGGATAAATGAGTAATTTGCAGTCTGACAAGCTGTAGCTAATGGGATACCACAGGGACCAAAGCTGGGGCCTCACTCAACTACTTGCAACCTACATTAACGTTATGCATGGAAGAACTGCGTGCATTGTTGTCAAAATTTCCTAACAAGTTGTGAGGAAGCGGGCACAGAATCTGCAAAAGGGACATAGACTGCTTGAGCAAAAATTGGCAGCTGGTGTACAATATGGGGAAGCTTGAAGTTATCCACTTTGGTAGGAAGAATAGAAAAGCAAAAATATTTTTTTAAATGGAGAACCTGGAGCACACGGCAGTGCGGCAATATTTGAGTGCTCTCATACACTGACTACAAAAGTAACATGCAAGTACAGCCAGTGATCAGGAAGGCAAATGGAATGTGAGCAAGATGCTCATTTAATGTAGAGGACCTTTTTTTATGGTGGAGGCATCTTGCTATGATAAAGAGTTTTGCAGAATGCATTTGGGATAACACTTTTTCTAAGAAGTCTGAGCAACTAGACAGACCATCTTTCCCATTTGCAATCAAGCTAACTGCTTTTTAATAGCTTTGGCAAATTAACCTTAAATTTACAAAGGAATCAATTTAAATCTTTGACAGTGTTGAAGAAAAATGAATGGGTCTGATATTGTCCACAGCTGAACCGATCTTTCCAATAGGTGCACCTTCCCATCCATTTCAATCTACTGACAACCCTGACAACCATTACTTCATAATGGCATCAATGTCTCAAACAAAAAAATAACCACACAATGAGAAAAATGTTCATTCGCAAAGGAAAAAAAGAATGCCATAGCAAAATACTATAGATGCAGGCAACAGAAAATATAAACCAGCGTTGAAAATACATTGTGGAGAGAAAAACATTTTACATTTCAGGGTGACCTCTCTATTAAAATAATGCAACCGAATAGAAAGTTGAAATATATTTTTTAAATATGTAATATCTGCACATACTTCCCACCAATATATTCCATATTTGATTGATTTTTGGCCCATAGATGTAATGGAGTCTAGACCAGAACCAGTTATAGTAAAGTTCTTCACCCACAATGTTCTTTGATTGGATGCCGTGCCTTATGGTGGCATTGTGCAAATTGTTTTATAAACAAAAGCACAGAAATATCTTAGATGAACTTCAAAATTGATCATAGGGAACAAGGAGATGGCAGACCAATTGAACAAATACTTTGGTTCTGTCTTCACTAAGGAAGACATAAACCGTCTGCCGGAAATAGCGGGGGACCGGGGGTCTAAAGAGATGGAGGAACTGAGGGAAATCCAGGTTAGTCGGGAAGTGGTGTTAGGTAAATTAAATGGATTAAAGGCAGATAAATCCCCAGGGCCAGATAGGCTGCATCCCAGAGTGCTTAAGGAAGTAGCCTCAGAAATAGTGGATGCATTAGTGATAATTTTTCAAAACTCTTTAGATTCTGGAGTAGTTCCTGAGGACTGGAGGGTAGCTAATGTAATCCCACTTTTTAAAAAGGGAGGGAGAGAGAAAACGGGGAATTATAGACCAGTTAGCCTAACATCGGTAGTGGGGAAAATGCTAGAGTCAGTTATTAAAGATGTGATAGCATTACATTTGGAAAGTGGTGAAATCATCGGACAAAGTCAGCATGGATTTACCAAAGGCAAATCATGTCTGACGAATCTTATAGAATTTTTCGAGGATGTAACTAGTAGAGTGGATAAGGGAGAACCAGTCGATGTGTTATATCTGGACTTTCAGAAGGCCTTCGACAAGGTCCCACATAGGAGATTGGTGTACAAACTTAAAGCACACGGTATTGAGGGTTCAGTGTTGAGGTGGATAGAAAATTGGTTGGCAGACAGGAAGCAAAGAGTAGGAATAAACGGGTCCTTTTCGGAATGGCAGGCAGTGACTAGTGGGGTACCGCAAGGCTCAGTGCTGGGACCCCAGTTATTTACAGTGTATATTAATGATTTGGACGAGGGAATTGAATGCAACATCTCTAAGTTTGCGGATGACACGAAGCTGGGTGGCAGTGTTAGCTGCGAGGAGGATGCTAGGAGGCTGCAGAGTGACTTCGATAGATTAGGCGAGTGGGCAAATGCATGGCAGATGCAATATAATGTGGACAAATGTGAGGTTATCCACTTTGGCGGCAAGAACAGGAAAGCAGAGTATTACCTGAATGGTGACCGATTGGGAGAAGGGGAGATGCAACGTGACCTGGGTGTCATGGTGCACCAGTCATTGAAAGCAAGCATGCAGGTGCAGCAGGCAGTGAAGAAAGCGAATGGTATGTTGGCATTCATAGCAAGAGGATTTGAGTTTAGGAGCAGGGAGATTCTGCTGCATTTGTACAGGGCCTTGGTGAGACCGCACCTGGAGTATTGTGTGCAGTTTTGGTCTCGTAACCTGAGGAAAGACGTTCTTGCCTTAGAGGGAGTACAGAGAAGGTTCACCAGATTGATCCCTGGGATGGCGGGACTTACATATGAGGAAAGACTAGATAGACTGGGCTTGTACTCGCTGGAATTTAGAAGACTGAGGGGGGATCTTATAGAAACATATAAAATTCTTAAGGGGTTGGAGAGGCTAGATGCGGGAAGATTGTTCCCGATGTTGGGGGAGTCCAGAACCAGGGGTCACAGCTTAAGGATAAGGGGGAAGTCTTTTAGGACCGAGATGAGAAAACATTTCTTCACACAGAGAGTGGCGAGTCTGTGGAATTCTCTGCCACAGAAGGTAGTTGAGGCCAGTTCATTGGCTATATTTAAGAGGGAGTTAGATGTGGCCCTTTTTGCTAAAGGGATCAGGGGGTATGGAGAGAAGGCAGGTACAGGCTACTGAGCTGAATGATCAGCCATGATCATATTGAATGGCGGTGCAGGCTCGAAGGGCCGAATGGCCTATTCCTGCACCTATTTTCTATGTTTCTATGTTTCTAAAATAGGACAAAAGTGAGTGCCATAGGTTGAACTATGGTTCAGCCATTGTGATTACAATTTCTCGGGACTGTCCACTTGCAAAATAAGCAATAGTTTTCAATGGGAAAAAAAAAATTATAAAGCAAGGTCTACTCACGAGAAATGTATTTTGTTTTAACACAGATATTTATAGTCAAATTAAAAGAGGCAAATGCTGGAGGCCATGACCTTCCACTTGCAAGCCCCTTGTTGCTCCACCCTCCACTCAATAATACCAGACCTTCACCCACCAACACTGCACCCATGGTGTTATAATGTGCAAGGTCTGCACCTCCAATAGTGTGCACTAGTGTTAGACATAATTACAGCCACACGCATGGCACTGTGTTCTAGTTATGGAGGCAATAGACCCATGCCCACCAGTATTGTCCCTGTTATACAGACGCCCACTAGTCACAATAATAGACCAGTGCCCCAGTATTGTACCCCAGTTTTAATGCAGCTGTAGACTTGTGTCCACTAGTATTGTACCCCAGTGTTAGTGCAACATACAGTGACAGAACCTTGACCACCATTACTGTACTTGTGTTATACATTGATAGACCCATGGCAACAAGCACTGCACCGAATGTTGTACAGCGATAGACCCGTGCCTATCAGCACTGTATGCCAGTTTTGAGCAGTGAGAGATCTGTGCACCATAGTGTACTCAAGTGTCAGTGACAGAACTTTGCCAACCAATACAGCACCCTAATATTGTACAATGATAGACCCATGCCCGTCAGTACTGTGGCATACTATTATCATAACAGACCCATGCCCACCAGTAATGTACCGTAGTATTATGCAGTGACAGACCTGTTCCCACCAGTACTCAACCCCTTCTCCGTGGATTGTCACCTTGTCGTGGTGGAGAAGCTTGAGTGGTCCTGAGATCCTGAGAGCGATGCCGTCCAGAGCTATGCTCCTGGTCGGTTCACCCATGGCGGTACAGTCGAGGGGGAGGTCCCTGACAAAGAGCAATCCAACCAAGACCTCAACAGTGGAAAAGCCAGATGAAGCCCGCAGCAAAAAAGGGTCCCCGATCGTCTTGGACTCCATGTCATTGGATCCTGACCTAGATCTTTCAAGGACCGTGTGGTGGCTGTCTGTGCACTAGTCTCCCCACATTAAACAAAGTCACACACAAGCATCCGACCCTATGGAGAGGACAGTCATACTCGCTTCGAGTGACTGCCAATGATGATGATGATCAACTCCAGTGTTAGTCAATGATGGACTTGTGCTCACTAGTTTTGCACCACAGTTTTAAACAGTGAGAGGCCTAGGCTTGTTAGTACTGTACCCTAGTATTATGGATAGACCCCTGCAAATGAGTACTGTACTCCTGTCATATAGTGATAGACCCATGCCCACCATCTAATGTGATACAGACATTGACACATGCCCACCAGTACTTCACATTATTGATATACAGCGAGAGACTTGTACCCATGAGTAATGTCGTCCAATGTTAAACAGTGCCCACCAGTAGTGCACTCATTGTACAGTAATGGTTACATATCTACCAGTAATATAGCCTATTGCTCTTCAGTGAGAGACTTGGGCCCACTAGTGTAGCCCAGTGTTAGACGGTGATAAATCTCTGCCCGCCAGTATTGTGCCCATGTTATAGTGATAGATCTGTACCCACCTTTGATGTACTCCAGTGTCACACAGTAAAAGACCAAAGCACACTAGTACTGAATCCTAATGTTATAAAGTGGTAGACCTGTGCCTACCAGCCTTTTATAAAAGCCTTTTACAGTGATATACCCGTGCCTGCCAGTACCGTACTCCAGTCTTTTTGTACAAAGACATGCCCACCAGTACTGTAACCCAATCTTACACATATATCAGACCCATCTTCACCACCACTACACCTTAGTGTTACATGGTAACAGATCTATGCCTACCAGTACTGTACCTCATCTTATACAGCGATAGGCCTGTGCCCATCAGTACTGCACCCCAGTCTTATACAGAGAAAGTACATATACTAGTATATACATATACTAGATTTGTACCTGTGTTATATAGTGATAAACTTACACCCACCAGTACTGTACCCTGGTATTTTACTGATAGATGCATGCCCTCCAGCTCAGTGCCCCTATGTTACAGTGGTAGACCTGTGCCTACCAGCTCTGTACCCCAGTGTTTCAATGCTAGATTTGTGCACACTATCACTATACCCATTATCAAATGACACACCTGTGCTCACCGGCACTGTTCCCTTGTGATATAGTAATAGATCTGTGCCCACTGTTTCTACACCCTACTGTTTCAGTGATAGACCCATACCCACTATACTATATCCATCATCAAATGACAGACCTGTGCTCACCTGCGTTGTTCCCCTGTGATATAGTGTCAGAATTGTGTCCACTGTTTCTGTACCCCTAGTGTTTCAGCGATATACCCTTTCCCAGAAGTACTATATCCGTTATCAAATGACAGACCTATGTTCACCAGCGCTGTACCCCGATGTTATTCTGTGATAGACCCATGTGGTACTGTGGTCCCAGTGCTATCTATATATACTACAACTCTCGTTTGTTTGTTTGCTTGTTCCTGAACTACTGCCAAAACTGCACACGATAGCTCGACAATTTTAGGCCCACCTTCCTCACTGTCGTCCCTTTGGTGCTAATGGAAGAAATTTCATTGAAATCGGTGTTATATTTTTAAAGTTATTCACATTTTAAAGTTTAAATCTATGTCCTAGGGAGGGAGGGGGAGGGAGCGAGCGAGGGAGGTGAGAGGTTGAGGGGGATGGAGTGGGGGGGGGGGAAGGGGGAGGGGGAGAGGGGAAGGAGGAGGGGAGGGGTGGGGGGGAGGGGAAGGAGGGAGGGAAAGGGTGCTGCACCAATGCTGGTCTAGTAGCACACTATAAATTGACAGTTCTGTACCCACCATTTTTCTGCGGTAGTTCTACACACACAGCTCAGTTTACCTGGGTCTGGAACTGGATAAACACCTACATCTTTATGCAAGATCAGACATTTGGACCAAACTCAACATGTTCCCTGATCCCAGACACTATCAGTTCAAACATTGGGACTAGTGTTGGGTGCACGCCAGGGTCGGGGCAGATGCGGGGGGGGGGGGGGGGGGTGGCTGGACAGTCGATCCTGCCTGGTGTTGCAGCTGCTGCCTCCGCAGCACTTCCTCTATTGATGTTGTAAGCTGCTTCTTTAAATGAGTTGGGTCTCTCTCAGGAATTCCCCTGGATTGATGGCTAACCCACAGCAAGAACATCTGGTGCGATGAACAGCCAGTCCAGACAGAAGGGGGCTGCTCGCACCCACCCCCAGACCGGTTGTGGCCAGATCTAGCTGTTCATTCCAAATACAATCAGGACAAAGTTAACAGTCAGGCGCAGAGATTATGATGCATTTCAAGGCCATTTTAATAAACGCAGTCTTAATCCTTATGACTACCAAACTACCGCATTGTCACTTCAAGGATAATTAGTGATCATTCACAAATGCTGACCTTGCCAGCAAAGCTCAAATTTCAAAATATGAATTTTCAAAGTTGAAAGTGCCACACATCAACAAATATGCAAAATAGAAAATCCAACGATACTTGAAGTTACATGTGGCATGTTGATAACACAGGAAATATTCAGCTTGAGCAACAAGGGCAAACACAAATGTTTTAGATGATTCAAAGTTAAGATAATGCAATGATCAGCCGAACCATTAAATCCTTGGAAGATCCTCAAAACAATCTCTGGTTGTGCCAAGTTAATTTAACCTAGTTGGTGGAGCAATCATGGCTATACAATTCCACCATCTTAGAAATTGAGGGAATGATTAAATGCAGTAACATTTGCTACAGGTTACAGAACTGGAAGTTGAATTCAGAAAGGTTTGCAGTTATTTGTGATGTCCTTTGATGCAAGTAGACGGTCCTCACAAAGACAACTTGAAAGATGTTCAGGGCACTATACACAATATCAGACATTAAGGGATAGATACCTTCAATGCATGATCAAAACCAACCATAAGTAAACGGTCAGTTTATAAGTTGTAGGAGCAGAAGTAGGCCATTCGGCCCATCACTTTCTACTCTGCCATTCAATCACAGCTTATCTATCTCTCCCTCTCAACCCCATTCTCCTGCCTTTTCCCCATAATCCCTGACACCCGTACCAATCAAGAATCTATCTATTTTTGCCTTAAAAATATCCATTGATTTCGCCTCCATAGCTTTCTGCAGTAATGAATTCCACAGATTCGTCTCACTCTGACTAAAGAAATCCCCCCTCGTCTCCTTTCTAAAGGTATGACCTTTTATTCTGAGGCTATGGCCTCTGGTCCTAGACTCTCCCACTAGTGGAAACGTCCTCTCCACATCCACTCTATCCAGGCCTTTCACCATTCGGTAAGTTTCAATGAGGTCCCCCTCATTCTTCTAAACTCTTGTGAGTACAGGCCCAGTGCCGTCACTTATCGTATGTTAACCCAATCATTCCTGGGATCATTCTCATAAACCTCCTCTTGGCCCTCTCCAATGCCAGCACATCCTTCCTCAGTTATCAACTTCCATATAGCGAACAGCGAAAACAGAAAGAAATGATCAAAACTGGAAAATGACCAAACATAAAGAAGGAAAGAATGTAGTTGCAAATTGTTTAACTTGTACTGCTAGTGCAAAACTTAAAATAAAGTTTAAACGAAATAAGGAGAGCAAAGGGAAAGGAAAAATGTAATGGAAATGCTGACTTTTATTTCTATCATTCCACACATGAAGCTCACTTACTGATGATTATGTAGCAATTTATGTTTTTTTAATTTCGGATTTCCAGTATCAACTTTCTGAGATTAGGATTTTCATGTTCACAGCATTATAATCCAGAGAAAATGGTGGATAATGTATTAAACGCTCTGCCACCAGCTTTTTTAAAGAGACTAGATTTTAACAACAGATCATTAGATTCTTTAAATGAAAGACTATGTGGAACATGATGCTTCCCAACATGGGATGGTTTTCTAAAATCTTATATCAAGAACCAAGTATCTAGGTTGACACTAGGTGAATGGGGTATTATGTAAATTACTTGATTTACTTTTGAGGGGCAAAGAAGATCCTTTATTCTACACACATTCATTCAATTTTGAATCCAGTACTGTGATCTTGGAATGCCGTAGGAATTGGTTCAAAGGGTTAAAACTTCATCCTATGTTTTTCTTCACATATCTACCCAGTCCCCAGGATTTGTCTGAACTTTCTTAAATCCATTACTTTTATTCATACACTTGCTTGATCTGGGAAAACAGAGACGGTAAGCTCACACAGTTTGGGGCTCAAGTGGATGGTTGGATAATGAGAGAAAGTGTTATGCAGCAACATGGAAGAAGTTAAATAATATGAATTTTAGTTTAAGAAAATCACTAAAAACCTGTAAAATTCCAGAACAGCTTCAAAAATTATCAGTGCAGTTGATAATTTCTCTAACCTGCTTTATTGTTTCTACTATCCATGTGAACACAATGGCAACGTCATTGTACTGTAGCTTGGAAACTAATGTTACAGCAAAAATAAAGATGTTTGAATTAGCTTCCGGCTCACTGACTGATGATGCAGTCGAGATAAATAGTCACCATGAGGCAAATATCTGTTGGAAATGTGTCAAAATGAAAATATGACGGTCATTTTTCTCTTAAGCGTTCAATGTATTACAGACTTCACAGAACATTTATTAACAACATGAACTGGTCCAATCCATTCACTTGAATACATTTCCTGAAATCAAATATGTAATCCAAAACTACCACTATTAAAAAAACTGAACCATACAATTGGCATGCACTGCATACTTCAACAATATAATCTGGTTTAAAAGCATGTCCATTGCTTACATAATTATATACTTTTCGGTGCAGGGGCAGAGGATTTAATATCCTACTGTCACCAGCAAATAGGATGTTGTAAGATCAAGCAGCAAGCCCAGATTTACTGCACCTAAAAGATCATTTTTTATTCTTTTTTTGTAACATTACACAAAATTAATTATTCAAGTTAAACTTTAAATATTGCAGCACTGTATGTTGGTGCCAACATTTTAATTATTTTAGCAAGTAATAAAAAAGATGCAAAACGCTGGACATTTTTACTATTATAATTCAAACAAGAAAATCCACTTATTTATTTATAGGAAGCAATTTCTCATGTATCTCGTATTATAAGAACCCAACCAAACTAGGAGTGATGGCTTATCTCCATGAATCATTAGTATGCAAATAATATTTTCAGCTAAACAAACAAAGCTCCCAAAATATACCTAGAAACTACAACAACAAAGTTTATTTACATAATTTATTTGTGGTTAGACAGACCAAAGCATATCACAGGGGTATCATTAAACAAAACTTGACACCTACACACATAATTGGTCAATGAGCAATACATCTTTACTCCCTACACACTAGGGACTATTTACAGAGTTCAATTAAGCTACAGATCCACACATTTTTGGGATGTGGAAGAACACCAGAACACCCAGAGAAAACCCATGCAATCACAGGTGAAAACCCCACACAGGCAGCACTAGAGGTCAGGATGAAACCCAGCTCTACCAGCTTATACTATAAAAGATGGAGAATTAGGTTACCTAGCTGCAACATGTTACGGAGAGATTTGTTTTAAAACAAGGAATTAAAGCAGTTCGTAAATAAAAGCTTTAAGCAGTCAGTGGGAGTTGTTGCAAAATCGGATTAAGACATCTGAGTAGAAGATCAAAGTTAAAAGAATATTACAAAAAATCAAGTCTACAGATAACCAACAGGGTGAGGCATATAATTTTGGTACATGAATTACATTACATGACCAAGTGATATTTCAGTCATCTGCTTCTTGGTCAACATTATTCTCGATGGCTTTCATCCAGTACTGAAAGTCAATCAAATACGCTGAGATTTTGAGTGCAGGGGGCATGAAAATTACTGACGAGCTGACACGCTGTATTTTGCATAAATGTTAAAGGCCAACATTTAAAAAATAATGAAAAGAGAATTAAAGGAAAAAAAAGATTTAGACATACAAATAATAATAGATGGGTTTGACATGAGTTAGCTAGGTTGCAGGAATGTCCACAGCTTAAATATGGATAAATGAATAAAGATAAAATAGGCTAAAATGTATTTGAAGTGTGCATGTAATAAGTTGATATGTGATGGGGTAATTTACAAGAGTTACAATAAGAGATTTCAGTAAACATTTGAATGCAGCAATTGAATAAATGAAAGTGTTGTTAAATTCTAAAAAAGGCAGCGTTCTTTCACAATGCCAAATTAATATTAATATTAAATCTACATAGATATTGGTGCAGATCTATACACAACGTATTAAAAACTAAACATCGAAGTAAACTTTTATTAAGGGTGGATGACTTTTAGCAGACTAACCCTATCTGTGGAAATACAACTGAAACCTGCAATGGCCCATTAGCCAAATGAAAATGCCATCTCCACCTCCTCCCCTCCACCAAGTAACTGAATATTTTTGCTTACAATTACATTTTCATGTGTAGCTCTGTAACCAAAACCTAATTATAACTTCTCCACAGAACTAAAGATCCTATATGCAGATACCCCACGGGCTCAATAACGTCAAAATTATTTGGCAATAAAGGCAATTCCAATCAGAGTACAGCCAAATATCGGCAAACTTCCTCAAATGATAACATCTGCAAAGAAGTGGTTAGTGTTTCAACGCAGCTATATTTTGCCCAGATATTTCAGCCATCATTAGCCCATTTACAGATCCGTTTATTGCAATGTCACTGCAGGATCCGTGTTACCCCGTATAACAACACTGGAAACCAGCTTTGATCTATTCTGCTCATCTTCAGGCAACAAGAAATGCCACTGTGGCAAACCAAGATCAATACACTGCCATCTCCCTCACTCTCTCTGTGCCAAGACCTGCAGCATCTCCAGTGTCCTGCAGACCATAACTGCGCCCTGAATTAAATCACACTGTTCGGATTTCAAACCCAGAAGAAATGGGCAGAAGTTCATGTTATGTAAACTTAGGTGAAGGCTCGAGTCATGGGAGGGGGTGGGAAAAAAAGGGTGCATAATACCACGCAGCTACACTGGGTAACTGGCACGAAGCCATCTCTTCTTATACGTGCCAAAAAACCTACTTAATGTACTTTCCCCGGAGTAATTTCTGCAATAAATCTTCCGCCAGCGAGCCTCAGAGGAAAAAAAAGCGGCTTGCACCGGTTCTTCTCACACAAACACACACACACACAACGCCTTAGAATCACTACTTTCCTTCCCACTCCGGGGATGGAGCAGAGGAATAGGGAGAAACGAGAGGGAACTCCTTACCTGCATCTGTTTTATTTCTCCCTGAAGTCTCCGGTGGAAGCCAGCGGCGTGGCGTGCACCTAGTCGGCTATATGTTGGCGAGCCCCATGCATTAGTTTCCCTCGGGGTGGCGGCGGCGGCGGCAGCGGCGGCGGCTAACGGTGCAGCGCTCCAGCTCCGGCTGCGCTCCACAAGCTGTGCGCGAGCCCGCTCCCGGGACCCGCCTCGCCTCGCCTCGCCTCGCCTCGCCTGATTGACAGCCCGGAGCGGTCCCGGGAACTGTAGTCCGCTGGCAGCGTGCAGAGCAAAGCGACTCCAAAACTACACCTCTTCCTCCTCCCTACTCTTCCTGCCTTGCTCCGGGATGGATGCACCAAACAGTGCCCCTCCTCCCCCTCGCCTTTTTTTTCCTGGTTATCGGGTGTTCTGCTGCAACCCGCTAGGTCAGAAACGAAACATGTTAATAGGCAACACTGACATTTTGTGGAAGTGTTTTTCATTTTGCAAAGAGCAAAGATCCTGCTCGGAGTAAGTGCCAAGCAAGGCTGACTCATTGGCAGCACCATCTTGTGGCAACAGCCTGCAACGACAGTTTTATTGATAATGAAATTTCTTCAGAATGATTTAGGTTCGCAGTTATTTGTTGTTCTCAGTCTGCATTTAATTGGCTGTTATGAATACTACTAAGGCTGTCGTTTTTTAAAAAAGATGAACAAATCAAACATTTCTGATTAAATGTCACAGACCTGAAATTTTAGCTTAATCATTTTGCAATCTCTGCAGCTGCTGTCCTGCTGAATATTTACAGCATTTTATATTTGATACTTATCTCCTGCGTTGTTTTTTTAAACAATTTTCCACCGAAAAGTATAAGGAACCCCTTTTACTCGAAATGGGATTGCTATTTGTAAACTTTATGTATTACCGCTGTAGGGTTGAAACAATAAATATGGTAAACGTGCATAAAATACAATCAATATTGTTAAGTAAAGTGCTAACCTCAAGCAAAAGAAAAATCTCTGAATTATATCAAAGCAGTTTAAACATTATCTTCTTTGCAGTGTAATCCTATTACCCACATCTCTGATTTGTACCTTAGTTCCATACATCCACTCCAAAGCGAATAGAGTTTTAATTACCAAATGCCCCATATGTGCAATGTACTGTAGCCACATTAATCATCTCTCTGGTACATAGCACAGCTCACCGCTGTGGGTTTCATCCCTGATGCTGAAGCTGATTAGAGCACAACATCTGGGTCGACTTTGCTCCGTGTATCCTGGAATAGACTGTAGCCCTGATTCCATTTTAGCTTTGTTCTATTTGATGTGTCTTTTAGTTCTGCCTTCATGCCTATCCTTCCAGTTAGTCTGACTATAATTTGTCGATGAAATAAGGTAATAGTTGCAGGTTTCTGTCTCCACTTTTTGGTGATTGCAGTTTCAAATCCAATATTATTTTCTGCTTGCTGGAATTCAGTTGCATCAGAACTTCTTCAGAACTTTTTGCAGATGTTTAAATTTCCTGTGAAAATACAGAATACTTTGTGCAAATTTGTCAATTCAAAGACTATTATCTCTGCTATTGTTTTTTATTGAATTAGTTTGTGAGCTTTGGCATGCCACCAAAATAACTTTTCATCTGTATTAAAAGACATTGTGGCCTTCCATCACAGTGAGGAGAGGACTGGAGGAGACTCACTGTGATGGATGTTTCTTTTTTGTGTGTTTTTGGGGTTGTGTAATTTGCCTATTTTAATGCTTTATTGTGTAATCTGCCTATTTTAGTGCTTTTATTGTTGGACTGTGGGTGACTGAATTTCGTCCAAAAAACTTTTTTGGATGACAAATAAAGCTATCTTGAATCTTGAAGATGAGTTCTCTGTGATATTATTTATCAAAAATAAAACAAACGCAAAAAGTTGTGTATATAGCCCAGTCCATCACAGGTACTGACCTCCCCACCATCAACGGGATTTACAGGAGTCACTGCCTCAAAAAGGCAGCCAGCATCATCAGACACCCACACCACCCTGGCCACATACTCACTTCACTCCTGCAATCGAGAAGAAGAATGGAGGAGCCTGGAAACTATAACATCCAGGTTCAGAAACAGCTTCTTCCCCACAGCCCATCAGGCTATTAAATACTACAACCTCCAAATATGCTCTGAACTACATAGACTTAGGGGCATTGGTTTTGTCTTTTTTGCATTGTTATTCTTTGTTCATTTTCATGTGTGAACTGAACTTTTTTTTTCCATTTTTTATATTGTTTACAGAGTAGTATGTTCACATATTCTGTTTTGCCACTGCAAGTAAGAATTTCATTGTTCTGTTTAGGACATCTGGCATTAAAACATTCTCGACCTTTGACTCTTAAAGTGTCAATGCCACCACCCACAGAATCAAGAAAAAGCATTGATGTTAGGGCAAAAATATTTGGATAATGCCCTGACAACTATGCTTTTTCTTGAAAATGTAATTTCTCTATTTATTAAATATAAACATTATTCGCGTTATTTTTTATAAAATCCCATGTCCAAATTTTGTAATGCAAATTTATGTAATCGGCCATGATGTCAACATTTGAAACATAGACGATGGACATGAAAGAAAGAAGAAGAAGAAGCCATTTCCAAAGACAAACAACCATTGGGCCCATGGTACTTGCAAAATATCATCTCCAGTCTTCCTCTCCCCTCAATACTTCAAGCATGTTGCATTCTCCCAACATTGTTCCTCGTCATGGAAACAAAAGTACAGATAGAAAGCTGCCAATATTATCTTACTTCACATTGGAAACTCCCTGAAACTGTATGAAATATTTACTGCATAAATGGACTTCAGACTACATATCCTTGCTACCATCAAACTGCTGATTTCTACTTCCATAACATTGCCTGACACCACTTTCTTCATAACTCATTTGCCAGTGGAGGGTTCTCGGCTTGCCTTTCTATCCATCTTCCTGGCAGCGCTCTATAAATTGCATCATCTGAAATTCTGGTTGCCCATGTAATTCTGGTTGCCCATGTTCCAACTAGTGGAAACATCCTCAAACCAAATCCTGTCCACTTATTAGCCTCATGCTTGCCCACATATACTGGATCACAATAAGCAAATCTCAATTATTAAAAAATTATCTTTGCTTTCAAATCCCCTAATTATCTCAGCCCTCACTGTCAACTCTTGCATTTCTATAATACTGAGCTCTCGTAAATTCAGAAGTTCATAAGTTATGGAAGTAGAATTAGGCCATTCAACCCATCAAGTCTACTCTGCCATTCAATTATGGCTGATCTATCTTTCCCTATCAACCCCACTCTCCTACCTTCTCCCCATGACCACTGGCACCCTTACTTATCAAGAATCTGGGCCTTAAAAATACCCAATGACTTGGCCACCCCTACTGTCTGGCAATGAATTCCACAGATTCACCACTCTGACTAAAGAAATTTCTCCTCATCTCCTTTCTAAAGGTACATCCTGTTATTCTGAGGCTACAGCCTCTGGTCCTAGACTCTCCAACTAGTGGAAACATCCTCTCCACATCCACTTTATCCAGGCCTTGCACTATCAGTAAGTTTCAATGAGGTCCCCCCTCATCCTTCTAAACCCCAGCGAGTACAGGCCCATTGCTGTCAAACATCTATCATATGTTAACCCAATCATCCTTGGGATCATTCTCATAAACACATCTCACTGCTACTCTCTTTTAAGCAAGCTCGACATCTCATATTTAATCACTTTATTGTTGGTGACTACCTCCAGTATCCCTCGATGTGTGTGTGTGTTCTTTTAGCTGTCACAATACTTGGTAAAACTCTCCTAATTTGTTTATGCACTTGTTCACCTGCTCCAAGGCTGTGCCAATTCTACCTATAAGTGCTCGATAAATGCAGGTCTATTTACATTAATTATCTACATTGATAAAGGTGGCATATTAAATATTATTGTTCAAAATCATGCAATTCCATATATACAGGCAATCCCACGTTACTACAATTTGTGTAATGGAAATTCACTCGTACAGAATTCACAAATCACTTCCAAGAAATAGGGGGTACAAAATAAAGTTTGCTCTTACAAAATCTATGTGAATTAAGTAAATAAATAAACACAATCTGCTTTTTGAGGCCTGCACAGATGATGCAGCGTTGCATTACCAAAGATTATGATACCGATTGTTTTATAGGAATGCAACTCACACCCACAAACACACAACTTAGAAGCAAGGACAGGCTATTTGATCCCTCAATATGAAAACATCTGTTCTTCATCCCAACTCCCAGATGTTCTAGTGGCCAGAGATCCTAGGGTGACGGAGGAACTGAAGGAAATCCACATTAGGCAGGAAATGGTGTTGGGTAGACTGATGGGACTGAAGGCTGATAAATCCCCAGGGCCTGATGGTCTGCATCCCAGAGTACTTAAGGAGGTGGCGCTAGAAATTGTGGGCGCATTGGTGATCATTTTCCAATGTTCTATAGATTCAGGATCAGTTCCTGTGGATTGGAGGGTAGCTAATGTTGTCCCACTTTTTAAGAAAGGAGGGAGAGAGAAAACGGGAAATTATAGACCAGTTAGTCTGACATCAGTGGTGGGGAAGATGCTGGAGTCAATTATAAAAGACTAAATTGCGGAGCATTTGGATAGTAGTAACAGGATTGTTCCGAGTCAGCATGGATTTACGAAGGGGAAATCATGCTTGACTAATCTTCTGGAATTCTTTGAGGATGTAACCAGGAAAATTGACAGGGGAAAGCCGGTGGATGTGGTGTACCTTGACTTTCAGAAAGCCTTTGACAAGGTTCCACATAGGAGATTAGTGGGCAAAATTAGAGCACATGGTATTGGAGGTAGGGCACTGACATGGATAGAAAATTGGTTGACAGACAGAAAGCAAAGAGTGGGGATAAATGGGTCCCTTTCAGAATGGCAGGCAGTAACTAGTAGGGTACCGCAAGGCTTGGTGCTGGGACCGCAGTTATTTACAATATACATTAATGACTTGGATGAAGGGATTAAAAGTACTATTAGCAAATTTGCAGATGATACAAAGCTGGGTGGTAGTGTGAACTGTGAGGAAGATGCTATGAGGTTGCAGGGTGACTTGGACAGGTTGTGTGAGTGGGCGGATGCATGGCAGATGCAGTTTAATGTGGATAAGTGTGAGGTTATCCACTTTGGTGGTAAGAATAGGAAGGCAGAGTATTATCTGAATGGTGTCAAGTTAGGAACGGGACGTACAACGAGATCTGGGTGTCCTAGTGCATCAGTCACTGAAAGGAAGCATGCAGGTACAGCAGGCAGTGAAGAAAGCCTATGGAATGTTGGCCTTCATAACAAGAGGAGTTGAGTATAGGAGCAAAGAGGTCCTTCTGCAGTTGTACAGGGCCCTAGTGAGACCGCACCTGGAGTACTGTGTGCAGTGTTGGTCTCCAAATTTGAGGAGGGATATTCTTGCTATTGAGGGCGTGCAGCGTAGGTTTACTAGGGTAATTCCCGGAATGGCGGGACTATCATATGTTGAAAGACTGGAGCGACTAGGCTTGTATACACTGGAATTTAGAAGGATGAGAGGACATCTTATCAAAACGTATAAGATTATTAAGGGGTTGGACACGTTAGAGGTAGGAAACATGTTTCCAATGTTGGGGGAGTCCAGAACAAGGGGCCACAGTTTAAGAATAAGGGGTAGGCCATTTAGAACTGAGATGAGGAAAAACCTTTTCAGTCTGAGAGTTGTGAATCTGTGGAATTCTCTGCCTCAGAAGGCAGTGGAGGCCAATTCTCTGAATGCATTCAAGAGAGAGCTGGATAGAGCTCTTAAGGTTAGCGGAGTCAGGGGATATGGGGAGAAGGCAGGAACGGGGTACTGATTGAGAATGATCAGCCATGATCACATTGAATGGCGGTGCTGGCTTGAAGGGCCGAATGGCCTCCTCCTGCACCTATTGTCTATTGTCTATTGTGCATTACTGGCAACTCTTAGTAATCATTCACCACCTTATATATCAAGAATTGATCTACTATTGCCCTAAAACTATTCAAAGACAGATTCCACTGTCCTTTCAGGACCATTTAAGATTTTATTTTCGCCTTACCTCTGTCTCAAATTATTTTTAAGCAATTGTCCCTAGTTTCATATTTTACACGTGCAAGAATCATATTTTCTCAAAATACAGGTGATGCCCACGCTAAGGGGGTTTGCATTCCTAGAAATTGGTCTTTTTCACAATTTTCCATAATGCAAAACTGCATCATCTACACAAGCTGAATGACTTGGATGCTTCTTTTTTCACATTTTTCCCAAATGACATTCCGTTTGTCAAATCATTCACTTAACCTACCTCTATTCCTCTGTGGACACCTTACCTTCTCTTCACAGCTTACTTTCATATCTATCCGTGTGCCAACAGCAAATTTAAAGATTGTACCTTCAGTACCTTCATCCAAATCATTTATGTAAGTTGCAAAAAGATGACCAGCACTAATCCATATGACATACAGCTTGTTACATTCTGCCAACCAGAAAAAAAGACTCATTACATCTACCCTGTTTCTTGTTAGCCAGCCAGTTTTCTATCCTTGCCAATATGTTTCCTCCTATACCATGACCTTTTATTTTCCTTACCAACCTTTGATGTGACACCTTGTCAATTGCCTTCTCGAAATCCAAGCACAACACATCCATCCACTAGCTTTGCTTTATTCAAAGCACATGTTACTTCTTCAAAGAACTCCAATTAATTGGTCAAACATGATTTCCCTTTCACAAAACCTTGCTGACATTAGCTGATTATACTGTAAAGGTTCTAATAATAGCATCCAATGTCTCCTATGTCATGTTAAACCAGATGATCTGTTTAATGTCATCCTTACTTTTCAATAAAGGACTTCCATTTACTGTTTTCCAATCTAGGTTTAGGTTTGTTACTGTCACTGCACCAAGGTACAGTGCAAACTTTGTTTTATTTGCTGTCCAAATGGATCAGATATGCCATATATAAATCCAATCAAGTCAAACTCAAGTACAATCAACAGAGCAAAAGGGAAGATATAGAGTGCAGAATATTGTTCTCAGCTTTGTAGTGTTCTATTTACAGATAGTAAAAAGACTTAAAAGAGCAGAACAATTGTACCGGATGATAGTAGGCCCTTCTCTGGGAAGAGCACACATTCACGTGTGGACTCCATGCATTCACTATAATAATACTTTCTCCAAATCTAGAAAAATTAGAGAAATTATAAACAGCACATCAATCAAGTGAAATACTCGACTGGATAATGAGGGTGGGTGGTGTTGCATTCACTCAAGCAAATGGAGAGTATTCCATAACTAAATTTAGTTGATGATTTTGAGGTTTTAGGGATTTAGTGGTGTGGCAGATGTTTTAAACTATACGCTTCTAACTTGCTTTATAAACAAAAGCAAACCTATTGTTTCCGATAAGTAATGGCCCCCACGATGCTGTTGAAAGAGGTTTCAGTTGCATTGCTCAAGAGAAAGCAGTTAGATTTTCCCCTGATGGGCCCTGTCGCCTGTCATCTGCGGCCTGTACAATGATTGGTAAGTTTGGGGAACGATTGCTGCATCAGCTGAGGAATCAGGAATGGAGCCCAATATACCTGAATGTTCAGCAAGCAATGCCAGTATATGATAGCCAAAAGACCATTGATCAAGAAACTTAAAACATTTTTGTGAATGTGTCTCCTACTTGAAACTTGTACATGTTATCTTGAATTTCAGATGATTGGCCTCTGACAAGGACAACTTTTTTTCCTTTGTGCTGCCAGTGATGTGTTTAACCATGCTGCCTGATGACTATTGGCTACTAATTGACACTGACTTGTTATAGAGTCATAAAGTCATACAGTGTGGAAACTGGCCGTTTGGCCCGACTTGCCACACCGGCCAGCATGTCCCATCTACACTAAGTAGTATAAGAAAATAACTGCAGATGCTGGTACAAATCGATTTATTCACAAAATGCTGGCGTAACTCAGCAGGTCAGGCAGCATCTGGGGAGAGAAGGAATGGGTGACGTTTCGGGTCAAGACTCTTCTTCAGACTGAAGAAGGGTCTCGACCAGAAACGTCACCCATTCCTTCTCTCCCGAGATGCTGCCTGACCTGCTGAGTTACTCCAGCATTTTGTGAATAAACCCATCTACACTAATCCCACTTGCCTGCGTTTGTTAATGGAACTATAGTTCAAGTAGTGCCTTGATGGCAAGGCAGCTAGACTCACTATCTGCATTTAAATTTTGAACCTGTGTTAATGTTAAATATGACAAAGTGCCTGATCTTTCGTTCCTTTAGAGATGGACCAGCTGTAGAGGCTAGTATTCTTACCTTATGAGAAAAGAAGAATTCAATAAAATTCAATTAAGACCCCTCCGCAGCACAGTTAAATATGCATTCCTTTCAATAAAGTTTTCCTTCCACCCATTCATTTCTCGGCATTGCTCCACAGACATCTATACAATACCCCAGAAACAACATTCAGTCTGCCCACATTTGTTCACCCAATACTTTCAGCTACAATATACAATTATGGATTCTCCCACCCACACATCTTTGCATTTATTCACTCAATTACACAAAATCGCCCACAGTCACACAGTTGAAATGCAAATAATTGTCACAGGTATGGTATTATACATTTAATTATAATCTATGCAAGAAGATGAATCTTGACACAAAGTTATGCCATAAATTATGGATCATATTCATTAACATTTTGTACTCCAAAAGAAAATCAATACACTTTCATTCCTGTGCCTTATAATTGTTTCAAACATAGACAGCAATGTTTATCTGCAATGGTAAACATCTGTCAGTATATATTAGCCTTATTACTGTCATAACTAGTATTTTTCAGTAAGTTTAAATAAATTATCTATTCTTTAGATGAACATCAATTGGAATCCAACTCAATCTATTGTTTCTTTATAATTCAGAGAGATATTTGCTTCCGTTTAAGTGCAATATAATTATTATTCAGAATGTTAGTCAGCGAACATGCTACTGGGTTATATATCGACTAATCATCACACTTATAACGATGTCACCAAGTTTGACTTCCCCAAGAAGAAGGGTCCTGACCCGAAACGTCACCTATCCATTTTCTCCAGAGAAGCTGTCTGACAGCACGATAATGCGATTCGGAGGCAGAGATCAGCCAAGATTGAATGGCGGAGAAGACTCGATGGGCCGAATGGCCTAATTCTACTCCTACAACTTGTGAACTTGCGACCCGCTGAGTTACTCCAGCATTTTGTATCTATCTTTGACTTCCACATACCTGATTTGATGAGCTGAAAATAGTTAAAAATGGAACAATTGTTACTATATAGAACATATCATCCAACGATCATGAAATATTGACACAAGGTACTGCAGATGCAAAAACCTTAAGTAAAACCTAAAATAATAGAGGAACACAGCGGGTCAGGTAGCATCTGTGTGTGAAATGGACAGGCAACATTTTGGGTCAGGACCTTTCTTCAGAATCATAACATTTCAATCTTAAAATGTTGATCTGAGGACAAATGGAGTATGGCAGCAACAGCTAAACATGGAACTAATGTGTTCTTTCAGCCCGAATCAATGAGTTGGCAGTCATTCAGTCCCAATGGTTTCAACACTGCCAACAGTTGAGGGCGGCACAGTAGCGCAGCATCAGAGTTGCTGCCTGACAGCGCCAGAGACTCGGGTTCGATCCTGACTACAGGTGCTGTCTGCACAGAGTTTGTATATTCTCCCCATGTCCTGGTGGATTTCCTCTGGGAAGCTCCGGTTTCCTCCCACACTCCAAAGACGTACAGGTTTGTAGTCTAATTGACAACTTTCACATAATTCAAGCGAAAAATACCCTTTGATAAACTAAAAGAGACAGGACAGATAAGTTAGCTGCAGTAGATGTTCTTTACTATCTGCTGACAGAGGATAGAAGGGGATTGGATCCCCACTGTTAGTTGTCATGCAACAAACACCATTTTTCAACCAGATGTTTGAAAAACAACAAAGTAAACACAAATAATTATTGACTCGATAGTTTTACCTTCAACCCAAGAGATATAATGACATTGATATTCGTGTAAATTTGATGAATATCTCAAATGTTGTTAAACGGTAAACAACGATCAATATGGATTCTGTAACACCAGATCCTGCCATTGGGATCTTCACAACTTCTCTGAAGAAGTAAGTAGCCTTGCATCTTCTCATAACCTGCGAATTGGTATCTGGTGCATCCTTTTCATTTTGGATTGTAATGGCAGTGGAGGCAAATTCACTGGATGGATTTTAAAAAGAGTTAGATAGAGCTCTAGGGGATAATGGAATCAAGGGATATGGGGAGAAGGCAGGCACAGGTTATTGATTGTAGATGATCAGCCATGATCACAATGAATGGCGGTGCTGGCTCGAAGGGCCAAATGGCCTCCTACACTTAATTTCTATGTTTCTATATTATTCAGGCGCAATTTGAAGTCCACATGAATTTAACACATTTTAATATTTGTTAGTAATGATCTGCATTTATCTTATTTATATGTTAATTGATCTGAGGCTTTTATCTGATTTAACTAATTTTTACAAAATACCTCTTTGGCTCATTTATGAGATTATTATCTAATAGTTAACCTTTCTAACTATTGAATAGTAACATATCTTCCACGATTACCAATTAAATATATTAATTTTCATTCTTGGATGTCAATTAGATATCAACTGGCTGTTTTAAGATTGTCAGAATTCCCTTTGAATATTTTATATGCTGAAGAACATTAATTTGGATGTCTATTTGTAAATTGTATATCACCAGTGTCTTGCCTATTCCCTAATGCAGTGCTTCTTAAACTCATTCACCCTTGAGTCTTTATCAAAAATTTAATTCACCCTCGACTAAATTTTCTTATGATTTTTGATCGTTTTTGTCTTATTCCTTGTGTATAATTTTATACATATTAAGTCATTCACCCTTCATGCACCCCTCTAGAGGGGAGGAGGGAGTGGGGGTGGGGGAGTGGAGGGGGGAGTGGAGGGGGAGTGGGGGGGAAGGGGAGTGGAGGGGTAGGGGGAGTGGGAGGGAGGGGGAAGGGGAGGGGGAAGGGGAGGGGGAGTGGTGGAGATGGGGGAGGGGAAAGGGTGTGCGGGGAGGGGAAGTGGAGGCGAGGGGGGAGTGGGGGGAGGGGAGTGGTTGTGGGGGAGGGGAGGGGAGGGAGTGGGGGTGGGGGGAGATGGTGTGGTGGGGGAAGTAAGAGTGGGAGTGAGTGTGAGTAGGGGAGGGGAGGGGGTGGGGAGGGGAGGGGAGTGGGGGTGGGGGAGGGGATAGGGGAGGGGATGGGGGAATGAGTGGGTGGGGGTAGGGAGGGGGGATGGAGTGGGTGAGTCGGGGGGAAGGAGGGGGGATGGAGTAGGAGTGGGGGGGATGGAGTGGGTGAGAGAAGGAGGGGGATGGAGTGAGGGAGGAGGGGGAGATGGAGTGGATGAGTGGAGAGGGCAGTGGAAGGGGGGGAGTGGGGATGGGGAGGGTGCTACACCAATGCAGGAGAATGTTGGGCCCAACGGATGGCTGCCGCATCCACGCGTGCGCGATTGGGGGAGGGTAGCCATGTTGCCTTCGCGTGCGCAGTAGGGGGATGGTTGCCATTTTGTGGTCTGCTCACTTTGGTCAACGTGGGTTGTTTTTAAATGTGCTATACAAATAAAATTAACTTGACTTGACTTGACTTGACCTCACGCTCGATGCCCGATTAGATCGGGTGCCCACGTGGGGTGAGTGCCGACATTCCCCGCTCTGATTGGTCACCGGGCAGGGTGCTACACCAATGCAGGAGAGGCTTTGCGTCCACGCTTGCTCTGGCTGCAGCACTGGCGGCATGGGACTGAGGTGAGTGGCACCCTCTCCCCTTCTCTGTCCCCCCTCGCCCACCTACGGCACCGGGAGACACTCACCGCCCGGCAATGGTCTTTGTCAGTTGGGGAGGGTTGCCGCACCAGCAGGATCATCAGTTGGGGGAGGGTTGCCCCAGGAGATGCCCACAGGAGGGATTTGGACCCAATGGGTCCACTTGGTCTAGTAGAATTCTAAAATTTATCATCTCTGAATTGGCTCTCTCTCTCAAACATTAGATTGATTCCGGAGACATACTTATCCAATGCTCATCTGACCTTTTATGTTCACAGCTAACATTGATTCCTTTGTGTTGTTTTTAATCAATCAAGCACGGTTACCACTGATAGACAAACCTAGCATTTTACAATGGTTTGGAGGGTTTGAGGTTGTGGTGGCATGCAATATTGGTTGTGAACAACGATTGTTATTCGAGAATCTCCTTTAAAGCCTTTCAGACTACTCTCTGGGTTGCTGCAATGTTTTGTAGAAGCTTCCAGAAAGGCAGTCTGTGAAAAGCCTTTGAAGAATTACACACATTTTGTTTGAACTCTGCATATTCTATCTTTGAAGCCGACCCCAGTTTACGTAGACCATCTTATGGATGTCTGTAAAATCAGGACCTGGTCAAGGACAGCTTATATTTCACAATGGACTTAGCACACAGCGTGTGTGCTTTCCACCGGCAATGAGAATAGTGAAGAATCTCACCTTAAGTGCCACAAAGAGGACATTGATTGGCTTTGTCAAGATATTTGTCATGTATCTGTGCATCTCAGGATTAATCACAAGTCTGAGGTGCAGGCTTGAGTAAAAGAAAGAGAGAAAGGTAGCATGTGCAAAATTGAGTGCAGGTAGTGGAGTCAAGCATATATTTGTTGAAGTGGGAGGTAACTCACAACTCAGAAATAGAGCAGAAGTTCAATAATAATAATAATAATAATATATTCCTTTATTCGTCCCACACCGGGGAAATTTACAGTGTTACAGCAGCAAAGTGGATAGCAAGAGAGCAAGAGATCATTCTTTATAAATAAAAGATACATAAATTGTCATCAGTTTTCTGTGTGTTCTTAGCTGTTATTGTTGACGTCTGCTGGGAGCAGTGCTGGTTGTGCAGTTTCACAGCAGTGGGAAGGAAGGACCTCCTATATCTCTCCTTCATGCACTTGGAGTGAAGGAGTCTGTCACTGAAGGAGCTACTCAGTGCAGTGACAGTGTCCTGCATGGGGTGGGAGTCGTTGTCCAGCAGCGATGTTAACTTTGCCATCATCCTCCTCTCTCCCACCACCTGCAAATCATATTCAGGTGTGAGATTAATGGGAGTGCTCTGAGAGGCAGCATTGTCTCCATGGAACAAATTGCTTCCTCCTATGTTGTGAGAAATATGGGAATATGGGATCTGGTGATCTAAAATTTTCCAAGCAACATAAGATGATGCAAGAGATTCAGCATAGTTTGGATAATTTATTTGCAACAGCTGTGGAGGAAGAACATTCTTTAGTACTTGAGGAAATGTTTGGAAGATATTACCAAGTTGCTAAGCACTATTAAGGTTGGATTAGTTCTAGGTGTGATCCATCGCACAGCTATGTACTGGCAACCCTTCCTCTTACCTATCAGTCCTGATGCTGGGTCTCGACTGGAAACATTGACTGATACCTTTTGCCTGCAGAGATGCTGCTTGACCTGCTGAGTTCTCCAGTGTCTTTTTTACGTTACTGCAGATTCAGGTTATGAAAACTAGATTGAACATCAGCATGAAATGCCAAGTTGCAAAGTTTCTGTTCAGATATAGAACACTGCACTCCTAAACATAATTGACTCCTGTTGAAATGCTAAGGATTAAACGTTTCACTACTTGGTTGAGAAGAGTCCAACCAAATTTGGAAAAGGAGGAGAATCGATTGCAACAGGGAAAACATCAAAATACAGTCTCAAGGAGGAGACATCCGGCAGACCTTGTGTACTCTAATCTCCTGATAGTTCAGATGTGGGACATTGACAAAATAGTAGAAGTGTATCCATTAAGGAAATTGGAGAAAAATGCTTGAAGCCCAGTTGATGATCTAATCCTGGCAAACAACATCGGAAAAGATAGCAAAGACTGAGCGAGTAAAACAATTGACGAAGAGACAAGATGTGATGTTTCTGATGAGCACCAAGGAGAGACATTAGGTCCAGAGATTATACTCCAACAAAACTTGAAGAATCTATAATCTCAACACGTAACACCAAAACCGTTATGAATTTTATAGAGAGTGGGGATATTTTAAATCAGTTTATAATTTTGTTTAAAAAAAGGAAAGTGGAAAGTGGTGATCATGTTGCTACTTTATAGTTACCATTTTAGGAAGAATATCATGTGACTAACTTGTCTGGATTGTAACAATATTTTCTGGAAGCTTCCACTGCCTGAAAAAATACGCACTTTGCATTCCATATGCTTTGTGTATATAATGGAATAAATTAGAAGATGAGAACCCATTGAACATACACTTAACGGAGGCCTTTGGGTTTTTTTCAGAGGAAGGGGAATTGAATAGGATAAGTCACAGAAATGTGCATATTGTTGTACCTTAAACCCTTATAATGTTGATCCATGCTCATCAAATCATTTCACCATTTTAGTTAAGATTACTAACTTGCAGTCTGACAAAGACCGGAACAAAGTAGTTAATTGATTGCTTTATTTAGCCTTTGAAATCACATTTTCACCTACATGTTTAGACCGTAATGGTGTATCCTTATTGTTTTCTTGTGTTTATGCTTTATTCTTAATTGTTAACTGTATGTTTGTGTTGTCATTTGTGAGTGGAGCACCAAGGCACATTCCATGTATCTGCATACTTGGCCAATAAACTTATTCATTTGTTATTCATTCATTCATTTTTACTCTCAGGCACCTGATCAGTTTGCTAATAATAACAAAAGAATCATTTAAACCTCAATAGACACTTCATTCTTGCATTCCTAATTTTAATTTGCAAGTTCCAGGCTCCTCACCAGATAAACCTCTGCCAACTTGTTATCAATGAATGCAGAGGAGAAGATAATGTTGAGAATTTGACAAATCATTAATAATTGGGGAAAATAGGAACCACAAATGCTGGTTTACACAGCATATCTGGAGAAATGGAATAGTTGACGTTTCGGGTCGAGACTGAAGGGTTCCTACTCCTTTTCTTCAGAGATGCTGTCTGATCCGCTGAGTTACTTCAGCTTTTTGTGTCTTTTATATCTTCAGTTTAAACCAGCATCTGCAGTTCCTTCCTACGCATTCAGATCTCTAGAAATTATATAAAAATATGTGGAGGCTCTACCTCAAAATGAAAAGTGTTTACCGAAACTAAAATTGCAAAGCAACAAAATCAAATTGCTTCTGAAATATTGCTTCACCAGGAAAGTTTTCATTGCTGGGGATGACTCATCACAGGGGTTACTTTATGGTCCTTCTTAATGGATGTCTCAGAAATACTTAAGCAAATCTTTTGGAATTTCAATATGACATCACTTTGTGAGATGTCAGGATACTATTTCTGAGGACTAATCAATTCCATCAGCTATGGGATTAACAAAGATCTACATGATCACTGCTGTAAAAACACGTGAGGATCTTTATCATTTTAGCTTTTGTATTTAGTCTTTTATAATTGTTGATTTTATACCCAAATACTCGGAATAGTGTTTGCACCAAATCCATATGTTATTTTTAGCTTTTGTTTGGAATGTTTATAAAGAACGGGAGCAAATTTAAATTGACTCAATTTAATGAAAAAAATTGTTTAAAAACAAAAATATCCTGCAGTGCCAATACATGGAGTCCGGCAGCAGAAGATTGACACAAAAAGCTGGACATGCCGCTAACATGCCGCTCACCCGTTCCTTCTCTCTAGAGATGGTGTCTGTCCCGCTGAGTTACTATTTTCACTCTTATAGTGTAGCAAACATGAAGTACTACTCTTGGAGAGTCTTCATCTGATCTCAGTTGATTCGTCTGATGCTCTTGGCAACCTTGACTGAGATCTGCATCCAGACAGGCATTTAGGTCTGGAAAATTCCAAAAGAGGATTTTATTTAATTGACGCTGAATGGCTTTCTACAATTGGTCCCAATAATAATTATAGTGATATTTTTTCATCAAATTTTAAATGTATTCAGTGCAAAGAGAAATCTGGATAGCAAATGATAGCCCGTAGCTTGCTCTTAAAGAGAAATAAGTTGTACCTCACATGCCCATCAGATTGAAGTGTATTTAAAGTCACAGACACCAGTGATTGAAGAAGTGCACTGCATATTAAGATACAAGGAGCTTCACTAATCAAGCTTTGTGAAATTGCAATGCTTGTCTAGTTGAGAAGAATGAAAAAATATAGTACACAAACAATCCTCCACCAACACGGTCCTACAATAGTCTTGTAGATGCAGTGGAATTTAATTGGCACTCATCTCCTGTAATTTTGTGTGGGCGAGTGCATATGTGTATGACTCACAAGTTAACACATCAACATGAGAAACCAGATTCACAATTCGTACATGGGCGTCAAAGGCTGATTGTGTGCCTTGGAATAGAAAAATACTGTATTCTCAATGGTCTTGGAGTGTGCAGCCAATCTAAGAGCTATGTGTGTGTGTGTGTAGAAAATATAAATGCAAGTGTACTTCTACAAACTATGTATACCATGTGGTATGATTTTTTTAAAAGTTGTAATCACTGTTGTTAGGTGAGTATTCACTATCTTCAAATAGTGATGTTTTGTTGGTAGTTCTATCCTTGTTACTTGCCTTTGTGAGCAGCTGATAGACACAACAGTGTGCAGTGGATGGTTATCAGTAGTTTTGTAAGACCTATGGTTTGCAAATGTGTGAGGCTGGAAGTGGCCAGTTAATCCCAGAGGTTGCGAGCGTAACCACTGCCATTTACCTGTTCAAGCAGCAGTTTGCCTGGAACAGCTGCGTACACGCTGTCAAACATAAGTCTTGGACGGACTGACGGACAAAGAAGTTTGAATCCTTCAGTGCCAATACATGGAGTCCGGCAGCAGAAGATTGACACAAAAAGCTGGAGTAACTCAGCGGGACAGACACCATCTCTAGAGAGAAGGAAGGGGTGATGTTTCACGTCGAGACCCTTCTTCAGACAGCAGAGTTCAGCATCAAAATGTGGGTAATTGCTTCTTGGATCCTACTTGGGTTTAAAGTATTTTTTCTTTGCTGCTGAGGTTGATTAAAATCTGTCACTAACTTGTACCGACCGGGTCGGTTGAAAAATCATCAACCTGAAATGTTCGTTTTGTTTTTCTCGCTACACTTGACAGCCAGACCCATTAATTATTTCCAGCTGTTTCTATTTCAAATTTTCGACAGCTGTAATATTTTTCTCTTTTGTTTTTAATTTTGTTGCTGAGCTTACAGCTGCAGGCACCCCCATGGCTCTCACTCCTACAGACATTGTTGCTTCTCTCTCTTTACCATCTCTCCTCATGACCTTTTGCCAATGGATCAACTGGTAGAGCTGCTACCTCACAGCACCAGAGACCTGGGTGGATCCTGTGGAGTTTGTATGTTTTACCCGTGTCTGTATGTGTTCCTCCAGCTGTATTGGTTTCCTCAACCATTCCAAAGACATGTGGGTTTGTAGGTTAATAGGCTCTAAAATTTGCCGCTAACATGTAGAGATGAGAGTATGGGATAAAAAAGAACTAGTGTGAACGGGTGATCGATCATAGTTGTGGACTCAGTGGGCCGAAGGGCCTATTTCTATGCTGTATCTCTAAAATAAACTAAACTAAACTGCTTTCCTCTTCGTTTGAGATTATCGCCACCCTTTGAGCTTTGTTTGGTTCTGTAGAGTGTCAACGTGAATGCAGGCCTGAGTCAACTTTAGAGCACAGCTCAATCCCTTGCTATTTATGATTTCTTCAACAAAAAATGCCCTGAAATTCATTCCTGATCCGTGGCTCTAAGTGATGGAATCAGCATATTGTACTCTGACTTTTCAATTGATTTCATGTCTTTGTGTTTAGCACCACTAAGTCCATTTCTTCCACCAGTTTACAATTGACTCAATTTGGCACTGAGTAGAATGTTTTTTAGCTTTCCAGTGTCGATTCAGCTGTAAATTGTGAAATATTACTTATGTCCTCTGCATCAGACCGGGAGGAGGCTGAGACAAAGAAACTTGCGATTACCTTAACAATTTCTGGCAGTGTTTTCCTGCCTGCTGCAATTGTGCGTGTAACATCTGCCAGATCTCAGTCACCCCAGCTTAATGAAGCAGAGCTTTCCCAAACATTACTCTTTACTGACAGATACATAAGAAAGCTGCTTTCTGAATACAATAGTAAATATGGGCATGTGATGTGGTTCCTCTTTGGTTGCCCTCTATCATGTTGAGGGCCTAGTTTAGTTCAGTTTAGTTTAATTTAGTTTATGGTCACGTGAACTGAGGTACATTGAAAATAGACTCAAAAGGCTGGAGTAACTTAGCGAGTCAGACAGCATCTCTGGAGAAAAGGAATAGGTGACGTTTCGGGTCAAGACCTTTCTTCAGACTGCTAAACCTTTTGTTGCATGCTGACAAGTCAAAGGAAAGACAATACATGATAATAATTGAGCCATCCACAGTGTACAGATACATGATAAAGGGAATAACATGAATAGCGTTTAGTGCAAGATAAAGTCCAGTTAAGTCCTATTGAAGATAGTCTGAGGGTCTCCAATGAGGTAGATAGTGGCTCAGAACTGCTCTCTAGTTGTTAGTAGGATGGTTCAGTTGCCTGGTAACAGCTGGGAAGAAACTGTCCCTGAATCTGGAAGTGTGCATTTTCACACTTCTGTAGTTGAGACCATCACTGCTACCATATCAAACAACAGGATCACAGAGCTAAAGTTGCTGGTTAATTGCGAGATTAATCCTCACCCATAACATTCCCTGGATTTTAGAAGACTCTATAACATTTTTTTTTGCAAGTGGTAAACAAGTCTTCAGGGATCCCATGAAATGTAATGTGTAGGAAAACTGCTTAAACCCAGCTTGACAACATTTTGCAAAATCAGGTTTAGACAAGATCAGCCAACTCTCCACATCAGAAATGGTACATGTGTTGCCATCACAACCGATTTTTCAGATACATAGTGACCGAAAAGCCAATCTGTTAAACGCTTCAATCTAATTACATTATTTTTTTAAATGGAAATATATAAATGTGACATAATATATCATGTGCATTCATTGTATTAAATGAGATTAGTATAGATGGCCACTTAATGGTCAGCATGGGATGTTGGGCCAAAGGGCCTGTTTCTGTGCTCTATGATTCTTTGACTGTTGGGATTAAAAGCTTCTAACGTGGGATTTGCCAGTGTGTCTGAACTATCTGCCAGAAGAAGTAGTTGAGGCAGATTACTATATAAGCATTTAAAAGATACTTGGACAAGTACATGGATAAGAAAGGTTTGGACGGATATGGGCCAAACACAGCCAAATGGGACGATCTTATACAGAATACAGAACTTTATTGTCATTCGGTACCGAGGTACCGAACGAAATTACAGCAGTCACAGAACACAACAAAAAAGAAAAGAACACAGGACACACGACCCCAACACAAACATCCATCACAGTGACTCCAAACAACCCTCACTGTGATGGAAGGCAACAAAACTTCCACTCTCTTCCCCCCACGCCCACGGACAGGCAGCTCGACCCCTACCGAGGCGACCGACACGCACAGCCCCCGCAAGGGGATGGAAGGCCCCGCGGCCGAGCCGCACCGGGCACTGAAACGTCCCGCGGCTGAGCCGCGCCGGCGATGTTAAGTCCAGCGGCCGAGCCGCGCCGGGCGATGGAAGGCCCCGCGGCCGAGCCGCACCGAGCGCTGAACCGTCCCGCGGCCGAGCCGCACCGAGCGATGGAAGGCCCCGCGGCCGCACCGGGCGCTAAACCGTTTTGCGGCGAAGCCGCGCCGGGCGATGGAAGGCCCCGCGGCCGAGCCGCACCGAGCGCTGAACCGTCCCGCGGCCGAGCCGCACCGGGCGCTGCTAAGCCCCGCGGCTGAGCTGCACCGAGCGCTGAACCGTCCCGCAGCCGAGCCGCACCAAGCGATGGAAGGCCCCGCGGCCGCACCGGGCGCTAAACCGTTCCGCGGCCAAGCGATGGAAGGCCCCGCGGCCGAGCCGCACCGAGCGCTGAGACGTCCCGCGGCCGTACCGGGCGATGGAACGCCCCGCGGCCGAGCCGCGCTGGGCACTGTTAGGTCCCGCGGCCGAGCCGCGCCGGCGATGTTAAGTCCAGCGGCCGAGCCACGCCGGGCGATGGAAGGCCCCGCGGGCGATGGAAGGCCCCGCGGCCGAGCCGTGCCCCGGGGAAGAGACCTAAAAAAAGAAAGGTTTCCCCCACCCCACCACCCCCCGCCCCACCCCACACATACACAGCCAAAAACAAAAACAAAAACCATCCCAACACCGACGCACAAACAAAAAAAAAAGGAAAAAAAGACAAACAGACTGCCAGCGAGCCGCAGCCGTTAGGCGCAGCACACGTTATATTTGGCATCTTAGTCGGCATGGATGAGTTGGGCCTAAGGACCTGTTTCCATGCTGTATGACTAGTGGAAATTACTTCTGGTTTTATTTTTCAGATTGATTTTGTTATTGATCTCAGAAATTTAACCATCCATTTCAAAGACAAGAGTTCTAATCAGAGGAATTTTATTTTGAGAGAGGATCTTGCTATGATACTGTCCATATTTCATGTACTCCATATTTTTTTTTTCCCAGCAGGCAACCTGTCAGAATGCATGCCTGGGTCGAGTTGTTCAATAAAAGTGAAGCGGCTAAAGCAGGCCTCCAATGTAATTGGTTCCATGAGTGGAATTAGCTGAATTGGGTGCACATGCCAATTTCCACAAGGAAACTATCTAACAGAACCACAGCTGTCAGTCAGAGACTGAACAGCTGCAAGGCTTAGGGGAGCTGAGTTTTATAACTCTGCAGTGGTTTTCATCTGCCTCGTGATCTCTGCAAGTCGAGGCAGAGAAAGATTTCAGAAGAACAAAGGAACCCATTTTGTCCACTACACCAAAGCCCACTGAATTCAGTTCTCAAGTGGACTCACTTTGAAATCATGGCCCCTGATCCTGCCAGAAGCGTTATTTCAGTTTCAAGTTGGAGTACGACCTAGGCTTTAGGGCTCTGAGGATACTTTCATGAACATTGGTGCCCTGCCATCTCTATGCCCTTGGTCTCATGGGTAAGTACCCCCCTAAAATACATCAGGAGCTTTGTGCAAACCTCTCTCCTCTCTCCTCCTGGGTGCTGGGACCCTAGTTCAAACCTCTGCATTCACGTTGCTGCTGCACTGAGTGCAGGTTTAGTTTAGTTGAGAGATTCAGTGCGGAAACAGACCCTTCGGCCCACCGAGTCCGTGCCGACCAGTGATCCCCGTACACTAACGCTACCCTACACACACTAGGGACAATTTTACACTTATACCAAGCCAACTAACCTACATACCTGTATGTCTTTGGAGTCTTTGGTTTGGAACTCTGACCACCCTTGCCCACAGATGGCACAGTGACCAGGGACCCGAGTTTGTTTGTGACCTCAAGTGTTGTCTTGTGGAGCTTGCACGCCCTCTCTGTGACTGCGTGGATTTCCTCCAGGTGCTCCGGTTTCCTTCCACATCCAGATGTGCGGGTTTATAGTTTAATTGGCCTCTGCAAATTCCCCTTAGTGTGTAGGGAGTGGATGAACATACAATCAGTGCGAACGGGCTGATTGATGGTCAGCATTGATTTGGTGGGCCGAAGCGCCTGTTTCCATGGTGTAGCTTTTAATCAGTTCAATCAATCAACCCCCCCTCCTGATTGTCAGCAAGGAATGCCCATGGCTTGATGGAGGGAGACTGTCCGTGAAGTTTGGCTGCGGTGACAGGCACTGCTGGAGTCCCAGATGATTTAGGCTGGTGAAATTCTAACCTACAGCTAGATTTCATGCACAAATGAAAGGGGTGCTGTGGATTTAAGTTCAGGTACTTGGGAGCAAGGGAGCAGAGGGTCAACAAGATCTGCCCCACCATGATTGGCAAATGTTGGTATTGGAAAATCCTTGATTGTGATGGTGGCATAATGAGTAAAGGAAGTGAAGGGACTATAGAAAGCAACGGACTATATTACATGTGTGTTATAGTGATCTTTACACTGCCGATATATAATGGTGGATAATTTTCAACTTTACTCATAGATTAATTACAGTTTCCACTATTTTTGGATCAGTAATACATAAAATAACTATTTATTCTCTGTCACCCCAAATGGGCAGGAGGTTCCAAAAGGTGGTCATAGTTCTTTATTCCATTCAATGTGCTGTTGTCTCAACCCTTTGAACAATTTCCAAAGCTTTCTGAAGGATCATTTTATAATGTTGTTGAGAAAGACATGTAACAAGTTTGCAGTTTCCAACCAAACATTTTTATAAAGGGCGAACATGTCTCAACTAACAACAGTGGATAATAGAACTTTGTATCAAATGTCATAACATCGTGTCCATACTGTTCTTAAAAGTTCATCCACTGTTAACATGTGGAGAAACGTTTAAGAGCTGGGTGTTTAATATATGCTTTCATTTTATACATGACTTGCACCATTTGCTGCAGGATTTTGCAAGCTAATGAAAATTCCCTTTTATACCTGGGTATGGTAAGTTTTTGGCGTGCTCATTACCCCTAAACCAGACATGTCCAAAGTCCGGCCCGGGGGCCAATCGCGGCCCGAGGTCAGATTTTATACGGCCCGCAGCTTCCGTCTTACAATGTATTATTTATGGCCTGCCAGCACTGTCTAGTGACTGCCTCCATGGCTCTCTGGAGTAGAGAATTCCAGATTCACAAATCTGCAGAAAGATTCCTCCTCCCTAGTTGAAGACCTGATGACGAGAGATGCAAATAAAATACTCCATATTTAAGCTTTCTTGGCTATTTTGATTGTTTCTTTTTAAGGGTTGGATTTTTATTGGGCCGGCTCCAGCGCCCTTTGCCGTCTGTCCGGATCCGACTTCCACAGGTCAGTGTGGCGTTTCTCAAACCTGCCTGAGGTCTCCCCCGGCTCGGGGCCCGCCTTCAGGCCCGAGCTGCCCGGAGGCCGCGCTGTTTCCTGCCGGGCTCCGCCCGCCCAGCCTCGCTCGGGCCGGCCGGCCGGCCGGGTAGATCCTCATTCTCCCGTGCCGTGGCCGAGTCTTACCTTGCCACCGTCGTGCGGGCAACGTTAGCTCAGTCGGTGCGGCCTGTACCCTCGGGTAGCCGTGCTATCGCTTCGCCTCTACTGGTGCCAGATTCATCCCCACTGATGAATAGCGACCGGCCAATGAACGGCTTTCAACAGTTAATGTGTGGTCTGGATGTCCGAGTGGTGTTGATGCCACCGGCGGCACGGTAGCGCAGCGGTAGAGTTGCTGCTTTACAGCGAATGCAGCGCCGGAGACTCAGGTTCGATCCTGACTACGGGTGCTGTACTGTAAGGAGTTTGTACGTTCTCCCCGTGACCTGCGTGGGTTTTCTCCGAGATCTTCGGTTTCCTCCCACACTCCAAAGACGTACAGGTATGTAGGTTAATTGGCTGGGTAAATGTAAAAATTGTCCCTAGTGGGTGTAGGATAGTGTTAATGTACGGGGATCACTGGGCGGCACGGACTTGGAGGGCCGAAAAGGCCTGTTTCCGGCTGTATATATATGATGATATGATATGATTTATTGTCATTTTAGTGGCGGGGAATCACTTTGCCCCCACCCTTTCTTCTTGGTTGCAGCAAAGGGCTGTAAACCTGAACCTGGGAGGATGCTGTGTTGTCCAGATCACCCTCTGGATTGGTGGACGTTTAGGCGCCTGGTGTCCTGGTGGGAGCATGTGTGATACTGGTGCAGCTTCCTGGGTGCGTGTCAATTACAGCTGTTTCTAGGTCTTGTGATGAATGAGCAGAAAATCAGGGGCCACAAACTATTGCTCAACAGAGTTGATGTGAATACTCTGACGGTAAGAATTGTTTCCTTGGTGTGCAATCTTCAGTGGTGCGATTGCAGGTTGAGATGCGTGGTTGTGATAGGGCACTGCCCGGCTATTGTCATAACATTATTTCATAGGTTCTATGGATAATTAAACTACTCTTGTTCAAAGTGTGAAATAATATGTGGGTGAAGAGCCCCCTTCCCTACAAATACAACCTAGTTACGCTATTAAACTCCACTGCATTTCAATTGGGAATGTTTGCCATACGGTTGTGTTTGAGTCTATATGGTTCTCAATATTGTTGTCCTCTTAAACAAAATATTTAAAAGTGAGGACTGGCTGGTTGCCCTGTTTAGGTACTCCAGACAGCTTGTTCTTTATGTTATTTGATTCTTTAGATATGAAAGAAAGGCAGAATTGTCTTTAGGTTTTTCACACCTGCATGGCTTACATTTGGGCACTTGTTCATTTAAAAAATGACTATTGTTGTGTCATTGCAAATAAAATAGTTATATAACTGGATTTGTATGTAACTTTTATGGTTCAAAAAGTCTCGAGAGGGGCCATTGGCCCTTGGGTATTTTCACATTATCAAATCTGGCCCTCTTTGAAAAAAATTTGGACACCACTGCCCTAAACTAATTAATGCAGGGATGAATAATTTAACACTAGAGATCAATGTCCTTTCATCAATATAGAACATCTGATCGCATGCAAGGTTATTGACCTGACATGTTAACTCTGTGCATTTCCCTCTTTCCGCCTCCCTCTTCCCCTTCCCTCTTCCCCTTCCCTCTTCCCCTCTCTATCCCCCCTCTCTCCCCTTCCCCTTTCTCTCTCCCTCTCTCGTTTTTTGTCTTTCATCTCTATTTTGGGCAGCACAGTAGTAGAGTTGCTGCCTTACAGCGCCAGAGACCCTGGTTCGATCCTGAATACGGGCCCTGACTGTATGGAGGTCCCTGTGACCACGTGGCTTTTCTCCTATACCCCAAAAATCCAAAGGTTTGTACGTTAATTGGCTTCTGTAAATTGTAAATTGTCTCTTGTGTAGGAAAAGTGTTAATGTACAGGGTGATCGCTAGTCGGCACAGACTTGGTGGGCCAAAGGGCCTATTTCCATGCTGTATCTTTAAAGTCTAGTCTAAAAGTCTAAATCTCAATGCTTTGTAGTTTCTTCATCTGTCCCATTACCATTCATTTTCCATCGTTCATCTGAGGTCCCCCATTGTCCACCCTCTCACAGAGCTTCTCATTGGTGCTTCCCCCCTTTACCACCTCCTTTACTTTACTTGCTTAACGCCTGGTGTATCACTAATTTCAGCTGAAAGGATATTAATGTGAAATGTTAGTTTTGCGCTTCTTTCTACAGATGACAGCCAGACCCATTGATCATTTCCAGCAGTTTGTGTTTGGATTTTCAGCATAGTTCAGCATGGAATATTTTGCTCTTTTTAATCTTGTTGCCGAGCAGTTGAACTTTAGAGTGGGAGGTACCCTGGTGGCTCTCATTCCAAGAGCCATTGCTGCTTCTCCCTCTTTACCATCTCTGCCAGTGACCCCATTGCCCATGCTTTCCTCAGCTTTTGAGATTATCATCATTCTTTGGGATTTGTTTTATGCAGTGTAGAGGAGCAACACGAGTGCAATTGAGAGTCCACTTCAGAGCAAGGCTCAATATCTTGCTATTTATGATTTCCTTCAAGAATATTGCCTTGAAATTCATTCCCAGTTTGTAGCTAAGTGGTGGAATCAGCATATTATACTCTGACTCTGAAATTCATTTTGTGAATAACACGTTTAGTGCCACCAAGGGAGTTTAATTTCTGGGAAACATCTTTTCTTCCAGCTATATACATGTGACCTAGCTTTGAGCAAGAGGGATAACCATGAATATCTTTTCACAGACTGAATTGAATTGAAAAGAGAGTCAAGAGCAAAGAGTATTTAATTGTCATGTACCAGGACCGGAACAATGGAATTCTTACCTGCTACAGCTTTAACACATTTACCACAACAGCACAACTAATAAATATACAATAAATGATCAGTTCTTCTGGATAAACCGGACCATGATAGTGCAAAAACCAAAGTACAGTGCAACCTTAGTCATGCAAAGTTCATTGTAGTTCGGTGCTGAGGTAGGGTTGTAGTTAAGGTTGTGCTGGGTAGTTCAAGAGCCAGATAGTTGATGGGAAGATGCTGTTCTTAAACCTGGAGGCAACAATTCTTGAACTCTTGTATCATCTTTCCAACGGTAGCAGTAGGATGAGAGTATGGTCCGAGTGGTATGGGTCTTTGATAATATTAACTGCCTTTTTGAGGCAGCGCTTCTTGCAGATCACTTCGAGGTGAATACATAGAGTCAGTGTCTTACAGCGTGGAAACAGGCCCTTCGGCCCAACTTGCCCACACATGTGACAGACTGGGCAATATCCACTACTTTCTGCAGCCTTCTTCATTCCTGAGCGTTCAACTTTCCAAACCAAGTTGTGATGCAACCGGTCGGTCAGTATGCTCTGCACCATACACCTGTAGAAGTCAAAGGAGTACCACTGTTACAGTAATAAAAGTGAAGAGTAAGGTAAAATAGAGAACTGTAGAACATCTATCTTCGTTGAGTTACTCCAGCTTTTTGTGTCTATCTTCGTATGCTGCCTGTCCCGCTAAGTTATTCCAGCTTTTTGTGTCTATCTTTGTATGACTTCCGCTTTCCAAGCCCGCACTCCCTCATCTTTACTATGGACGTTCAGTCACTCTACACCTCCATCCCCCACTAGGAAGGCCTTAAAGTTCCCTCCATTTCTTTCTTGACCCTAGAACCATCCAATTTCCCTCTACTAACACTCCGCCTAGTGGAGCTTGTCCTCTCCCTCAACAACTTCTCATTTGACTCCTCCCACTTCCTCCAAGTCCAAAGCGTAGCTATGGGCACCTGCATGGGCCCCAGCTATGCCTGCCTCTTTGTAGGGTACGTTGAACAATCCCTGTTCCAGGCGTACACTGGCCCTATCCCTGAATTCTATCTCCATTACATTGATGACTGCATCGGTGCTACATCCTGCACCCATGCAGAACTCATGGACTTCATCAACTTCAGCACCAATTTTCATCCTGCACTCAAATTTGCTTGGGCCATTTCTGTCACCTTCCCCCCCCTTTTCTTGATCTCACAGTCTCCATCACAGGAAATAGACTATTGACTGACGTCTATTATGAACCCACTGACTCCCACAACTATCTCGACTACACTTCTTCCCACCCTGCTTCCTGCAAAGACTCTATCCCCTACTCCCAATTTCTTCGTCTATGCCACATTGGCGCCCAAGATGAGGTGTTCCATACTAGGACTTCCGAGATGTCCTCATTCATTAGGGATCGGGGGTTCCCCTCTCCCATCATAGATGAGGCCCTCACTCGTGTCTCCAAGGTACCCTGCAGCTCCGCCCTTGCTCCCCTCCCCCTAGTCGCAACAGAGACAGAGTTCCCCTAGTCCCTACCTTCCACCCCATCAGCCATCGCATACAACACATAATCCTCCACATAATCTCCGCCACCTCCAAAGAGATCCCACCACGAGTTACATTTTCTCATCTCCACCCCTTTCCGCCTACCGCGGAGACCATTCCCTCCGCAGCTCCCTGGTTAACTCATCCCTTCCCATCCAAACCACCCCCTCCCCTGGTACCTTCTCCTGCAACCACAGAAGATGCAACACTTGTCACTATACCTCCTCCCTAAACTCTGTCCAAGGACCCCAACAGTCCTTTCAGGTTAGGCAGAGGTTCACTTGCACCTCCTCTAACCTCATCCATACTGTATCCATTGTTCAAGATGTGGACTCTTATACATCGGCGAGACCAACTGCAGACTGGGGCGATTGTTTCGCGGAACACCTTCGGTCAGCCCGCGTGTACCAACCTGATCTCCCGGTTGCTGGACACTTTCATTCTCCTTCCAATTCCTACACTGACCTTTCTTTCCTCGGTCTCCTCCATTGTCAGAGTGAGGCTAAACGCAAATTGGAGGAACAGCATCTCATATTTCACTTGGGCAGCTTACAGCCCAGTGGTATGAATATTGATTTTTCTCACTTCAGGTAGCCCCGCATCCCTCTCTCTCTATCCCTCCCCCACCCCCCAAGTCGCACTAGCTTCTAATTTTCACCCTACAAACAGCGAACAATGGCCTGTTTCCTTTATCATTGTAACTTTTTTGCATATCTTTCATTCATTGTTCGTTATCTCTCCACATCACCGTCTATATCTTGCATTTCCCTTATCCTTAACCAGCCTGAAGAAGGGTTTCGACCCAAAATGTCACCCATTCCTTCTCTCCAGAGATGCTGCCTATCCCGCTGAGTTACTCCAACTTTTTGTGTCTATCTAAGATAAAATAAGGGATTGGTTCCAGAAATAAAAATCGAAAATGCAAGAAATACACAACATGTCATGCAGGATTTATGGAGAGTAGATCAATTACATTGAAGATCAATAATCTTTCATCAGAACAATTACCTTTTATCATTAACATTGGTTATCTTTATCTTCCCTCAGTTCGAACCTGAAACATTAGCCCTGTTTTCTCCACAGCTGTTGCCTGATCTACTGACCTGCTGAGTTACTCCAGCATTTAGTGATATCTTCGATTTGTACCAGCATCTGCAGTTATTTTCCTACTGATCTTCATTCAACATTTTCTATTTCGATTGCAGATATCTGTCATTTAGAGTATTTTCCTTCCTTATTAAAAGTTCCAGATTAGATTGAAAATAATGAAAGGGGCAAGAAGATGGATTGTAATCTCCAGATACTGTAGATTGTGATGATAATAGTGAATGGAAGGTTAATGTCAAGGACCCTATGTCCGGGGAATTACCTGCTTTCACATAAAGCCAAGACATTTCTCTCCACTGCCTTGTTCAGTGATTTTACTCGAGTGGTGTCTGGCCATTGGGGTTGTGGAAAAGAGGGAGGAGGGAACAATGAGGGTTGTGGGAAAAGGGAGAGAAATCTACAGAATATCTCCCATCACCACTTAGAGGCACCTTCCCTTTAAGGGAGGCAAGCCTGGCTTTAATTATCAATGGATAATTTGAACTGCTACTTTCCGCAGCTGAAATAGAGCTCCACATGATCCCAACCAGAGCAAAGTTACCTAGCAACTGTGAGCACGTTAATCAGATCGCAGCAACAATGTTATGTGCTGTGAGCCAGTGGCTGGGGTTCATCAAACATCACAATTCTGGAGGCAATTTTTCAGCACCATCCAACGTTAGCCTCTGGTGCATTTCAGTGCATTGCAATTTATGTTGTGCGGTGAAATTCCTGCCCCTCTCCCTGTTCCCCTTATCTAGCTCCTCCCTTCACTCTGATCTTGTCATCTGAAGTGTAAAAGATCTGCAGCACTGAAACCAGAAATATATCTCGACTCGAAAATATCTGGCAAAAATTCACAAAATTGAGCAGAAAGCATGAATATTGACCTCTGGGGTATGCAGCTGCACTGTCCTGTTCCTCAGCAAGCTGGTCCACTATTTCTCTGTTCTTTGTTCTAGTATCTCTCACACCCATGGACAAAGTATATTGACGAGTAGATCCCTCTTTCCTTCACTGTCGCCTGTCATGAAGTTCTTTGTTATATTCACCATTTCTCTTAAATTCCCTCCCTTGTTCCGAATAAGTTCCAGTTATAACAGTTTGCACTGCCTTGTCCTGAAATCCTCACACTGCCAGCATTGCGATATTCTGAAACACAGGATTCAGTCAAGGATGGATTTAGGGTGATGGTTTAGTTCTCTGTGGCTCAGTAATGAATGGGAGGCAGTCAACCACCCTTGTCTTGGCTGCATATAACTGCAGAAGCAGTTTAATTCCCAAAGCTGTTTCCCCATCCTGCGCAGAGTGAGGCTGCTTTACTGCAATGCATGCCGTGCACCTAGATGTGCTTTAAGATGTACTTTGGCTATATTTAAGAGGGAGTTAGATGTGGCCCTTGTGGCTAAAGGGATCAGGGGGTATGGAGAGAAGGCAGGTACGGGATACTGAGTTGGATGATCAGCCATGATCATATTGAATGGCGGTGCAGGCTCGAAGGGCCGAATGGCCTACTCCTGCACCTATCTTCTATGTTAACATCCAGTAAAACTATGCCCTCAGGCTTAATGACCATCAAAATATTTTGGACATTTGCAAATGTTTACCAAAGTTTTAAAAAAATGTAATCATATGAATTTTTTTTAAAACACACTATTGGCAAATTAAAAACATTTCAAACAATTAAAATATCTAAAATGATTTCCAATTCCTAGAAAATACTTAGAAATTAAATATATTCACGTTAACACTTTAAAATACATTTAAATCATTTTCTCTCGGAGACTGTATATTGCTTGAAACCTAACCATCTCCCCTGGAACTCTTCCTCTCCATCAACATTCACGGAGCTTCTGAAACTGCATTCTCAAGATAACAGCTGGGAAATGGCAGAAACTTGACATTTACTGCTTGAATCCATCAGGAGTCCAGTGTCAGAGCATGGTGGGAACGACAGTGTGGAGGGCAATTAAATAGGTGCAGGATGTCTGTGTTCATGCAGGCGACCCTTAGGAATGTCATTCTGACCTTTAGACTTTAGAGATACAGCATGGAAACAGACCCTTGGGCCCACCAGGTCCACGTCGTCCAACATTCATCCCATACACCAGCACTATTCTACACACTAGGGACAATCTACAATTTACATAAGCCAATTAACCTACAAACCTGTATATATCCTTGGAGTGTGGGAGGAAACTGGAGCACCAGGAGATAACTCATGCAGTCACAAGGAGAACGTACAAACTTTGTACTGACAGCACCTGTAGTCAGGATTGAACCCAGGTCTATGGGGCTGTAAGGCAGCAACTCTACTGTTGTGCCACTGTGCTGCCCCCATTGTGTCTATTCCTCAATAAACTTGTGCATCACTAACCAAATATCTTTAAACCGTTACACTCCTACGTAACATAATCTTTGCACTTTGTGTTGGCTTACATTGAGATCAAGATTCTAAAGTAATTTCAATGCAAAACCAGGATGCAGGAGGATCTCAGAGGGTCAAACCGCATCTGCAGAGGCAACAAGTATATTTTGTATCAAGACCTAGCCCAGGATGGATCAGGAAAGATTGCAGGTTTATAGCAATGCAAAGGGGATGGGGGGAGGAGGGGGGGGGGGGGGGTGGTTGGGGGGAGGGTTAGAGGCTTGTACGTGGGGATGATAAGCAGATGGAATTAGGTGGGGAAGGGGATGGGAAAGGTAAACAAAAGGAGACAAAAACTAGTGGACAGGTGAGTGTGTTGGGAGGAGAACATCAGTGGCCATAGTTACCTGAAACTGGAAAATTCAATTTCACACCATTGGGTTGTAAGCTACCCAAGTGGAACATGAGAGGCTAATTTCAGTACAATTTTGTAAAGGCATTGTCTTGAATTCATTTGTGGCAAATAGGTTGAGAGAAGGGCAAAGATGTATAATTCAAGTAAAAATACCAGGGAGATTTATTTGAATTCTATGTCTAAGATTAAGGATCCATTTTTGGTACTGCAGGTTATGTTACACACAACTCTAACTTATTTAATTATGTTTCAATTTATAGTTGCATCATATTAAAATGGTGGAATGAATGTAAATGGAGTTAGGAATTCCGCACTCTTCCTTTTAAGGCAAATTAAAGGAATGAATGAATACGTTTATTGGCCAAGTATGCATATACACGGAATGTGCCTTGGTGCTCCGCTCACAAATGACAACACAAACATACAGTTAACAATTAAGAATAAAGCATAAATACATCAAAACAAAATGATACACCGTTACAGTCTAAACATGTGGGTGAAAATAAATCAGAGTACTGTCCAGATAGGTTTTATTGATGAGAAATACTTGTCAGAATTTGTATTTGTATTAGTTCTCGTAAAACTTTAGGACGACACAGTGACGCAGCGGTAGAGTTGCTGCCTACAGGTCCAGATACCCGGGTTCCATTCTGACTACGAATGCTGTCTCTTTGGAGTTTGTACGTTCTCCCTGTGACCACGTGGGTTTTCTCCGGGTGCTCCACTTCCCTCCCACACGCCAAAGACGTACAGGTTTGTACATTAATTGACTTTGGTAAAATTGTAAATTGTCCCTGTAAGATGGTGCTAGAGTACGGGGTGTCACAGAATGCTGGAGTAACTCAGCAGATCAGGCAGCATCTATGAGAGAGGGAATGGGTGACGTTTCGGGTCGAGACCCCTCTTCAGACTGATGTCAGGGGGGCGGGACAAAGAAAGGATATAAGTGGAGACAGGAAGACATTTCAGACTGATGTCAGGGTGGCGGGACAAAGTTTTCAGACTGATGTCAGGGTATGGCGTTCCTAGAGTATGGGGCGATCGCTGTTCAGCGCAGAATCTGTGTACTGAAGGGCTTGTTTCCACACTGTATCTCTAAAGTAAACTAAACAAATGTATGAACTCTTGCTTGAAGTTAATCAAGATTCTGTGGTTCAGAAACTATCATATAACAGTGTTTTTGAGCATTCGTAAGTGCAAGTTGCAGCATTTAAAATTCTATCTGGAACTCCAAATGTGTGAATATCTAGCACAGATTGAGCTACTTGGATAATATAAATCATCATGCAACTATTTTTGAACTTTTCCACTGAAACTGTACAGTATTTATCTAATCGGGGAAGACTGAGTTACACACAGAGAAAAGGCTTTTAACAACATCTCCATTTACTGCACCTTCACTATTAAAAGGGTAATCAACCACGTTGGCCATGGTTAGGATGTAATTTGCTGTTTATTTGTACCTGTGAGCCATCGTTTACCTACAGCAGGCACCTGTAAGGACAGGAGTGGCAAGATCAACAGTCTATGCAAAAGGTTCTGCCTCCACACCAACGCCATTGTCCCTTTTCAGGCCAATATTGACGGCTCTAAAACCATTTTTACCCTCTGCCACTCCATTGGCGAAGGCTCCATTTGACATGCTCCCAACTAGTCTCCCAAAACAGTCCCATGACTCCAAGCTCTCTCATGGCAAGGGTACTAACAAAGGGACAGAGTATAAGATAGCTACTGCATATAGGATAATTCTGAATATCCACCTCTTGGTCGCTTTGCTGTCCATGACAGACAGGCGGTGGTTGTAGGTATGATCAAGGCAGTTACTAAGAAAGAACTTACTGTAAAAACCACCAAGGCTGCCAGTAAAATAATAAACAAGAAGTGAATATCACCACCAGCCACCAAGATCCAGCAAACCCTGAGACTGACACCACCAAAATGTTTTCCAAGTTTCTTTGAGCAAGTGTAGCTCCTGCCCCAACACTGTTAAAATCTCCGGTACCAATGTTGGCCTCATCAACTGCCATAGATCTCACAAAACGAGTGGAAGCAGTACATCTTTCACCTGGGGAGAATACTTATGAGTGAAGAGAAATGTGCTGTGACAAGAATGCAGATGAATATCAACTTTTTTAGGCACAAATTATTTCTGCACCGATTACCTTGTTGCTATGGTTGTTTCTATGGTGCTTCTGTAGGTTGTGCTGCATGTGAATGCTACAACAAAGGATAAAGCAGGTTAGTGAGGACACTCGAGAGTACAGAATGGCTCATTCCATGTTCTCTTGTCCCTGTGAATCTACAAGAAGCCACAAAACTTCCAAACCTCCAAATAGCAGAGGCTAGATTTTCAAAGTCAGTAACCAAGGTTTACGATCCTGTGCAGGCAAGACTCCGACTATAACTCATGCTTGGACTACACTTCCTTGAAGTCCACTTTCATATTGAATTGTTTAATCACCAGCACATTCCAGGTGACTGCAGCAGATCTGTGCCATGCTGTAGATTATTGGTGCACTCATGCTATTGCTAAAGTTCTCCACATAGGAAAAGACCACTGTCATTGTCCTTAAAAGAGACCTTCAGTCGCAGACGGCACATGGTTTTCAAGGCTTAGTGACTTCCCAAAGATCGAGGAAATGATAGCCCACATACACGTAGTACTCCAAGCTGCTGGTGATCATGGCCTTCTATAAATCATAAGATGCCCCCCTCCCTGAATGTCCAGCTCACTGCAGTGTATCCAGGTGTATGGTGACTTATTCCTGACAGTTTCCTCTCTGAATATCTCCTCCCACTAGCCTTCTCGTTCTGTTGGGGGTTGGGTGGGGGTGCAGGGAATGGGTTGGACTGGTTCTACTTTCTCCTTGGGTATAAAGACAATCCTGTTCCCCCCTCAAAGTCATCCACTGAGAAATTGATGTTTCTACTAATAAATCTGGGAGCATGCTCCCTGTTCAGATGAGGCTTCCATATATCTATAGTGCTCCAGTTCCGGTTATGGTGCACTTTACTATCCAGATCCTCTTTAAGGGTTAGACCCCTTGCATCAATGAGTTCAGGAATAATTTCACAAGGATGTGCCATTAATAATTTCTTGTTGTAAAACACATATTGATTCTGAAATCAGAGGTGCAAAGGGACTTGGGAGAGCTGGTGCAGGATTCCTAAAAGTTAATTTGCAGGTTGATTTGGTGGTAGGAAGGCAAATGCATTGCCAGCAGTCATTTCAAGGGAACCAGAATATAAAAACAAGAATGTAATGCTGAGGCTTTGTAAGAGGCTGTTGAGGCCAGATTTAGAATATTGTGAGTAGTTTTGGGCCCCATATCTGAGGAAGGATGGGCTGGCATTGGAGAGGGTCCAGAGGAGGTTTACAATAATTTTGCGAGAAAAGCTGGCAATGAGTACTCCCTGAGATTATCGAGCAAATATCCATCTTTACCTTTTTCCTATCGACTTTCAGTGACAAGATTCACATCACGAGCACATGGTTTACACTGCTCATTGATAGCACATGGTCCATACTGTTCATTGATATCAGTCCAATGCTGTGGCCCCACAGCAGTACTGAGTTTTGGTTGTTTCCGTAAATGTTTTACAATGTAAAATCAAAATTCAAAGCAGGAAAAAGAGTCATCTAGACTGCTCTATCAGTGAGTAGTTGCACCTGATTTTGTACCTGTAATTCTCCAAGAGATAAATTTACAGTGCCAGCAATATTTACAGTGAGCCTTCAAAGAACAGTTGGAAGCATTACTCAAAAGGAAGCTGGATGAATTGTCTGTTGAAATTGAGTTCAACAGAGCAGTGTCAACTACCTGCACCATCTCATCTTTAAGTTTAGATTTATTATTGTCATGTGTACTGAAGTTCTGCGAAAAGTTTTGTTCTGCATACGATCTAAACGGATGAGATATACTATACCAAAATACAATCAGAAATCGGAGGTGCAATGAGACAATAGACAATAGGTGCAGGAGTAGGCCATTTGGTCCTTCGAGCCAGCACCACCATTCAATGTGATCATGGCTGATCATTCTCAATCAGTACCCCGTTCCTGCCTTCTCCCCATAACCCCTGACTCCGCTATCCTTAAGAGCTCTATCTAGCTCTTGGGAATGCTGGTGCAGAATTCACAAAAAAAAATTTACAAGTTAAATCGGTAGTAAGGAAGGCAAATGCAAGGTTAGCATTTATTTTGAGAGGACTAGAAAACAAAAACAAGGATTTAATGCTGAGGCTTTATAAGGCAATGGTCAGACCACATTTGCAGTATGTGAGCAGTTTTGGGCCCCATATCTGAGGAAGGATGTGCTGGCATTGGAGAGGGTCCAGAGGAGATTTATGAGAATGATCCCTGGGATGATTGGGTTAACATATGATAAGCGTTTGATGGCACTGTGCCTGTGCTTGCTGGAGTTTAGAAGGATGAGGAGGAGGGGGCATCATTGAATCTTACCGAATAGTGAAAGGCCTGAACAGAATGAACAGAACAGAATGAAGAGGATGCTTCCACGAGTGGGAGAGTCTAGGACCAGAGGCCATAGCCTCAGAATAAAAGGACATACCTGTATCTTTAGAAAGGAGATGTGGAGGAATTTATTTAGTCAGAGGATGGTGAATCTGTGGAATTCATTGCCACAGAGGGCAGTGGAGGCCGAGTCATTGGGTAGTTTTAAAACAGAGATTGACAGATTATTGATTAGTAAGGATTTCAGGCGTTATGGGGAAATGCCAAGAGAATGGGGTTGAGAGGGAAAAATAGATCAGCTATGATTGAATGACAGAGTAGACTGGATGGGCCAAATAGCCTAATTCTGCTCCTATGACTTATGAACTTACGAAGTTAAACTTAGGTACAATAGATAGAGCAAAGTGGAAGATCCAGAGTGCAGAATTAGCATTGTGGCGCACCACTTCCATAGACCAAGTCCACTGTCCACAATGGGATTAGGTGAATCAGAGAGTACCCAAGTTTATGGTAGGATCATTCAAAAGTTGTATGGGCAGCAGTAGTGATGCTGCATCTGAGATTCAGATGCTTTGGAAATGCTGGGGTAGAGTGTTCTTTACGTAGATCAAATTCCTTGCCATAATTTTTCAGGGGTCAGGAAAAGGCTATCCTCTGGAATTCAAATAAAATTTGAAATAAGTGGGCATAAGAATCTTTGCAGCTGCTACAGTATAATTTGCATGAGCCTCTTGTTGGAGTTTAACCAGTCCCCCAATAAATAATACACAAAAAGCATCACAAATGACCTGCCACAATGTTAAAGCATAAATCACACAATTGATGGGAAACAGTTCTAAAACCTAAACTAAGTTCCTTATATGCTGAGTTACAACAGTCAGAGATAATCAAAATAAGCTGCCTTTAAGTAGTTTTCAAATTAAAAAATTGGTATAAAAATGCATTTGCTTCTGTTAGAGGCAGATATTTCTTGGGTAGCTTACAATACAACAGTATGAAGATTGAAATCTCCAGTTTCAAGCAATGCCCCCCCCCCCACCCCAGTGCACACCCATTTCTCCCAACCCTCTCCAGTCACCCTGCACCTTTCCCGTCTTTCATGCATTAATTTCCCACCATGGCGTCCCCCCATCTCCCTTTTATCTTCCCTCTTTACCATCCCCATCCTTTGTCACCCACATCCATCCCTTCAGTCTGACATTTAATTCCTCCTCTTCTCTCCTTAAGTGATACCGTTTGTCTCCTTTTCAGCTCTAGCCATTTTCACTGACTCTACCCATCTACCAATCAACCTCCCCCCCACCCCACCGCTTGCCTCCCATCACTTACCAGGCTTTGTCCCAGTCCCACCTCTTTTCCAGCTTTTTTACCCCTCCCCTACTGCTATCAGTCTAAAGGAGGTTCATGACCCCAAATGTTGTCTGTTTATTCCCTCCCCAAATGCTGCCTGACTCACTAAATTCATCCGGCACTTTGTGTTTTGCTCAGGATTCCAGAATATATTGTTTCCTGTGTCTGCACGTAAATCTTATTTTTGTTTCTAAAGTTTCAGCAAAATTGTTATATTTTTATTGTAATGAAAGGAATCCCGGAGAAGGTGATTCTGAAAAGGCTGTTTTAGCTCAAACAATTAATGGAGCAAAGATGGGGCTCACGGCTTTTAATTCTGAATTTATACGCAGTGCTGAGTATTGCTCATCGAGTAACAAGTAACAAGTAACCAGCAGATGGCACTCACCACCAGATAAAAACATGATCTGAGAGGAGAAAGTCAGAGATTGAGAAATTCTCCTTTCATTACAGCCTGCAATCTGTAGTGTAGGAATAGTGAATTCATTCAATATGAGAGAAGAAAATTTAATTTTGATGGCTGGGAAGATTTGCATTTATTTCTGATGTCAGGAAAAAGCAACTTGGTTTTTTTGCAATCCATATTACTATAGTGTAATTGATAGTTACAAATTTACTGTGATTTATGGAAAAAGCAAAAGAATGGTTAATTCTTTCAAGGAAGGTCCAACATCCATGTACTGTGGAGTCAGATTATGGGGATTGAATGTAAAATGAAGGCAGTTTCATGGGTAAGACAGAAATCAGCTGGGTTTCCAGTTTTGATGTGTGAAAGACCTGCAGCAGTGAAGCCAGATGCACTCCAATGTACCAACTGATTTTGTCTTCAGGGTTTAGAGTCTCTAGGCTAAGTGATAGTGTCTGATTTCTGTTGTAATATATAAGACAAGGGGGATGTTGTGATATTGCTGGGACTACTTTGTGTATCCAAGGACTACTTTGTATGCCTGTGTATATAAGTGATTGGTGTGATTAGGCGGTCACTCTGGATCCAGGCGGCCTTGGAATAAACAGCCTGGAGTTAAGCTCCACCATGATAACATCATAAACATGTGTACTCGTGGTCCTTCCAGAGTCACAACAAAGGTACAACAGGTACCGGACCACGAAGTACAACATGGTGGCAGCGGTTTGGGTGTTTAGCCTAGAAAAGGAAAACAACAAAAACCCCAAGAAAAAAAGTTAACAAGTGCGTAAAAAAAAAAGAAAAAAGAAGGTTAACAAAAAGGAACCCAGCAAAAAGGTTAACATGAAGAAAAGATAGAGCCCTGAAGAACGAAAAAAGTTTCCCGCTCGGTAAGGGGCCCATATATGTAGGTATACTTACCTGCTCAGTAGTCAGCGCCGAGCTGCCGACGTGACGCTGCAAGCTGCTGAGGACGGTGTGTGAAGGCCCACATTGCGCCCCAGCACCTGTGCAGGCCCGAGATTGGGAGCCTGCGACTGCTTCGCGGGGGAGAGACCGGAGGCGACCGGGAGACCCGACACCCACGGAGGTGTGCGGTGACCGGGGAAGACCGACACCCACGGAGGTGTGCGGCGACCGGTGGAGACCGACACCCACGGAGGTGTGCGGCGACCGGAGGCGACCGGGAGACCCGACACCCACGGAGGTGTGCGGTGACCGGGGAAGACCGACACCCGCGGAGGTGTGCGGCGACCGGGAGACCCGACACCCACGGAGGTGTGCGGTGACCAGGGAAGACCGGGAGACCCGACACCCACGGAGGTGTGCGGTGACCGGGGAAGACCGACACCCACGGAGGTGTGCGGCGACCGGGGAAGACCGACACCCACGGAGGTGTGCGGCGACCGGTATGACCGACACCCACGGAGGTGTGCGGCGACCGGGGGAGGCCGACACCCACGGAGGTGTGCGGCGACCGGGAGAGCCCCGGAGGAGACCGACACCCACGGAGGTGTGCGGCGACCGGAGGGGGGTCGGCGACCGGAGGGACCGACCACCCGCGGAGGTGCGGCGGCCGGTAAGGCCGAGGCACTACATACTTACCCAGGCGCGTCGACCGTAGAGTTGGGATGGCCCTGGGCCCGAGGCAGCGGCAGCGCGTTCGAATTGCGCGGTAGCTGCCGGGAGCACCTGTGGGCGGGGCCAGCGCGCAGCGGCAGCGCGTTCGAAAAGTTGAGCGGCAGCTGCCGGGGAGCACCTGTGGGCGGGGCCAGCGCGCACTGCAGCGGAGGCGCGATCGCACCGCGATTACAGCAGTGGGAGCCCAGCAGTGGGAGCCCAGCAGTGCCAGCCCAGCAGTACCAGCCCAGCAGTGGGAGCCCAGCAGTGGGAGCCCAGCATGTGCCAGCCCAGCAGTGGGAGCCCAGCAGTGCCAGCCCAGCAGTGGGAGCCCAGCAGTGCCAGCCCAGCTATGCCAGCCCAGCAGTGTTGGCCCAGCAGTGCCAACCCAGCAGTGGGAGCCCAGCAGTGCCAGCCCAGCAGTGCCAGCCCAGCAGTGCCAACCCAGCAGTGGGAGCCCAGCAGTGGGAGCCCAGCAGTGCCAACCCAGCAGTGGGAGCCCAGCAGTGGGAGGCCAGCAGTGGCAGGCAAATCATGGTGGTGGAGCATCTAGAGCCTACACTACGTTTGATCTACACAGCACGTCTTCTTGAGGGGAAGATATGGAACAAAATGAATATTTTGTGTTTAATGACCTGTGTAGTGATCTGTGTACTGAAAGCTTAATGTATTATATTTGATGCTTTTGTATATATGTATATATCTGTGGAGTGACCACACGGAGTGAGTGACCACCCGGCGATGAGAGAAATTCCGCAGAGGAGATAAAAAGCAAATGTGTTTAATTGTGTTTAGTTGTGTTATTGGTTTTGTTTGCAAGAAGCAATGGTGTTTTGGTGTTGTTTGTTAAATATATTTTAGCCCTCGAATGGTAAAGAAAACAATTTTATATAAGACAAGGGGGATGTTGTAATATATAAGACAAGGGGGATGTTGTGATATTGCTGGGACTACTTTGTGTATCCAAGGACTACTTTGTATGCCTGTGTATATAAGTGATTGGTGTGATTAGGCGGTCACTCTGGATCCAGACGGCCTTGGAATAAACAGCCTGGAGTACAAGCTGCACCATGATAACATCTTAAACATGTGCACTCGTGGTCCGTCCAGAGTCACAACAAAGGTACAACAGGTACTGGACCACGAAGAACAACAATTTCCACACAAATGGCACTATCTTTTTTGATAATTTACTTTATTATCTCGTGTACTGAGGTACAGTGAAGGGCATTTGTTGCATGCTAACCAGTCAGTAGATAGACTATACATGATTACAATCGAGCCATCTGCAGTGTACAGATACATGATAGGGGGAATAATATATTCCCATATATGTAAAGGGACAGTACACAAATGGAAATGCAGCGAGATGAAGAGCAATTTCCTGATTCACCAAAGCATCACTGGCTCTGACTCTGGATCATGAGAGGCCATTGGCGGGTCATTCCATACCAAATGCCAATGCATTACCGGGTTTATTACTAAATGCAAAGGAGCAGGAGGAACATATTGTTCCCACCTATGGGAGGAGGAAGATGAGTGAGGAACTTGGGAGGTGAGGAAGTGAGCAGGTCTTTGATGCAACAGAAGAAATTATTTAAGGTCCTACAAGAACAGGTAAAGTGAGTGTATTTGATGATTCAATAGCACTCTGTGGTGTAAAGTGTTGACTGCTCTTTAATTTTTATTAACTATTTTCTGTCATACCACTCCTCCCATACACTCAGTTCTCACACCTGTTTAACTCCTAAGCTTTCACTTCTATATGTCGTCATTTATGCAAACAGTGTTGACACTGGCCCCAGTCCCTGTGCAGTGCCAATGCCTTTGTGTTGTTATTACTCTTGCGGCATGCACTGCTTCTGGCACATGAATATGTCACTTTCTCCCACTCACAGGAGCCGTGTAGGAGAAGATATCATAAACAAGGGAAGAGGACGAGGCAAGGCTACAGATGCAGAGGAGGATGCCCAAGAGATACGTATCAATTTTACATCCTTAGAATTAAATACAGGTGAGGTGCCGGAAGACTGGAGGGTGGCAAATGATGAAATGTTGAAAACTTTATTTTCATTATATAAAATGTAATCACATATTTCCCTTTTCATTCAGAATTTGATGTATAGCAGTTTATATTAAAAAAATTACTTCACACCAATTAAAAAAGATTAATCAATTATGAAGTTACATGTAAACTTAACAAAATCAACATATTTTGTGTTTTTTCAATATACTCTGGGTTTAATATGACGACGTATCTTTACACAAACTGTTAGTATTTCATTACCCACACTGCATGAATGGTGAGATATAGTAAATGTGTGTTGACTAACATTCCATTTAAACAAATGACTGCAGAACAAATTGACTTTATTAGAGCAATTGAAAACAATACAAATTGAAACAAAGGCGGCACGGTGGCGCAGCGGTAGAGTTGCTGCTTTACAGCGAATGCAGCGCCGGAGACTCAGGTTCGATCCTGACTACGGGCGCCGTCTGTACGGAGTTTGTACGTTCTCCCCGTGACCTGCGTGGGTTTTCTCCAAGATCTTCGGTTTCCTCCCACACTCCAAAGACGTACAGGTATGTAGGTTAATTGACTGGGTAATATGTAAAAATTGTCCCTAGTGTGTGTAAGATAGTGTTAATGTGCGGGGATCGCTGGGTGGCGCGGACTCGGTGGGCCAAAGGGCCTGTTTCCGCATTGTATCTCTAAATCTAAATCTAAATCTAATATTCAGATTATATCGCCAGTCATTTTGGTGAATAATCTAGAAATTAATCAATTTCATTACACCCAATTTAAAAATGCTAAAGTCCCTATATGATAGACAATTTGCATCACAAGTGCAGTTTCAGACATGATCCAGTTACAAGGTCAATCATCCTTTTATAATTTTTTATCAGTACTTAATGTACATGTATTTTGGATACTGAACTTCGGGCAAGTGATTTAGCAGAGTTCTTACTTCTATCCTTTATAAAGCCTATTAATAACACAGGTAAAATTTATGATTATCTTTTTAATGTTGTGCTAACGGCATTTCAAGTTTCGATTGTTTGATCTTTGTACATGCTTTTATTATTATGTTTTATATACCACATTCCAATTTAAAATCACTTAATTAGATTCTGAATAAAAATCATCCTGATACAATGAAAATATTCATCGATGGCATTTGTCCTTTTGGTAAATGTCATATTAAGATAATTTGTCAGTGTGGGTTTAAAGCAGGAGTACCAAGGCAACAGTATAATTTTATCTGGTAGTAAATTAATTTCAGTCTCTTGTACTTAGATTCCCTGTCTATGATTGCCATTAGATTAAACTTAATAACAAGTCTTTTCAGCGGAAAATGAAATGCTTTTCATTGCTGTCCTGTTTCGGTGTACAATAGGTATAGCACAATAGCTTTCGGCAAACAACATTCTAAATGTGCTTCTGAAGCTTTGAAGATTTCATTGTCAACGAATTTATTTAATTCTTTTGTGAAAATATTTTTCTTTGTACTCTGCTCTGAAAGAGGCAGCATCTTCTGGGAAAAGTGGTCAGGCCTTTCTTTTTGTCTGCATGCGAATTGATCACTTTTATTACCTTACGACATTTGATGCAGGTACAATAGTAACATTTAAAAGACATTTTGGCAGGTAGGTGGATAGGAAAGGTTCAAAGGGATAAGGGGCAAACAAACACGGATGGGATTAGCTTAGATGGGGCATCTTGGTCGGCATGGATGAGTTGGGCCGAATGCCCTGTATGTTTGGAAGCAAAGGAAATTTGTTTGCTGAATCTTTTCACAAATTTTGTGACACAAAAGTACACAACAGTGCACATCCATCATGATATTGTCACTTCCACTTAGTTAATTCAAAATGAATGAACTTGTTTTTCTTTCCTATCATAGGGAAATAATCCACGCTATAGCAAAAAGGCAACATGGAACTTGGCACTGAAGCAAATTGCAGGTTTTTTATATAGTACCTGTGCCAGCAATGCTAGCAAACCGCTGTTTACATCCCAACGTTGAGGCAGGTTTTTGTGTGTGATTCCCCACATTGCAATTAAATGCTCTCTGCTGTGCTTGTGGTGTGAGCTGCCAAGGGGAGTCTCGCTAATTTCTGACATGAAAGAGAGAGATAAAGGAAGTTGTTTGTGAGATATATATGATAACACATCAAATCTCAGGAGCCTCAAAACTTCAAATGTCACATTGCACTGATAGCTACAATGCTGCCTTCAAATGATAATGCATAATGTTTTTATTTGGCTGTCTTTAACTTCGGGCAAATTGCATCTATATTCTACATCCTATTAGTTGGGAAATTGCTCCTGTGGCGAGTCTAATGAGGTCCACAAGACTGACTCACAACAAGAGCAAGTGGTCGGATTCTGCAACAGGAACAATGGGATCATTCCATTCCCCATACAATGTTGCCTGATAGAGAAATGCAAGGGAACTTGGGTCACAATGTTCTGGTAGTACTTGTCATAAGATACTCCTGGGATAACATGGACTTATGCCTGTAAAGCTGATTCAGTAGCCCTGCAGGAATGTGAAAAACATCTTAATTTTCGGTTTATTCACAAAATGCTGGAGTAACTCAGCAGGTCAGGCAGCATCTCGGGAGAGAAGGAATGGGTGACGTTTCGGGTCGAGACCCTTCTTAATTTTCGGGCCTGCCCTAGAGTATATGCCCCAATCAGCATCAATGGTGCCAAAAACGAAATGTTTGGGAGCTTCAGGTTCCTTGGTTAAATATTGCTAATTTGCCCTAGACCAACCACATTAAAGCTATGGCCAAAATAGCACAACAACCTCTCTACTTTTTTAGGTTATGAAGAAAGCTTGGTATGTTTCCAACAACTCTTACTAACTTCTGCAGATGCACCATGGAAACTAATACACAGCATGATTTGGCTATGGGTCTGCCCAAGAAATTGCAAAAAGTTATGGATGTAGCCTAGTCTATCACACAGACCAGCCTCCCCACCATTGCCTCCATCTACACTTCACACTGCCTTGGGACAGCAGTCAAGGACCTTTTATACTCTTGTCATCCCCTCTTCTCCCCTCTCCCATTGGGCAGAAGATACAAAACAGAAGATACGTACCATCACATTCAGGAACAACTTCTTCCCCGCTGTTGTCAAACTATTGAATAGTCATCAGATGAACTAAGATTTAGTCCCAATCTTCCAATTTAACTCATTGAAAACTTTGGACCTTTACTTTAGACTGTGCAACACTATAATGCTACAACACTATATTCAGCACTCTGATAGTTTTCTCTTTGCATTACCTGTTGTACTTGTGTAGAGTTTGATTATACTCATGTATTATATGATTTGTTTTGACTGGATGGCAGGCAAAGAAAAGATTTTCACTGTATCTTGGTACACTCAACAATAATAAAGCAATACCAATACCAATGGCAGGTCAATGTTCTCTTATCCTCCTCACTGTACACAATGGACTATTAATCCATTCCCCTCTTCCATTATAGATGAGGCTCTCACTAGGGTCTCTTCTACATCCCGCAGCTCCGCTCTTGCTCCCCCTCCCCCCACTCACAACAAGGACAGAATCCCCCTCGTTCTCACCTTCCACCCCACCAGCCAGCAGATCTAACAAATCATCCGCCAACATTTCCGTCACCTACAACGGGACCCCACTATTGGCCATATCTTCCCATCCTCTCCCCTCTCTGTGTTCCGCAGAGACCGTTCCCTCCTTAACTCCCTGGTCCACTTTTCCCTTCCTACCCAAACCACCCCATCCCCGGGCACTTTCCCCTGCAACCGCACGAGATGCAACACCTGTCCCTTTACCTCCCCCCTCAACTCCATCCAAGGACCCAAACAATCTTTCCAGGTGAGACAGAGGTTCACCTGCACCTCCTCCAACCTCAACTATTGCATCCGCTGCTCTAGATGTCAACTTATTTACATCGGCGAAACCAAGCGCATGCTCGGCGATCGCTTCGCTCAACACCTGCGCTCGGTCCGCGTTGCCAAACTGATCTCCCGGTGGCCGAGCACTTCAACTCCCCCTCCCACTCCCAGTCTGACCTTTCTGTCATGGGCCTCCTCCAGTGCCATAGTGTGGCCCACCGGAAATTGGAGGAACAGCTCCTCATATTTCGCCTGGTCAGTTTGCAGCCCAGTGGTATGAACATTGACTTCTCCAACTTTAGATAGTTCCTCTGTCCCTCTCTTCCCCTCCCCCTTCGCAGATCTCCCTCTATCTTCCTGTCTCCACCTACATCCTTTCTTTGTCCCGCCCCCCTGACATCAGTCTGAAGAAGGATCTCGACCCGAAACGTCACCCATTCCTTCTCTCCCGAGATGCTGCCTGACCTGCTGAGTTACTCCAGCATTTTGTGAATAAATACCTTCGATTTGTACCAGCATCTGCAGTTATTTTCTTATATTTATCCCTCCACCCTCAGTTCTAAAAGACGGCGGCGGAAGAAACCAGAACTGTCATTCCTGCTTAGCACATGAAAGGCCAACTCGATACTACCCAGCTCCGAAGCAAAGATCCACACAAGCTCACGGCTGACTTCCCAATCCCAGTTTTAGACAACAATGCAGCGTTACATTTTCAATCACAAGAATGTGCAACACCCAGTAACTACAACTAACAATTGCTTTTCCATTGCATTATTGACCATACTGGTATCCATGTGGATACAAGGAACTGCAGATACTGGTTTACAAAAAAAAGACGCAAAGTGCTGGATTCGCTCAGTTGGTCAGGCAGCATCTCTGGAGAACATGGCTAGTTGACGTTTTGGGTTGGGTCCCTTCCTCAGACTGCTTGTAGGGACCAAGAGGAAAGCTGGCAGAGAGGAGAGGCAGACAAAGCCTTGTACATAATAGGTTATACAGGTGAGGGGGGGACCATGTGGACCCACCAAGGTGTGGTGCTGAGAAGGGGTGAAGAGGGATGTGAGGTTATGAAGAGGCTAGCGGAATAAAAATACTGGCAGACTAAATGGGCCAAATGGTTTATGTGCATTGTAGCTCTGTGTAATGTGATTATCATAACTATAACAACGTTCAACAAGATTGGTGACAGGTAATAATTAAACTAATTTTTTATTTGAGCCGAATCTCTTATTTTGTTGAGATATTGCAGCTTGTGTGCTTGGCTAATTGCCAGCAGTGCTAGTAGATTGTAATGGGCCATCAAACATCTCTGCATATGTCTCTAGAAACATATCCACCTGCATGTTGGTGAGGTTTTTTTAACCGTTGTCTTGATGTTTTGAGGGTAGCTCCCTGTTAGCTGAGTCACAATTGCATGCTTCAGTCCAGAAGGGGGACTTACAACCCTTTGGGCTTGGAGAGACATTTTACATCAGGCTGAAATTGTTGCTGTGCACACAGAGCCAACTTAGGTCACTGCCCCGTGAGACTGGCAGAAGCAACGTTTGTCCACTTTTAAAAGTACATGAAAAAGTTTAGGGGAGTTTGGTCAGTATTAATTAAACATAAAATTGCAGATGCAGAAAATCTGAACAAAAATGTAAAAAATGCTGGAAGCATTCAGCAGGTTAGACAGCCTCTGTGGGAGAGAGAGAAACAAGGGTTAATAAGAGGTTGAAGACCCTTCATCAGAACCAGGAAAGTGAGGAAACAAGTTACTTTTATATGATGTGATACGTTTAATATAATTACCAATCAAAGAATATACAAAAAGACATTTTGTATATTGATTTGAAAATAATGACCACTACGATGCATGTCCAAAGAGAGAAAGATCAAGCAGGCTGAATAATTTTCTTTCCTTCCATATAGCTGGCTTACAATATTGGTAGAAGGTAAAATCAATCCCATATTAAAATGATCACACCCCACATATCTTTCCAACAGTGGATTGTAGTGGATTGCGTTTTCTCCATGTTATAGATTAGTTGTCGACAGAACTACTTGTAATGAATAATGAGCTTGTTGCATTAATCAGGTTATTTTGATCAGAGCTGGTTTGGCTCCATCAATGCTCAGGACATTTCTGCTCAGACATAGCCTCAACGTTACCTGCTGTCTAATCAGTCTGATTTCACTCTGGTCCCTCATGCTTTTGGATCCATTTAAAGACACAGTAAGAGAGGGTAGCCAAGGGTCACTTGAAACTGAAAATGAAAATAAAAACTGTAGATCAAGGAAATCTGAAGTAAAAACAAAATGCAGGAAACATTCAGCAGGTCAGGCAGCATTTGTGGAAAAAGAAACAAAGACTGATCTGCTGAATATGTTCTGTTTTTATTATGGCTCCTTGAAATTGCCCTGCCATTCATTGAACCTGTAACCTATCTTCATCCTGCTGTTGTTGCTCAATGGCCTGCAATATCCTTGGCTTGCATGAATCTACAAACGTCACTATTTAAATGATTGTCCTCTTTGTACTTGCAAGTCCCAAGCCGTTAGTACTTATCCCATGTTAGTTCAGTAAACCTTTTGCAGTTGCACAGCTCGAAAGCACACTGAGGCTGGTCAGGAGACAGAGCAGTCCCAGAGTGATAACTGGTCATCAGGAACAATTCGAAACAGATGAAATTAAAGACAAAAAAAAGTTTAAATGAAAATAATCAAAAATAAATAATAAATGTAGCTAAATTCTATTAAACTATTCAGAGTTAATTAAAAACATGAATATGTCACGGGGGAAAAATAAACAATCAATCAAAATTCTTGTTTATCTTTCTAAATAATGGTTTATGACCCTGAAGGAGCTGCACTAGATGTTCCAGTTGTGAGGTGGAAGGTGAGTTCAAATGGAACTCTTTCTGTGCCCTGGGTGGAAGAAGAATAGGTGAGAACAGAACTGTGGGAAGTGGAGCATTCACAGTTGAGACATGGTTGCGTATTATTCTGAAGTTGTCTTCCATTGAAGTCAACGGAGTGGAGGTTTGCACATGCAATGACTGGTAAAAGGTGTGTTTAGAGCCAGCTGCTCTGGATAGATTTAGTCCCTCAGTTTCTTAACAATAAAGAAAGTTAAAGTATACATGTTAATAAAGGGTTGCATTAATTGTTGAGATTTTATAACTTTTGGAAAGTGAGTGCAATTTTAGCAGACATTTGGTTAGTATTATGTTACTTTTGAGCTTGTATAACATCTTTGACACTGACAACATTTCTACACCACCACCTCTGTGTTTCATATCTCAACTGATGGATTGATTAAGTGGTCTGTATGGGATTCACATAGTAAAAGCAATCTTTTTATTCCAATGATTCTAGTTTTTGTATTCAAACATCATTTGAGAAGGGATCAGAAACACAATCATTGAGCCTTTTAGTTTACCATGACATGTGTTGCAAGAACATTGAGTTTGATAGCTTTTTTATCAATTCATGGATAACAAATCTGTTGAAATAATTTAGTTGCAATCCCAGGTGAAGTTTTCCCACAGATAGTGAATCGTTACTGAATGTTTATATTGTAGTGGCCTGGCGGAGGCCAGAGAAAAGGCAAGACGCCAGGCAGTTTTTAGTAAGATTCTTTTATTAGGCTGCGAGCTCCAGCCCACAGCGTAGTTCCCCTTTGGATGAGCCTCGCCTCCCCCTGGTCTGGCTTTTAACCCCTTACGCCTGTCCGTCACGTAATGAGGGGGCTGACCCAAGGAGTGGCCTGATCCGCCACAGGACCCCCCCCAAGAACCGGAGGTACAAAACGGACAGGAGGGCGCACGAGGCGACCAGCCCGGGTGCGCACCATGACCGGCGCAGGGACCGGCGACTGACCGACAGGTGGAGGGGTCGTAGCAGACACTGGAGGGGGTAGCTTGGACGGGGGGCGACCGCGCGGGCGGGGCTGCGCAACCGGCACCGGCCGATCAATGTCCACGTGTGCCGGCTTCAGCCGTGCGACCGAAACAGTCTCTCTGCGACCCCCCATGTCCAGAACTAATGTGGCCGAGCCGTGTTGCAGGACCCGGAAGGGGCCCTCGTACGGCCGCTGGAGAAGTGATCGATGTGCGTCCCTGCGCAGGAACACAAACTGGCAGTCCTCCAGAGCGGCAGGGACGTGTGGCTGGAAGGTCCCATGACGTGACGTGGGCACAGGTGCCAGCCTGCCCACCGTCTGCCGAAGACGTTGCAGGGCGTCAGAAGGCTGCTCCACTCGACCCTGCGCTGGTGGGATGAACTCCCCGGGAACCGTCAAGGGGGCCCCGTACACCAACTCGGCGGAGGAGGAGGCCAAGTCCTCCTTGGGTGCGGTGCGGATCCCCAGCAAAACCCACGGCAGGGCGTCCACCCAGTCTGGGCCCGTGAGCCGAGCCTTCAGGGCAGCCTTCAGCTGGCGGTGAAAGCGTTCCACCAACCCGTTCGACTGTGGATGGTACGCCGTAGTGTGGTGTAGGCTGACACCCAAGAGTCTTGCCATGGCCGACCACAGTTCCGAAGTGAACTGTGGCCCCCGGTCGGATGTAATGTCCAGTGGCACCCCGAACCGGGCGATCCAGTGCGCCGCCAAGGCCCGCGCGCAAGTGGCCATCGAGGTGTCTGCCAGCGGAATGGCCTCCGGCCACCGCGTGAAGCGATCCACCACAGTGAAGAGGTGGGTCATGCCCCGGGACGGCGGCAGCGGCCCCACGATGTCCACATGAATGTGGTCGAAGCGCTGCCGAGGGACACAAAACTCTTGCAGAGGCGCACGCACGTGTCGCTGGATTTTTGAAGTTTGGCACGGGATGCAGGTGCGTGCCCAGTGTGCGACCTGCTTACGCAGCCCGTGCCACATGAAACGGGAGGATACAAGGGCCACCGTCGCCCGAATGGAGGGGTGAGACAGCCCGTGGAGCACCTCGAATACCCTGCGACGCCAGACGACAGGGACGATGGGCCGCGGCAGGCCAGTGGAGGTGTCGCACAACAGTGTTGTATCCCCGGGGCCACAGACAATGTCCTCCAGCTGCAGGCCGGACACGGCTGTACGATAGGTGGCCATCTCCTCGTCCCCCAGCTGTGCGGCTGCTAGGGCGGAATAGTCGATCCCCCCGGCCATTTGTAGGACGGCGTGGATCGCGGGTCTAGACAGGGCGTCGGCCACCCTGTTGTTTTTTCCCTCCACGAACCGAATTGAGGTGGTGTATTCCGACACATAAGCCAATTGTCTCTGTTGCCGCGCAGACCACGGATCCGAAACCTTGGCGAACGCAAAGGTGAGTGGCTTGTGGTCTGTGAACGCGGTGAAGGGTCTCCCCTCTAGGAAGTACCGAAAGTGGCGTACCGCGAGGTAGAGGGCGAGGAGCTCCCGGTCGAACGCGCTGTAATGCCGTTGGGCCCCGCTGAGGTGCCTGCTAAAGAAGGCGAGTGGCCGCCAACACCCGTCGATGTGCTGCTCTAGCACCGCACCGACCGCCACCTCAGAAGCGTCCACGGTCAGGGCGGTTGGGGCATCCTCCTTAGGATGGACGAGCATCGTGGCCCTGGCCAGGGCCTCCTTTGCCTGCTCAAAGGCCGCTCCTGCTTCGTCGTCCCACTCGACCTCCTTGCGGCGACCAGCCATGAGGTGGAAGAGTGGGCGCATAGTTCGGGCTACCGACGGCAGGAAGCGGTGATAGAACGAGACCATCCTGGCGAATTCCTGCAGGCCCTTGACAGTGGTCGGTCGGGGGAAACGGCGGACAGCTTCGACCCTGTCCGGAAGAGGTACCACCCCTTGTGGGGTCACCCGATGGCCGAGGAAATCGATGGCCGTCACCCCAAAACGGCACTTGGAAGTATTAATTGACAAACCGTACTCGCTGAGGCGTTTACACAGCTGGTGGAGGTGGGTGCAGTGCTCCTGCCTCGAGCGGCTGGCCACGAGTACGTCGTCCAAGTACACAAAGACGAATTCTAGGCCACGGCACACACAGTCCATAAGCCGTTGGAAGGCCTGTGCGGCGTTCTTCAACCCGAACGGCATCCGTAGGAACTCGAATAGGCCGAACGGGGTGATGATGTCATCGGGGTGGACCGGCATTTGATTATATCCGCGCACAAGGTCCACCTTGGAGAACACGGATGCTCCGGCCAGGTGGGCATTAAAGTCCTGGATGTGCGGAACCGGGTACCTGTCGGGAACGGTCGCGTCATTTAAGCACCGATAGTCCCCGCACGGTCGCCAACCCCCGTCCGCCTTGGGGACCAAGTGGAGTGGTGACGCCCACGGGCTATCGGAGGGGCGCACGATGCCCATTGACTCCATCTGACGAAACTCCTCTCGAGCTAGACGGAGCTTGTCTGGAGCGAGACGCCGCGCTCGGGCGTGCACGGGTGGCCCGGTGGTGGGGATGTGATGTTGCACCCCGTGCTTGGGAGCGGAGGAGGAGAAGTGGGTTTCCACAATGTCCGGGAAGTCCGCCAGGATGCGCGCGTACGTCGCGTCCACGGACGACAGGTGTCCGACGTTGGAGGAGACCGGCCTCAGCGTGCTGGAGTGCACCAGGCGCTGCCGCCTGACATCCACGAGCATGGAATGCGCCCGCAGGAAGTCGGCGCCCAGCAGCGGCTGGGAAACATCGGCAATGATGAACCGCCACGTGAACCAGCTGTCGCCGAAGTTAAGGGTGAGCTGGCAGACCCCGTAAGTGTTGATGGGGCTACCGTTCGCCGCAGTGAGGAGGGGGCCGCGTTTGCCCGTATGGATATCGGCGGTGGAAGGAGGTAGGACGCTCACCTCTGCTCCAGTGTCGACGAGGAACCGACCCCCGGTGCGGCGATCCCGAGCGAACACGCGATGGATCTGGCCGGCCGCCGAAGGGATCACTGACGGCCGGCCCTTGCGTTTCCCGGAAAGGCACAGGGTAGGCGACATTGCTTGGCGTTCGGTCCCCAACGACGGTGATAATAACACCAGCCCCCTTTGCTGGTGTCCGGATTGTGGTGCAGACTGGGATGCCCACCAGCGACCTCCGGTGGTCTCCAGCGGTATTGGAGGTGGTGCTGCTTGGGCCGACCACCAGCGACCTCTGGTGGCGTCTGGCTGAACTGTCGGCGGGCCGTGCGAGAAGGGCGTGCCGGCACCGGGGTGCCGCGGGGGTCGCCCTGAAACGGGGTCGACGGCGGCCCCAGCTTGCTGTTGGCCTTCCGACGCCGCGGAAAAGACGGCTAGGGCTTCCAGGTCCTCCCGACGGGACATCCATATTTGATCAGCGCGCTCGCCCAGCCGCTGCGTGTCGGTGAAGGGGTCCTCAGCGAGCTGAGAACGGAGGTCGATGGGGAGCTGCCGCAGGTAGGCCTGCTTGAATAAGAAACAGGGCGGGTGGTTGCCCATAAGGGTGAGCATGTCCTCCAGAAGGGCCGACGGCCGTCGGTCCCCGAGCCCCCCCTGGCTCATAACTCGAGTTGCCCTCTCGGCGTCGCTGAGGCCGAACCTCCTGATAAGGAGTTCTTTAAGGCCCTTATATTTGTCATCCGCGGGGGGGTCATTAAGGTAAGGCTTTACTCGCCTTGCTGTCGCCTGGTCCAGGGCGCCGACGACATAAAAGTACTTCGTCAAGTCAACGGTTACCCCTCGCACAGCAAACTGTGCCTCTGCCTGCTGAAACCAGACCTCAGGCTCTTCGGTCCACAGGGTTGGGAGTTTGAGGGAGACGGCATCGAGGTCGGCAGGACCGGGTTGCACATCAACGTTCGACATCACTACGTGTGATGTCCGTCGAGGTCACCAATGTAGTGGCCTGGCGGAGGCCAGAGAAAAGGCAAGACGCCAGGCAGTTTTTAGTAAGATTCTTTTATTAGGCTGCGAGCTCCAGCCCACAGCGTTGTTCCCCTTTGGATGAGCCACGCCTCCCCCTGGTCTGGCTTTTAACCCCTTACGCCTGTCCGTCACGTAACGAGGGGGCTGACCCAAGGAGTGGCCTGATCCGCCACAATATTCTGATTCTTCGAATCACATGGCTTATTTATTTTGATTCTGTGCTTTCTTTTCTTGATAAATGTTAAAAACAGAGTTGACAGAGAAACAATTTCACTTTGAAGTCTGATCTGAAACAGTTTGTTCAAATCTTGAAGCTTCAAAGAGATAGGAAAATAAGCCAAACTTTTTAAAACGTGACAGATACCATTAATCAGAGCTAGTTTCATAGAGCTCTCTTATGACTACCAGAGATCAGGAGAGATCATGACTACAATGAATTCCACACCTGTGGCCTCCTTTTTTAGCTAATCATCAATAAAAGTGACCTGAAGAAATCCTGGAAATTCAGGGAAAGCCTTTATCATATTTTGCTAACTTCTGTGTGGCAAATTCAAGATAACATCAGATTTATCTTGAATATCAAATTTATAAGAATTAATAGAAAACTATATAATCAGCCAAAATACCAAGTGCTGGATGAACAGTGGATCAGACAGCCTCTGTGGAGGGAAAAGACTGGCGCCATTTTGGGTCGGGACCCATTTTCAGACTGACATTCTCCAGCACTTTGTATTTTACTCAAGTTTCCAGCATCTGCATTTCCTTGTGTCTCCTGATAACATTGGATAGAATGCTTTGGAAGAATACATACATTACAAATTTGGTTCTTTTGGAGCAGGGAGGCTTGGAGTTGATCTTGTGTTCCATTAACTTTATTTATTACTTATCAATTTTTGTTCACCTGTTCCCTTCCTCATTTTGTGCCTTTTAAGGAGACTCAACCAAGTGATATTATTTCTTAAATACAATAGCTTGCATCTTGCTGAAGTGAAAATTTAATGTAATTATAAATTTTTCTTTGCAGCACATTTTGGGAAGGATTGGGTCAGAAGGGATAGAAAGAGAAGAGCCAAATGGGGGCATATGGGACAAATCTAGAAGGGACACCAGGTTGACCATGGACGAGAAGGGCCGAAGGGCTTGTCTCCATGCTGTATAAAACTATGACACTATTTTGCTGGAATTGCGAACGTTTAATGGTGGAGCGTGGATATGGGAATGTTACATTCAACAGATATGCTTTTTTGCTTGACAGGCTGTGAGATTAGGAAGAGAATTAAAATGATTCCCTTCTCTTCATGCCAAATTAAGGCATGTAATTCTATTAAATAAAATATGTTACCGCATTGTAGAATTCCCAATGTAATGTATGTTATGTTTGCTGCCTTTACCTAATATGGAGATAGTACTGTTTGTGTCAGTGCACTTGGTGCAGATATCAGTTCTGGAAATGTTTTTGACGTTACTCATCATTTGGCATGGTTTTCGATTTCATTTAATATTTTGCTCTCCAAGATCTATTTACCATCTGCTGATCACCACACATTAAATCTGTAGTGGCAAAAAAAAAAGAATTTGATAAAAGTGTAAAGCTGGTTGTTAAGTTTATGGGAGAACAACGATAACCATGAATAATTTAACATGAAGATAGACACAAAATGGTGGAGTAACTCAGCGAGTCAGGCAGCATCTCTGGAGAGAAGGAATGGATGATGTTTCGGGTCGAGACCCTTCTTCAGACATAACCGTACAAAGGTTGTCAGTTAGCTGGTGAATGTTTCTTTTTTTTTTTTTTTTTTTTTTTTTTTTTTTTTTTTTTTTTTTTTTTTTTTTTTTTTAAATAAAATTTTATTGGGGATAGGTACATAACCTGTTTACATCTTTACAGTCATACATTTTTGAATTGATAATATTGTCAATTATTATTATATACCTTTTACCCCTTTTTTTAAATTTATTTTATATAAACTAAATAAAGCTAACGAAGTAGATGAAGTGAAGAAAGAAAAGAGAGAGAAGAAAACTAAAAACAAAAACCAATTTAAAAGAAAAAATAACTAAAAACAAAAAAAAAAAAAAAATAAAAAAAAAAAAAATAAAAATAAGGAAAAAATTAGTTAAAGAAGAATGGAAAAATTTATTAAAATAACAAAAACTTCATTCGAGATATATTCGTACATTCCAAAGTATAGCATTTCATTCATTCTTTAGTCCGAGTGCTAGTCAGGTTCCTGTGCTGAACTATTCTGACCCTTTAAGTAATCAATAAAAGGAGACCATGTTTCAATGAATAATTCCTGTTTGTCCAACAGGGAAAATCTGATTCTTTCCACGTTTAAGGTCTCCGTCATTTCTATAATCCACATTTTAATTGTGGGGGCCGTAGGGCCTTTCCAAAATTTTAGAATTAATTTTTTTCCTGTTATTAAACTATAATCAATAAAGTTTTTTTGTGTTGTTCTGAATGTTTTATTTAATTCTAATTCTAATATTCCGAGTATAATTAATTTTGGATCTGGGTCCAATTGTGTGCTGGTTATTTTAGATATTATACTAAAAATATTTACCCAAAATTTTTTAATTTTTATACAGTTTGCAAACATATGAGATAATGTAGCTTCTAAATGTTGACATTTATCACATTTAGGTGAAATATGTTGGAAAATTTTATGTAGTTTTGTTTTGGAATAATGTAACCTATGTAATACTTTAAATTGTATTAGAGAATGTCTGGCGTTTAGTGAACACTGATCTATATGTTGCAAACTTTCTTCCCAAGTATCTTTCGTTATTACTTGATTTAATTCTTTTTCCCATTTTTGTCTATATAAATCCGTAGAAGGCATGTCACTGTCTAATAAAATATTATATATATAAGATATTAATTTTTCTGTATTAGGATGTTTGTTCCAACATTCGTCAAGAATTTCTGAATTTCTAATTTGAAAATTTTGGGAGTTCGACTTTACGTAATCTCTAAGTTGAAGATATCTGAAATAATCATTTCCACGAAGACCATAAATCTGTTGCAACTCCTGAAATGTCAGAAAGGTGCCTTCCTTATAAAGTTGTCCCATATTTTTAATTCCATAATTCTTCCACTGTGTAAAACCCCGGTCTAACCATGAAGGCTTAAACAAAGGATTATTCACAATTGGAAGAAAAAGCGATAAATTATCTAGTTTTAATGTCTTTTTTAATTGTTTCCAAATTCGTATAGCACTAAATATTATAGGGTTTTCCCTATAAATTTTTTTGTTTAATTTAGACGTGGCAAATAATATCGAACCAATATCAAAAGGCAAACAATCTTCCTTTTCCATTTTTAACCAGTCTGGTTGAAGATCTATTTCTTCCAACCAGAAATTCATATTTTTAATATTAACTGCCCAGAAATAAAACAAAAAATTGGGTAAAGCCAGGCCTCCATTTATTTTTGATTTACACAAGTGTCTTTTATTTATCCTATGATTCTTATAATCCCAGATGAAATCATTAACAATAGAGTCCAATTTTTTAAAAAAGTTTTTTGTCAAATATATCGGAATTGTCTGAAAAAGGTATAATATTTGCGGTAAAAAAATCATTTTTATGGCATTAATTTTGCCTACCATTGAGATGGGGAGTGTTTTCCAGTATTGAATATTCTTATGTAGTTTGTTCAGTAACGGGGGGAAGTTTGCTTTAAATAATGATGTATATATCTTAGTTACATAGATACCTAGATATTTAAATTTTTCATTTACTATTTTAAATGGAAATTGTTGTATTATCTGTTTGTTATGTTCCCTTATTGGCATAATTTCGCTTTTATTCCAATTTATTCTGTATCCTGAAAGTGATCCAAATTGGGTTATTAGCTTTAATAAGTTTGGAATACTAATTTCTGGTTTTGTGATGTAAATTAATACGTCATCAGCATATAGAGAAATTTTGTTCTCTGTGTCCTTTGTGTTATATCCATGTATTTCCGGATGCCCCCTAACTCTTTCTGCCAGTGGCTCAATAGCAAGCGCAAATAATAATGGGGATAACGGGCATCCTTGTCTACAACCTCTAGCTAGGCTAAATTTCGATGACAACCTTTGGTTTGTAAATATTCTAGCCGTGGGATTTGTATATAACAGTTTTATCCATGTACAGAATTTCTCCCCTAGCTGCATATTTTCCATCACCAAAAATAAATAAGACCATTCAACCTGATCAAATGCTTTTTCCGCATCTAGTGAGATTATTGCTAGATCTTCATTAATAATTCTCTTGGAATATATAATATTAAATAATCTTCTTAGATTATAGTATGAGTATCGTTTCTGAATGAAGCCTGTTTGGTCAGGGTGTATTAATTTATTCATCACCGTACTTAATCTATTCGCTAGTATTTTAGTTAAAATTTTTTGATCTGTATTTAAAAGTGCAATTGCTCTGTATGATCCCGGGTCTTCCGGATCTTTATCAGCTTTAGGAATCAGTATTATTATAGATTCATTTAAAGTATCTGGAAGTTTCTGTTGAGTATATATATACTCATACAGTCTATGTAAACGTGGGCTAAGCAAATCATAGAATTTTTTATAAAATTCGGAGCCTAAACCATCTGGTCCTACTGCTTTACCGTTTTTTAAAGAACCAATAGACTCCTCAATATCCTTTATCGTAATCTCCCTTTCTAATAATTCTCTATCGTTTGAATCTAAACCTTTTAAATTACATTTTTTTAAAAAGTCTGCTATTCCTTCTGATTGTGCTACGGTTTTAGTTGAATAAAGGTTCTGATAATATTGAAGAAATCTATCATTTATGTCCTTGGGCATTTTTAATAATTCTCCTGTCTCTGTTCTAATTTTATGAATTATTTTTTCCCCTTCCATTTTTCGTAATTGACGTGCTAATAGTTTTTGTGGTTTGTCTCCAAATTCAAAATGTAATTGTTTTGTTTTTTGATAAAGCTTTATTACTTGTTCTGAATACATTTTATTTAATTTATATTTCAATACAGCAATTTTATTATGTTTTAAAGTAGATGGCATTCTCGCATTTTCTATATCTAGTTGTTTAATTTCACTTTCCAATGTATGTTGCTTAATCCTGTTCTCTTTATTATAAAATGCTTGAGCAGAAATTAATGTACCTCGAACATACGCTTTAAACGTTTCCCACATAAGAGAAATAGGTGTGTCAGGGTTGTCATTTACCTCCAAAAATATTTGAATCTGTTTAATAATATATTCCTGGGATGACTTTTCGTTCAAAATTTGTGGGTTAAATCTCCAATATGCTTGTTTCTCGGACATTCCATTTAATTTAATCATGAATGTTACAGGTGCATGATCCGAAATTATAATGTTATGGTATTTTGAATTATAAATAAATGGAATAAACGTAGAGTCAACTAAAAAATAATCTATTCTTGAGTATGTTTTGTGTACTGGTGAGTAAAATGAATATTCCCGTCCAGTTGGGTTTTCTATTCTCCAGACATCCTTAATATTAGTGGTATTAATAAATGAATTTAAAAATACACTTGATTGAGATTTTATTTTTTTTTGCATTGATGATCTATCTAAGTATGGATCTAATGTACAATTGAAGTCTCCTCCAATTATTAATTTATATTGTGTGAATTCAGGAATTTTATTAAATGTTTTATTAAAGAACATAGGGTTATCAAAATTAGGCCCGTAAACATTAAGAAGAATCACTTTTTCTCCATTTAATTCTCCAACTAATATAATATATCTGCCATCAATATCCACTATTGTTGAGGAGTTCTTAAAAGGTATTCCTTTACGAATTAGTATTGCAACTCCTCTAGACTTGTGGGAAAAGGAGGAGTGATATGATTCAGCAATCCACTTAGCTTTAAGTCTATGTTGAGATTCCTTCTTGAGATGTGTTTCTTGAAGAAATATTATATCAGTTTTGATTAAATTTAGATGTGCCAAAACTTTACCTCTCTTAATTGGTTCATTGATTCCCTTGACATTCCAACTACAAAATGTTATTCCCTGACCCCCACTTGTCATATTAATGTCTTGCATATTGTTTCTAAGGTGGTCTATAACCGATCAGAAGGTACAACACACAGAACCTGACCCTGCTCCCGAACCTCAAATAGATGAATTTAAAATCATATACAACGCTCTTCCGAACACATCTCCTTGTATTTGTCTTATTTTCCCATTCTAACATTAAGTTACAAAAATATTTAAAAAGAGAAAAGTGATAGAATTGATTCATATAGGGTGAAAGAAAAGAAACTACCTCTACAATTAGTGTAGTTAGTGATAGCCACACTAACGTGGCTAGAATTCTAAAGACTTCCGTAGCCTTTGTAAAAAAAAAAAAATTCTAGCTCCGTGCGCAAAGAAAATAAAGGGTTATTTCTAACATTCATATATCTTCTTTGGGAGTAACAAACTTATTTACATACCCATACATACACACACACGATATACCCCTATATATATATATACATACCCGTATGTATGCATACATAAGCACATAACCTCTACATATCTCTACATATCATATTAATTTTTCCACTAAATCTATCATAAATTTAATTTTAAATTGAAAAGTAAAGAGAAAAACGGTCAAACTTTATTATGACTTAGGCTAATTTACCTCTTGCATATCTTCCTAAATAATATAATTGTGTAATTCATTTCTATGTTAATCGAAGACTATTGATTATTCATCATTGTTATCAATCATATACAGTATTAAATTTATATGATTTATGTTAATGTTAATAATTTTATTAATAATTTTTAGTGGTAATATAGATATTTAATAAATATTGGTTATTACATATATAGTTATATATGAGTATACCGATAATAATAATGATTAGTAAACAGAAAAAACAGAAAAGATCACGGTTTTCTCCAATGTCCTCCATCCATTTCGGTTTCCGGATCTCCTCAAAGCTCTTGAAAAAACTTTAAAGGTCTTTTTAGATCTGGCGGGACTCCTAAAGGGTAATGTAAATTCTTCAGTCTGTCATGTTTCCGACTTCTTTAGCGTATTCCATTGCTTTTTCATGGTCTGTAAAAAAGTGTACCTTGGACTTGTAGGAGACTCTTAGTCTTGCGGGATAAAGCAAGCTGTATCTCAGATCAGGTACCTTCTTCAAAATTCTCTTTGTCTCAATGAACTGCACTCTTTTCTTGTGAACTTCTACCGGATAATCGCGGTAAATACTGAATCTCGCACCTTCAAAAAGGAGCTGTCCGCCTCGAACCATTTTCCTCATTATATCATCCAATTCATGATCCAATTGCACCTTTACAATAATTTGTCTTGGGTGGGCATCATCCTGTATACGTTTTTGCTGCACTCTATGGGCTCGACCGAGTAAAGGTTTATGATCCAATTTTAAGGCTTTATGTAAAAGGTCTGCCACAAAATCCCGAGTACCCATTTCTTTCTCACCTCCTTCTTTCACCCCTACAATCCTTAGATTCTTACGTCTTTGCCGCCCCTCCAAATCGGTACATTTCTCATTTAATTTGATCACCATATCTGAGAGGCGTTGGTTTTCAGTAAGGAGTCGACTTGCCATTCCCTCATTTGACGTCGCCCATTTCTCCAGTTCGGTTAACGCTATTTGATGTTGACCAATTTCATAATGAACGGGGTCCATCTCCGTTTTAACCTTCGTTTCCACCAAAACCAGCCTGGCTTCCAGTACTTCCATTTGCGCTTTGACCTCTTCCTCCCTCGTCCTCTTCCAACTTTCCAGCATGAGCTGAACGGTAGAAAGCATTTCTGTTTTAAATTCCGACCTAAAAGAGTCAAGTTTCTCACCAAAGGTTTTTAATTCGGCAGCAAGAAAAGTTTTAAAATCCTCCATTTCGGACTTTTTCATTCTCTTCGAAGGGTCTTCCTGGGCCCTCGTTGTAATTGAGGCCGAGGCCTCTAAAGGGCCTTCCTCTTCCATCTGCGGTTTTTTACCGGTTTTTGTATTTTACTCAAGTTTCCAGCATCTGCATTTCCTTGTGTCTCCTGATAACATTGGATAGAATGCTTTGGAAGAATACATACATTACAAATTTGGTTCTTTTGGAGCAGGGAGGCTTGGAGTTGATCTTGTGTTCCATTAACTTTATTTATTACTTATCAATTTTTGTTCACCTGTTCCCTTCCTCATTTTGTGCCTTTTAAGGAGACTCAACCAAGTGATATTATTTCTTAAATACAATAGCTTGCATCTTGCTGAAGTGAAAATTTAATGTAATTATAAATTTTTCTTTGCAGCACATTTTGGGAAGGATTGGGTCAGAAGGGATAGAAAGAGAAGAGCCAAATGGGGGCATATGGGACAAATCTAGAAGGGACACCAGGTTGACCATGGACGAGAAGGGCCGAAGGGCTTGTCTCCATGCTGTATAAAACTATGACACTATTTTGCTGGAATTGCGAACGTTTAATGGTGGAGCGTGGATATGGGAATGTTACATTCAACAGATATGCTTTTTTGCTTGACAGGCTGTGAGATTAGGAAGAGAATTAAAATGATTCCCTTCTCTTCATGCCAAATTAAGGCATGTAATTCTATTAAATAAAATATGTTACCGCATTGTAGAATTCCCAATGTAATGTATGTTATGTTTGCTGCCTTTACCTAATATGGAGATAGTACTGTTTGTGTCAGTGCACTTGGTGCAGATATCAGTTCTGGAAATGTTTTTGACGTTACTCATCATTTGGCATGGTTTTCGATTTCATTTAATATTTTGCTCTCCAAGATCTATTTACCATCTGCTGATCACCACACATTAAATCTGTAGTGGCAAAAAAAAAAGAATTTGATAAAAGTGTAAAGCTGGTTGTTAAGTTTATGGGAGAACAACGATAACCATGAATAATTTAACATGAAGATAGACACAAAATGGTGGAGTAACTCAGCGAGTCAGGCAGCATCTCTGGAGAGAAGGAATGGATGATGTTTCGGGTCGAGACCCTTCTTCAGACATAACCGTACAAAGGTTGTCAGTTAGCTGGTGAATGTTTCTGTCGCTTTGCTCACTGGAGACTGAAAATTAACTTCTCAAGATCAATTAGTGACAAGAGATTTTGCATTCGCTTAAGACATAAACAGTAAACTTACACCATTGATTAATCATAGTTATTTAAGGGGTGCAGAAATGTTCAACAGAATTTAAGCTAATGTCATTGCAAATAATGAGATGCCGTTGAGGATGTGACAGAATCAATTTTCATGTACCTGATTAAGTCAGTTTCAATGTAAGTGAAATCTTTCCAGAAATAAATGTGCTGCTAGCACATCATTTGTTTGATTAAATGCCCATGCGTTATTATGCACAACTCCCTGGCAACATGAATAAAAATGTTGGTGTTGCTGAAACTTAGAGCTGTGGATGGTTCAATGGAAAATGGCAGCCTGGGAAAGCAATTTTTTAACTCAATATGCCGTTCAATGCTTTGACAATTCTTTCCATTCCGACATGCTAAGATTGGGATGTTAGAAATTTGGGTAAAACACCACAGTTCCTGGAAATCCAAACAAAAAGATAAAGCATTCAGCAGGTCATGTGAGCTCAGCAGGCAGTGCCACTCGCTTACTTCTCCAGGGACCGATTCAGCCTATTCTCCCAGTGCAACCTTGTGGAGTGAGATACACTGAAGCTTGATGCTGGAAGGTCATCAACTCGGTGAAAGACGCTCTTTGGTCTGCCCGATCCTTGTTGACCTCCCAGCGGAGCGAGCTGTCCGTCAAGGAATGTTGCCGACTGGCCCACTGCAGACTGCAGGAGTACGTGCTGAGGGACGCTCTGAAGCTCGGTGCAGCCAACGCCAAGGCCCTGTGGGGGAGGACCACAGTCTAGGGTCCTTCCGCTGCTGGACATGGGGGGCAGGGTGTGGTGGAGAGAGACGCCCCTCCAAATAAGGGATATGTATGTAAATGTCTAAGTAAATGCCTGTATTGAATATGTAACCTCCGGAAATGTCGGATGGGTTTGTTTAAAAATGATGGTTTGTAAATGATATTTATAACTTGAATAAAGTATTTTTTGATTAAAAAAAAAAAAAAAAAAAAAAAAAAAAAATCAACTCGGTGAAAGACGCTCTTTGGTCTGCCCGAGCTTTGTTGGCCTCCCAGCGGAGCGAGATGTCCGTCAAGGAATGTTGCCGACTGGCCCGCTACAGACTGCAGGAGTACGTGCTGAGGGACGCTCTGAAGCTTGGTGCAGCCAACGCCAAGGCCCTGTGGGGAGGACCACAGTCTAGGGTCCTTCCGCTGCTGGACATGGAGGGGGCAGGGTGTGGTGGAGAGAGACGCCCCTCCAAATAAGGGATACTGGGTAAATGTCTAAATGTAAGTAAATGTCTAAGTGAATGTCTGTACCAAATGTAACCTCCGGAAATGTCGGATGGGCTTGTTTAAGAATATGTTTTGTGAATGATATTTATTATTTGAATAAAGTAGTTTTTGATTAAAAAAAAAATAAAAAAAAGCTTGATGCTGCCAATGGAAGGCTCTGTGGGGAGGACCACAATTTAGCTTCCTTCTGCTGGTGGACGTTGAGAGGACGAGTCCAGTGGGGCCACCCCTCAAACAAGGGAGGGGTATCACCTCAGGGGTGCCATGGATGTTCTGTGTAAAGATAGGTGTGAACACTGCTGGGTTTGACTGAATTGAATGTTTAGACACTGAGAACGTATGAAGGGTTTTTGCACAGTTTTTGTTTTGTATATGTTTTTTTATTCTGAATTAAGTTCATTTTGAAAACAAAGTATGTTTTTCTTGATGCCCGATGGGTTTTGCCTGGGACTCCAATGTCTTTCCTTATCCAAAAGATGTGCTGGCTGGTAGGTTACTTGGCTACTAAATTATCCCTGGTGAAAGAATCATGTTACAGTTGATGGACCTGTGATAGAGATAGGCCACCAGTACATAAGTGGGTGGATGGGATGTCTCTGAGAGAGGCCTTGGACTCGATGGACAGAGCGACCTCTTTCTATGCGCTATAAAAATATGAGATCAAACAGCATCTATGGGGAGGGAAACAGTTGACATTTCAAGACCAATGACCCTTCATCAGAGCGGTGAAATTGAGATACAGACATGTATTGAGATATAGAAAGGAGGAGGTGGGAGAGAATAGGGGCAATACCTGTGAGAGGGTGGGAGTGAGGTCATCAAGAACGTAATTACTTGACAAACATGATCTTTTTATTCCCGCCACAGATATGATTGTTGCTTCTAGTTTCAGTTTAGTTCTTGTGTTTCTTTTCTGCCTCTAATTGCAGTTTTCTAAAATGATTGTTACCTTGTCAACTTCACTCTCTACCCTATCACAGATATTGCTTCTGGCCTTTCCTCACCCATGTCATTTCAGAAACTTGCAACACACTCGTCTTCTTACTATTCAGGTGTGATGAAAAGTCTGTGATCTAGCCATTTTTCTCTTTTCCCCCCTTCGCCCCCCCCCCCCCTCCTGTTGATTGATCTTCTGAGTGCTCCTAGAATTTTCTGCTTTAATCAGTAATTTGATGTCAGATACTTTGCTAAACATTTATTGCAGTAGGTATAATGTGCTTTGCAGTATCTTTCTTTATTGTAAAATTCAATTACATTGACAATTCAGGTGATGGTGACCATTAATCACATTGGCCTGCTGTTTCCTAAATAGTGCTGCCAAAACCATAAAACAAGGAGAATGCATTTATTTATCCAACATTATGCATGGCTGGTCAGGTTTAGTTTAGTTTAGTTTAGATATACAGCACGGAAACAGGCCTTTCGACCCAAAACGTCATCTATTCCTTTTCTCCAGAGATGCTGCCTGACCTGCTGAGTTACTCCTGCATTTTGTGTCTGTCTTTGGGATTGATGAATATCCGTGTGATGGATTATTGGCATTTCACTGCATTTCAAAGTGTGATGGGGAGTTCATAAATAACTTCTCGAGTATCTTCCCACTGGGGGATAATGTCAATGATAAGCTTGACCAGTGAATAGATTTGAGGGGGCATTTTGATTCAATAGAGACTTAGAATTTGAACAAATAAATGTACTGAAATTACAAGATCCAGTAATTCAGTTTGTTCAGTATTGACTGATCTTGGTATTGGTATCACAAAATGCTGGAGTAACTCAGCAGGTCAGGCAGCATCTCTGGAGAGAAGGAATGTGTGACGTTTTGGGTCGACACCCTTCTTCGGACTTGGTATTGGGTTAATCTCTGGATTCCATAAGCATGAATAATTCATTCTCACCTCAGTACTAATACCATAATCAGTGGGAAGTTTTTGTGGGATGATTACTTTATTTAATTACCAGCTTTATGGGCCCATTTTGCTTTGAGGAACTGATGTTGCGTAAATTAAATGGCTGTAATGTAACCAGTCTCAAACAAAATGCATGGCAGACTGTGAAGAAAGCAAATGCAGTCCATGTATTTCTGGAAAGATATATAGATTGTTGCATATTTGGTTTTCATGTTAAAGCAATTGAAACCAAAGAATGCATTATATCCTATTATCATACAAAAAATCAATCCATGCATTTCCAAAATAAAAATGAATGACAAGTATTCTTTCATTTAAAAAAAATTTAAACGCATAAACAGCTTTGTAAAGGATAAATCGTCAAAAATTGTAAACGGTTTCACTAGTAGTCAGTAAAAGCTAAATTTAATTTAAAATTCAAAGCAATCAGTTTTATTAAGTTTATAAAATATGACCTTGAATTTCAATTGGGTGGTTGTACCCAAGAATGGTAGATGGGAGCATTTTCCTTTGAGAACGTGCTTTTTCACTTGATTGGGGCAGGGCAAATAAAATGTGGCCTGTACTCAGCTCTGAAGCAGACATGAGGTGTGAAAAAAAATCCTTGAATTCTTACCTGAGGAAAAGCATTGGATGGTTTAGTTTAGAGATACAACGTGAAAACAGGCCTTTCAGCCCACCATTGATCATTCACTGACCATTGATCATTCATTCACACTAGTTCTATATTATCCCACTTTCTCATTCACACAATTGTAGGAACAATTTTATAGAGGCAAATTAACCTAAAAATCTGCATATATTTGGCATGTGGGAGGAAACCTGCGTGGTCACAGAGAGATCGTGCAAACTCCTCACAGACAGCAACCGAGGTCAGCTCCACCAACTACGCCACTGTGCTGCTATGGATAATTTAGTTTACAGATGCAATTTAGAAGTAGGCTCTTCAGCCCATCAAATCCAGGCTGATCATTGATTTCCCATTCACACCGGTTCTATATTCCACTTTTCCATCAACTCCTTATACATTAGGGGCAATTTACTGAGGCCAATTAACCTGTACATCTTTGGCATGTGGTAGGAAACCAGGAGGAATCCCACATAATCACAGGGTAAATGTACAAACTCCACACATACAGCATGCAAGCTCAGGATTGCACCCAGTTCTCTGGCACTGGGAGGCAGCAGCTCTACCAGTTGTACCTTGGTGCCACTGACTGATAATATGCATCACAATTGGCCAGAGCATTCTGATGCCCACTTAAATCTGAAAACATTCAGGTCCATGCTCAATATCATGATTTCAGACACACACCCATAAACCTATGCTCTCAATCCAATACCAATTCGTCATACAGTCATAGTGTCTTACAGCGAGGAAACAGGCCCTTCAGCCCAACTTGCCCACATCGGCCAACATGCCCCAGCTATACTAGTCCCACGTGCCTGTGTTTGGACCATATCCCTCCAAACCTGTCCTGTCCATGAACCTGTCTAACTGTTTCTTAAATGTTGGGATAGTCTCAACTACCTCCTCCGGCAGTGCATTCCATGCACCCACCACCCTTTGTGTGAAAAAATGACCCCTCAGATTCCTATGAAATCTTTTTCCCTTTCACATAAATTCCAAGTCCTTATCTAATTGTGACCCGCCAATCCTGAGTTGCTTTCTTTACAATAGGATCCTTGATCCATTCAATGGGGGGCTGCAAGCCATGGACTCAGGTTGGTTACTCTTCACTGCAACGCACCCATTAAAAGTTCGGCAGGGGAGTTTACACAATATAAACTTTATGTTATACCAAAACCATTCACTGGGTAAATGAGAAACGAGAACCTCCGTACATGTGACAATAAACTAGACTCAAACTCAATTCAAATTATTTTTAAGAAACAGCACTTGTGCAAATCAGATAAATTGAAGCAATATACACTAGTTAAAATGGTGGCAAAGTCCAGTGGCTCCATTTCCATAAGTAGAATAGGCGCAATTAAAGTAAGCGTTTGTGAGGTGAGGGAGATGAATATTTTCAAATTAACGTACCTAAATTGGAATAAAGGAACAAGGCCACACAGTAATTAAGGAATTCTGCTCAATTTTCCAAAGTTCCAACATCTGACTATGCATTCACAATAGTCCCAGAGACATTATTCACTGATTTATTCAAATAAAAATAACTCTTTGTTTGGGGAATGTAAAGTCATTGTAAGATTGCATGGATTGATTATAAAACATTTATTCCCATATCAGCTTGGAGCAAAATCAAACATTTAACTGACGTCGAGAAAGTCACCGAGATACTGACAGTATAATCGGTATTTAATTGATTTGGTCCTAAGAATGTCACTGCAGACACTGATGTGGAAGAAGCATGTGGGAGGACTTGGATTACTGCACTGTGGAGCTGGAGCCTGAAGGCTTTTGAATAAGTGCCCATCCTTCAGATTAAGCTGCATTGTGCATTGGTGAATGAAGGAAGGCTGAATCAAGGAAAAAGTGGATGTCATAAATTGTGAAAATGCCAGAGAAAACTTTTTTGAAACCTGAAGGGCAATTTAGAACAATTTGCATTGTTCACCTGAGGTATTTTGTAAAATGGATGCAATGATAATGTGATGGGGTGGGGAAGCCAGCCTGATTTCAAACAGCACTCAGGCCTCTCAGTAGCTTTGATATTGTCCTAAAATAAAACTTTTAACAATACTTCTGTTTATAAAGGCAAGATTCTTGCGGATTTTGCTTAAAATGTGTACACATCACATAAAAACAAGACTCGATCCATTGTGTCTGGACCTTTCTCAAAACTGATTGAAGGTGGTTGAATTTTGTGTCACTGATTCGTAGCAGTCTGAGTGCCTCTTTAAGAGGGGGTGCCACTATGAATAACACAGGGGTTTGTTTTTCTGAGTTCACTCGATACATGGTCACAACATGGAACCAAAATTGGAACTTTGTCAACCTACAAACGTCATTGCTGCTACTGATTGGCAGCTGGTCAATGGGAGATAGACAATAGACAATAGACAATAGGTGCAGGAGAAGGCCATTCGGCCCTTCGAGCCAGCGCCACCATTCAATGCGATCATGGCTGATCATTCTCAATCAGTACCCCGTTCCTGCCTTCTCCACATACCCCCTGACTCCGCTATCCTTAAGAGCTCTATCTAGCTCTCTCTTGAATGCATTCAGAGAATTGGCCTCCACTGCCTTCTGAGGCAGAGAATTCCACAGATTCGCAACTCCCTGACTGAAAAAGTTTTTCCTCATCTCCGTTCTAAATGGCCTACCCCTTATTCTTAAACTGTGGCCCCTTGTTCTGGACTCCCCCAACATTGGGAACATGTTTCCTGCCTCTAACGTGTCCAACCCCATAATAATCTTATACGTTTCGATAAGATCCCCTCTCATCCTTCTAAATTCCAGTGTATACAAGCCTAGTCGCTCCAGTCTTTCAAAATATGACAGTCCCACCATACCGGGAATTAACCTAGTAAACCTACGCTGCACGCCCTCAATAGCAAGAATATCCTTCCTCAAATTTGGAGACCAAAACTGCACACAGTACTCCAGGTGCGGTCTCACTAGGGCCCTGTACAACTACAGAAGAGATCGGGAATAGTACAGAAATATAAGCTGCTTGCCCTGAGGAGCACAAGCAGCAGAAGCTCCCGGTGTGCCACGGCCTTACCCTAACAGCAGGACAGGCTCATCCACTGCAGAACCAGGAGAGGGAAGCTGCTGAGCCCAGGCCCTGCTCACTCCCTGGAGAGCATGTGGAGGGAGACGGCGACGGCGGTGAATGCTGGACAAGGGCCGATAAAAAGAACTGGGGGGTTCTTACCTTCCGCGCCATCCTGGTCGACTGCAGGGGACGCCCCCAGGGCACGAAGGTTGAAGATGGCTGGGCATGGAGAAGGACGACGGTTCTCAGATCGACCAGATGGAGGTGATGGCTGCAACAGACGTTTATGGCCAGCTGCAGTTGGGACTGTAAAATGGCACCAAAACTTGGTGACTTTTGCAAGTAGACTCATTGGGCTGCTTCTATGCAATATGTACTTAACCGGGGATTGTACGCCAATAATCTTATTGATCTATATACAATAAAATAATCTCACTGTACCTGGTACAAATGACAATAAAGGAACCATTGAACCATCCGAGCAAAAGCTGCACTTTGAAGAAACAAGGAACTGCAGATGTTTGTTTACGAAAAAAGACACAAAGTGCTAGATTAACTTAGTGGTTCAGGTTGCACCTCTGGAGAATGTGGATAGGTGACGTTTTGGGTCGGAACCAATCTGAATATTCTCCAGAGATGCTGCCTGACCTGATGATGCACGATCACTTCTCACAGCGGCAGACAGGTACAAAATGAGCAAGCACTGATGTTTCAGATGTTTTAGCAAAGGTGATTGGCGGGAAAGGGAGCAACACAAGGCGGCTTTGACTCCAGTGCGGGGGGGGAGGGAGGAGAGGGGTTCAGAAAATGCTCTAATCATCACCTTTCCAACAGACCAAGCAATACTTTGCTCCATTGATCCAAATGTCAGACCTGGCTCCTGATACTCCCCTTACTATCACTGGTCCAAATACTAGACTGTGCTCCTGACATTCATCTCACTAGTCCTAATACCAGATTATGCTCTGAATCTCTCTTCACCATCACTGGTCCTAATTGGTTAGAATTGGTAGCCATCAGTTAGCATGGGTCGACAGAAAGAGTGAGAGAGTTTGAAGCAAGTAACCCATAAGAGAGAGAAAAGGATAACATTTTCCAGCTTCTATCCATGAGTGACACCTTTTAGATCAAAACCTGCATGACACAAAGTCTTACCGGAAGGCATGAAATTGGTCTTTTTTAGCATTGAGTGCTGCATTGGGAACCTGCTCTCTTTTCACTTTCATTTCATGGAGGGAAACCAATCTCCCACAATGGATTTATAGTGATTCGGAGGATGCACAGATCATTTGCTTAGGAAGCTATCTTCTTGAAAATAGATAGTACATATCACCTGCAGACTGCCCCGCTGTGCTTTAACTTGTTATAAAGGCTACTCTTCACACAAATTAAGACATCCTTATTAAGTTATAATAGGTTTCCTTGCCTCCCACTGTTTTCTCTTCTTAAACTTCAAATGCAACAGCTTTGAATCACCAGAACATTTATTTTTATTGAACCTCCCATTCTGAAAGCAATCTTCAATGAATGTCTTGCTGACATAATTAAATTGGTCTATCTGTGTTATTGGTGCTTGTGTTGCGCCAGCTTTTGCAGACATCCGTCTTAAACCATTAACCACTGTTAGAACATAGCAGAGTACAGCACAAGAACAGTCCCTTCTGTTCCGAATGTCTGTGCCGAAAATAATGCCAAGACCATCCCTTATCTACCATTTGTCAAACAGCTAATGGGAATATCAATGGTTAATCATGAATTTTCCATTGATTGAATCCTTTTGCCTCTCTTTATTCATATAATGTAGACTATTGGGCATTATTTTGAAATTAAAACTCTTTTCTCTTTCATGTTTTAAACTTGTCTCCTTGCAACTTTTCCATGTGTGGCTCCAGCTGAATGGATCAGTTCATTACGGTCAGTGTGTCATGAGCCGTACCTTTCCATTACTTCACGCAAGTGACCAAGCTTAGGCAGTGAGCATCAAGGTGTTGTTTCACATCGAGGGGCCTCATGTCCTATCTGCAGCATGCCAGAATTACTTGAATAATCTTTCACTGAGAACCTTTCCTAGAATCTTTTCACTCCCCTTGTCTTGACTGGGATTCACAAACTCAGTGATAATTCAGGTCTGAAGCTGGGATCTGCAAAGTGTCATGGAGTTATTAAGCATGGAAACAGACCTTTCAGCCCATCAAATCCACACTGACCATCTACTTTCAATCATCCTCCACACATTCTCATTAACTCTGCCACATTCTACCACTCACCTAAATGCTGGGGGGAATTTACAGTGGCCGATTGACCGACCACCCACATCCCTTTGGCACATGGGGAGACCTGAAATACCCAGAGGAAACCCATGTGGTCACAGGCAGAACAGATACACTGAACACAGGTCACTAGAACTGTGATATAGCACGACTACTATCTGCGCCACACAATGTAAGAGTACAATGTATAAATCAATGGCAGATTCCATTGGGGATTTGCTGTTTGAATCAACAGTAGTTACCACATTGCTTTTTTCAACTACATCATATTCTGCAGACATTATGGGCTGATGGGCCTGTCCTGTGCTGTACTGTTCTATGTTCTATGTACCTTATCATATTTGAATTGGCCGTTTTAGATCAGCTGCCCTCTACTGCACCACATGTTTAGTTTGCTGTCATTGGTGTGTTTGTGTCCCTATCAAAGAGTGGCAAGTAGCTTTATGGGAATGAAGGAGCAGGTGTATGTGGTGGGAATTGTTCTCCCTGGAGCAGGAAATCTAAGGAGAGAAGGAGAGAATAGGTGAGAATGTAAGCAGGGTCAATGATTGAATATAATTGCAAGGGATGAGATAAGATTATTATTTATTGCAGTGAGTTGTTATGATCTGGAATCCATTGCTGAGAAAATGAGTGGAAGCATTTTTAATTATAACTTAAATTATGAAATTGAAGATATATTTGAAAAGGGAAAAAACTGTGTGAAAGTTATAGGGGATGAAAAGTATACTGAGACATTAGGTAATACTTTTAAAGAACAGACACAGGTAAAATGACCTGAATGGTTTTCTTCTTCATGTGAGTGTTAAGTGTTAAGCTTCATAATGGTTTTAATTGCCTTATTGACTCCTGCATTTGTCTTCCTCATCATTGTTGGAATGTACTTTGGGCATATATTTTCTTAGGCTTCCTAAAAATGTTCTATGAGCAACAAATATATCATAGAGATAGGAAAGTTAAATCAACATATGAAAACCAACTCAAATTAGTATACAAACTATCTACAAACTCCTTCACTAATGCTAATGCACACTTTATCAGAAAAACTTCAGTGTGCGGATTTTTAAAGCGCAGAGAGATATTAAAAGTAATCACGAATTTGGAGGAAATTGAAATAGAAAAATAATTTCATACAGATATATTGAGTGTGTGCATTAATTTTATGTCAGTACATATTGAAGTTTAATTGGTAAATATACTTAGTCTTTAATACAAAAGTGTTTAAAGGCATGTAGAGACAATGTAAGCTTTTATTTTAACCACAATTTAAAAAAAAATCCTGGCTTTTAGTCAGATCAGACTGAAATGTGAAAAGATACCATTTGGATGCAAAGTATAAAGAGTTGAATACTTTGAGGTACAAACCATTTCATTAAAATTAAATTCTGATCAGGTAGAATCCCACATGCCATTAAGCCTTGACTTGACAAAGCAAAGACATAATGGTAACTAATAAGGAATGGAAGAAGTGCCAAGGTCCAAGGAGACTTTAGTTCAAGTTCGGATAAATCGGCAGATGATGGCTGGAAATAATTTTCTAACTCCACAGGAAATATTAAAATAAGATTGCTCTCCTGGCCTACTATTAATCTGAAGAAGTAAGGAATTGCTGTGTCACCAATTCAATTACCGAAGCTTGATAAATGTGGCACTGATTGTCATCGGACCACAGTATAGGTCAGTAATGCTACGATTGTTGCCATGGTTTACTGTCATGAGAAGGACTTGTGAAGGAGAGAATTAATTACGTGCAGAAATGAGATCATTCCTCTTTTGGCCAAATAATGAAATAATTCTACAGTAAACGTGATATTAGTATGATATTGTGCTAACAATACTGATTAAATATCTACACATGGTTTTATAGTAGTTACTCAAAACAAATGATTAAAGGTAGGAACATATTATTTGTAAAATGTTTTTTCAGGTTAGAAACTTCTATTTTTTTAAATGAACTAAAAAGTAGTAGCAAATCCTACTAAATAAACTGGTCAGTATTTTCCACTACATTAAACCCGATACAAGGTTTTATTAGAGTTTTATAGATTTTACATTTATACATTTTTAATACATTTTTACATTTTTATACATTTAAGGTTTTATACATTTTTCAATATGTCCCAAACCAAATCCTGAAAATATCAGCAGCTTTGAGAGTTTCCATTAAATTCGTAATTTGTGGGATTTATCGTCCGAAAACCATGTGAGCATGTTTCCAGTAGTTTAATGTTCATGTATAAGCATTATGACTCAAAGCTAGTGCTAATAATTCTAAACAATTAAGTTACAGATATTTAGTGTCTGCTGATTTTTTTTGGCTTCCATTAACTCTAATCACTTTTGCAGGCACATTCATCAAGAGATGCCCTGTGAGGTACTATTGTACATTATAACTTGTGCACTAAAGTGAGGGTTTGGGTGTTAATTTAACAAAGGCAGCATGATGTTTTAATGGCAATGAAGATTAGTTCCTCTGGCAGTTTTCGTATAATGTTAACCTGTATGTGTTGAATATAATGTTAACCTGTATGTGTTGAATATAATGTTAACCTGTATGTGTTGAATATAATGTTAACCTGTATGTGTTGAATATAATGTTAACCTGTATGTGTTGAATATAATGTTAACCTGTATGTGTTGAACAAGTAACGGCAAGACAAGCTTGAGAAATTGTAATAGCAGAGATATACTTTGTGTCTGGCCAGTCTCAGAAGTCAACTAGTCCATGTAATGCATTAATTTAATTCCAGTAATAGCACCAGGAATAAAATCCTGAAAGAAATAACAGTTACTTTTATACTTTAACAAACACCCTGGGCATTGATATCACTTCCTCAGTCTAATAAAAATTACTTTGGACAGCAGTAAATAATTTATTTTTCTGGGGAATTGCCAAGTTCTAGATAAATAATTAGAGTACCATTACATGAAGTACTTTATTTCTTTCAGATATTGTTTTTATTGCGAATATAGCTGGTTAATCAGCTCTGAGTTTGAAAATTTAAACAACAGCATATGTAGGCTCACAAAATAACAATGTACTGCTTGTTCCGTATCCTACACTCATTTATACACTATTAGAACATAGAAACATAGAAAAATAGGTACAGGAATAGGCCATTCGGCCCTTCGAGCCAGCACCGCCATTTAATATGATTATGGCTGATCATCTAAAATCAGTACCCCGTTCCTGCTTTTTCCCCATATCTCTTGATTCCTTTAGCCCCAAGAGCTAAATCTAACTCACTCTTGAGAACATCCAGTGAATTGGCCTCCTGTGGCAGAGAATTCCACAGATTCACAACTCTCTGTATGAAGAGGTTTTTCCTCATCTCAGTCTTAAATGGCCTACCCCTTATTCTTAAACTGTGACCCCTGGTTCTTGACCTCCCAACATCAGGAACATTTTCCTGTATCTAGCCTGTCCAACCCTTTAAGAATTCTATATGTTTCTATAAGATCCCCTCTCATCCTTCTAAATTCCAGTGAATACAAGCCCAGTTGACCCATTCTTTCATCGTATGTCAGTCCTGCCATCCCGGGAATTAACCTGGTGAACCTACGCTGCACTTAAAGTCACTTAATTATCATTGTTGCCAGGAAAAGCCCATGACATTAAAGGGAATGGTAGCTACTGAAATGGCATAATGTAAATTCATTAGGTTAGTGAAGAAGAAAAAGGATATAGTTGTGATGGGAGCTTTGTATTCACGAGGGGATAAAAGGATGGAGACAATAGCAAGCTCACATTTACAAAAGAGTTGAGAGCATAACTGACAATTTTTCTTTCCAATGACTGTCAGGTCAATAACAAAGAGAACAAATTGTAAAATTCTAAAAAAAACCAGAGGGAAGAATGGGATATTTTTCACATAAAAAAGTTCATGAATGTATAATTGCAATTAAAGTTGAATCATTATTCCATTGAAAGTGGATCAGCTCAATACTCTCTGAAAAGAGTGTTCAGGAGAGCACAGAGAGATTAGGACCAGTATAGTGAGCTCCAATGTGAATCGAGTAATGCTGCAATCTGAGTAATTACCTTCTTGGTTGAAATCAGACAACCGGTGTGATGATTGGTTAGATTTATTGACTGACTGTGAAAGAATTACAGAAGTGTTCATTCGTTTACAAAAGGGACAATTTCCCACGGGAGTTACCCTGCTTGGATATATCATTTGGGAAGTAGCCCAGGAAAGTTATAAAACATTGCTAAGGCCGCCTTTGGAATACTGTGTGCAGTTCTGGTCACTACATTACTGAAAGGAAGTGAAGGTTTTGGAGAGGGTGCAGGAAAGGTTTACCAGGATGCTACCTGCATTAGAGGGTATTAGCTCCAAGAAGAGGTTGGATGATCTTGGTTTGTTTTCTCTGGAGATCAGAAGCTGAGGAGTCCTGATAAAAGTTAATGATATTATGAGAGGCATAGATAGGGTTGACAGCCAGAATCTTTTTTCCAGGATGGAAATGTCAAATACTATAGAACTATGCTATTTATAAATACTATAAATACTATGGTGGGAAGGTGCTCCCAAGGATGGGAGTGGGAACAGATTTGATGGTAATGGCTAAGAAATATTTAGGTAGGCACATGAATATGCAGGGAACATAGGGGTATTGGCAGTCAAATGGGAATTATTTTATTCAGCAAAACATTTGGCACAGACATCATGGGCATTATAAATTCATATTCTGGCTGAATAACTTTTTGTGATCTGAAAAAAGTTATTTCTGTTGTAACCATGGCAACAGTTACCAGATCTCGCCTGATGTTCGTTAACATGGATAAGATTCATAGATTTTGCAGTTTAGCAGATAGGATCAATGAAGGATTTATAGTTATTTAAAGTTAACATTCATGGTTAGCATTTATATTCTAATCCAAAAGTCATAAAAAAATCCTTTTCACTAGAAGATTCCCCCAAAAGGTAAGAATATAGAAATGTGTCTGTACTGCATTTCTGGCATTAAAGCAGTTTTGTCAATCTTTTTAATGCTATTTCAATGAGCTAAAAACAGAAGATTTAATGTCATTCTGCTTCAGACAGCCTTTGAAGTCCAATATCTTGTGTTAGTAACACATTCCCAAACAATTCTGACCGCACTTACATGAGCACTTAGGACCAGATCTATCGTGCAACACGCAGATAAATCCCTGGGAAATAGTACTTGTCTTTTAATCTTCCCATTCCACCATTCTATTCCTTGTTAAAGTTTGGCTACTGGAAGTTAATGGCACCATGACATAAGTATCTCATATATGGGATTTTCCTCTGTGTTATGGACTGATCTCACACTTATAGTTTATAATGTTATTAAGTATTGTGCTTCAGACAGTGTGACAGTTATTTGAATGATTGACACTTCTGCTTCCGTTCACTTAATAAACTGCTGGCACCATCTGGTGTTCTTTTTAATGCTTACCCTCTGAGGAACAGCACCCAGAATTCTACATCTAAGGAAGGGTGGGTGTTGGCCCTCTGGCCAGATGTTTCCTGATTCTCTTCTATAACCGTCTTCGTTGAACTTTCCAGTTTACATGTGCTCTGTGGCCCAACACTGCAATCTTCCCCATTCAATGCTTGCATCCATTGGTAGATTTATGCATCCAGGTTGCCATATTTTTGGTCCACAGTGGAAGGGCGGCACAATGGCACAGCTGTTAGAGTTGCTGCCTTGCAGCGCTCGAGGCCCAGTTTCAATCCTAAGTCATCTATCTATGTGGAGTTTACATTTTCTCCCTGTAACTGTCTGGGTTTCATCTGCATGCTCTGGTTTCCTCCCACATCCCAATGACATGTGGGTTTGTAGGTTAATTGGTTTCTGTAAATTGCCCCCAGTGTGTAGGGAATGGATGTAAAAGTGGGAACATAGACCTACTGTGAGTGGGTGATCGATGGTCGGAGCGGACTCTATAGGTTAAAGAGCCTGTTTCCTCACTATATCTTTCAATCTTTCTATTAAAAGCACATTATGTTTGTATTAGGAGGGCTAACAAACTATATTATCGATGTATTTTTGAACACTGACAACAGGTTGAAAAGTATTTCTATTATCTGCAAAAAACTATTTGCAGAAAATTAAAACAATGAATGTAGTGAAAATATATTTATCTGGCATAAATAAGGTTAAAAAAACTTTGCAGGTGACCCTGGTGATTTTCCGTAATGCAAAACCATATTTCCCATGGGATTCCATTTTATAAGCATTCTGACAGAGTAGTTTTCTCTAATAGTACTGCAGTTGCTGGTTCACTGAGGGGATTGCCTTGTCAGTTTCCAAATCAAATCTTTCAATGGACAGCAACTGTGTTTGGAGACACAAACAACTTCAAATGCTGTTTACAATAGACAATAGACAATAGGTGCAGGAGGAGGCTATTCGGCCCTTCGAGCCAGCACCGCCATTCAATGTGATCATGGCTGATCATTCTCAATCAGTACCCCATTCCTGCCTTCTCCCCATACCCCCTGACTCCGCTATCCTTAAGAGCTCTATCTAGCTCTCTCTTGAATGCATTCAGAGAATTGGCCTCCACTGCCTTCTGAGGCAGAGAATTCCATAGATTCACAACTCTCTGACTGAAAAAGTTTTTCCTCATCTCAGTTCTAAATGGCCTACCCCTTATTCTTAAACTGTGACCCTTTGTTCTGGACTGGGGTAGAAAACTGGGGTAGAAAATTATCTGAAGATTGGAAAGTGATAGGCCCAGATAGAGGAGGAGAGAGGAATAAAGAAGGGAACATGGAGCCAGGTGGAGGAAGGAGATGCTTGGGGTAGGTGGTAGTCTCTTGTGTCTTGTTTGAATAGAGACAGGGCAGCACGGTAGTGTTGTACTTCGTGGTCCGGTACCTGTTGTACCTTTAGTGACTCTGGACGGACCACAAGTACACGTGTATAAAAGGTTACAATGCTGGAGCTCAACTCCAGGCTGTTTATTCCGTGGTCACCTGGATCCAGAGTGACCACCCAATCACACCAACCTCTTATATACACATTCCTGCACATGCAAACAAAGTAGTCCTTGGGATACACAAAGTAGTCCCAGCAATATCACAACAGGTGGCACAGCGGTAGAGTTGCTGCCTTAAAACACTTACAGCACCGGAGATCTGGGTTCGATCCCAACTATGGTTGCTATCTGTACGGAGTTTGTATGTTCTCCCCGTGACTCTGTGGGTTTTCTCCGACATCTTCGGTTTCCTCACACTCCAAAGACGTACAGTTTTGTAGATAATTGACATGGTATAAATGTAAAACTGTCCCTAGTGTGTGTAGAATAGTGTTAATGTTTGGGGATCACTGGTCGGTGCGGACTCGGATATCTGCAATGTATCTCTAAACTAAACTAAACTAAATTCACTTTTCACTTGTACCTGTGCTTACCATCTCTGGTAAGGTTATATTTGTTGCCCATCCCTAATTGTCCTTGAGAAAGTCACCTTTCTGACTTGCTGATGAAGGTTCTCCCATAATGCAATGAGGCAGGGAGATCCAGGATTTAGAATCATTGATACATCTGAAGGTCATGATAATGTGTGTGTGTGAGAAACAGTCTACATTAGCTGCATATGATCTTCCTGACTGGAAGTTACAGTTTGGGTTGTGCTGCAGAAATGGCCTTGATAAATAACTGTAATAAATATTGTAGCTGGCACACTGTGCAGTGGTGAAGGAAATTAATGTTTAAAGTGGTTAATGAACTACAAATCAAACTGTCTGCTCTGTTCTGAATGGTGACACAAGGAACTGCAGATACTGGTTTACAAAAAAAAAGTACTGGAGTAACTCAGCAGGTCAGGCAGCATCTCTGGAGGGCGTGAGCAGGCGATGTTTCGGGTCAGGTATGAGTCTGAAGAAGGGTCCCAACCCGAAATGTCACCTATCCTTGTCCTCCAGAGATGCTGCCTGACCTGCTAAATTACTCCAGCACCTTGTGTCTTTTTGTTTGTTCTGATGGTGTTGGCTTTTTGAGAGTTGCTGGAAGTGCACATCCAGGCAATTGGAAAATTGCATCAAGCTCCTGAATTGTGCCTTGTGGAAAGATTTTGGGATGTTAAGAGGTGAGTCACCTGCAACCTCTGAGCTGAGAACTGGGAAGGGGGAGGGGATGGAGAGAGAGGAAAAGCAAGGGCTTTTTGAAGTTAGAGAAGTCAATGTTCATACCGCTGGGGTGTAAGCTACCCAAGCAAAATATCACTAGAAAGGGGTCAGGTTAGGGTGGGTGGCATGTGTGCAAGGGTGAATACTCCTGTTGATGTGGAGTGATTAATAGGAACTTTCTGAAAATATCTTTCCTTCAATTATGTATGAAGTGTATGCAGTGCATACTCTGCTCACTGACACCACAAAGCTCCGTTGGAGTGCTATGTACTGCTGGGAATCTCCAGTAGTTGATGTCGTGATCTCAGTATTGTCTGTCTTTGATTTTGCACCATGCAGAAGCCTCTAAAGATCTTTATTTATATTCTGCTTTACCAAAGAACCAGAGGCATTCTCACACTGCAGGTTGTTAGATTCGGGAATGCCCTGCCTGAAATCATGATGGAGGCAGATTCAACCATAATGTCCCAAAAGGATTGATAAATAATTGAAACAAACAAAAACTGTTGGCAGAAAAAGGTAGAGGAACAAACTGAATCATTCCATGAAAATCCAGAAGAGGGATGAAGGATCTCCTTCTGTGCCATTGTGTCTATGCTTCTATAATGTGAACTCTGGATATCCCAAACATCAGCCAAGTCTCAATCAATAAATCTAGTGCCTGATCACAGCCATTGAGATACCTCCTTTTCCCTAACATGGACACAAAGTGCTGGAGTAACTCCATGGGTTTGGCAACATCTCTGGTGGAATCCTTTTTCTCCAGCGATGCTGCCTGATTCATTGAGTTACTCCAGCACTTTGAATCTATCTTTGGTATTAACTAGCATCTGCAGTTTTTTATTTCTATCTGCCTTTTCCCTATTTGTAGTCCATGGTTTTAGAAGCCCAATTAAATGGTTGAAATTGAAAGTATACTAATAAATATAAAATCTTGAGAGGCATAGATAGGGTAGACAGTCAGAACCTTTTACCTGGGGGGGGGGGGGGGGGGGGGGGGGGAGATGCCCAGCAATAGAGGGAATAGCTATAAGGTTAGAAGGGGGTAGTTTAATGGAGATGTGCGGGGCAAGACTTTTACACAAAGGGTGGTGGGGGCCTGGAACGCTTTGCCAGGGGTGGTGATGGAGGTAGATACAATTGTGGCGTTTAAGAGACTTTTAGATAGACACATGAACGCGTGGGGAATAGGGATTTGGATCACGTGCAGGCAGATTAAATCAGTTTAACTTGGTAACATGTTTGGCACAAACATTGTGGGCTGAAGAGTCTATTCCTGTGCTGAACTGTTCTTTGTTCTATATTCTATGTGGCTTAGAAAAATGCAAAAAACTGGAGCAACTCAACGAGTCAGGCAGCATCTTTGGAAGATACAGATAGGCAATGTTTAAGGTCAGGACCCTTGTTCATACTGATTGTAGTAGGGCAAAAAGATGGAGGCAGGACAAAACCTGACAAGTGATAGGTGGAAGATAGACACAGCCTGAAGAAGGGTCCCAACCCGAAATGTTACCCATCCTTTTTTCTCCGGAGATGCTGCCTGACCTGCTGAGTCCACCGCTTACATACCAGCATCTGCAGTTCCTTTGTGACACAAGTGATAGGTGGATGCAGGTGAGGGCAAGTGGGCTGGACAAAGGCAAGACATGAAAAGGGGACAATTGGCAAATGGGTGGAGTAAGCGACAAAGGCGAGAAATGAAAAGGAGATAAATGAGTATGAGGTAAGGAGGGAAGTGGAGTGAGATGTAAAGCCGGAGGGAGGGATGTAGGTGGAAGAGGAATGGAGTGGGAAAAGAGTATTGGGAGAAATGGGTACTGTAATGAGGGGAGGGGGGGTGGGAGGAAGAACAAAAAAGAGAATGAAGAATGAGGGGGTGTTACTTAGATTTGGAGCATTCAATGTCCAATGGCTCAACCGAATTGCAGCGATTAAAATAGCAGCCCACTTTAATGTGCTAACTACTTCATTTAAATGATCTGAACATTGTGAGTCATAAGGAAAGGATCAGTGCATTGAAATGTTTTTCAATTAATTGGGGTTCAGTGCACTTCAACCCTGTATTGTGACAGGCAGAGCTGCAATTAGAAAATGGTGAGAACAGTGTTCAACTCGATATTAGCCACACTTCCGTACTCTCCCACCAGGAATGGGTCTAGGGCCAGGCATTAAAATTACAGGATTGGGCAATCTCCATTATTTAAAATGTTAAAGTTAAAGGGATTGGGCTGCAGATGATGGTATGTCAGAAAGCACAGAGGGCATAATTAACATAGCAAATAGTGATATCTTTGGCAATTAATAGCAGTTGAAGAGACTGCCCACGCAATGGGAATCCTAGCAGCTGGTCCAAGAATGAACAGTCCGCCAAGTAAGTGCCTCTTTTGCCACTCCTACACCAGGAGGAACCAAGCTCCTCAAAGAAACATATGGCCACCGACGCTCTACCATCAGTTGATCTCTCTCCTGATCACCTTATTCCTTGGAACCTCCCCCCAATTACCCTCATGAGAGCTTTCTGCTCATCTTCTCCCCTTTCACCATGCCATCCCCAACTAGATGATCACCTTTTTCCTCCAAACTTCACCCTCATCAACAATTCTCTCAGCTCCTCTCCTGGTTACTATCTTATCCAGTATCACTTATTGCATGTAAACACCACCTCCACAAGTGGCTTCTTGAATGGTTGGAACACTGAGGTCCTAGCCAGAGAGTTTGACAGTATTACTATACTCATCTCTGGAATATGTACATAACAATATGTACACCAGACTCCTATGTTTTCACTACAGCTCCACCTTCAACACCGTACTCCCATCAAACTTATCTACCAACTCTTGGACCCAGGAGTCAGAACCCCCCTCGGTCATTGGATCCTTGACTGTCTGACCCACAGACCAAAATCAGTGAGGGTAGGAGACAGTACATCGTCCATGATAATTCTCAACACTGATGCCTTGCAAAGTTGTCTTCTCAGCCCCTTACTTTACTCCTTATACACTTATGATTGTGCAGTCAAATTCGGATATAACATATAACAACATATAACATATAACAACTACAGCATGGAAACAGGCCTGTCCGGCCCTACCAGTCCACGCCGACCATTCTCCCTGACCTAGTCTATATATAACATATAACAACTACAGCATGGAAACAGGCCAACTACATCTACAAGTTTGCAAATGACCTGATGGGTCAAATCTCAAACAATGATGAGACGGAGTACAGGAAGGGGATGGAGAACTTAGTAACATTGTGTCTGGACACCAACCTCTCCCTCAATGTCAGCAAGACAAAGGTTAATTATTGATTTCAGGAAGCTTGATGGAGTAGATACCCAATCAGCATCAATGGTGCTGTAAAGGAAATGGGGGAATGCTTCAAGTTGCTTGGCGTAAATATCACCAACAATCTATCCTGGACCAACTACATTGAAGCTATGGCCAAAAAAAACACAGCACACCTCCACTTCCTCAGGAGATTAAGGGAATTTGACATGCCTCCAACAACTCCTACAAACTTCTACAGATGCACCATAGTAATCATTTTATTAAGTTGCATGGTTTGGGAACACAGCTGTGCCCAAGACTGTACGACAATGCAGAGAATTGTGGATATAGCCCAGTCCATCACATAAACAAAACTCCCAAACATTGACTCCACCTGCACTGTCTCGGGAGGGCAGCCAACATAGTCAAGGACTGCTGGGCTGAAGATACAAATACTGACCAGATTCAGGAACAGCCCCTTCCCCTCTGTTAACAAAATTCTGAATGGTTCCCCCATAAACTCGGGTGCAGTCCCAATCCTTCAACCTACCTATTTGTGGACATTGGCCTTTTTTTTGCGAACTGTAACACTTTAATGCTAAAAACTATATTCTGTACTCTGGTATTTTTCTCTCAACACTACCTGTGGTAATTGTGTATGGCTTGAGTTTATTCATGTATAGTACTATTTGATTTAATTGGATAGCACACCAACAATTTTTTTTTACTGTACATGTGAAAACAATAATAAACCAATACAAAATCAAATATAATATATTAATATCTTGTTGATGTAGTTTTTTCTAACAAATTCAATATCCTAACTTTAATAAAGATGGATTTTATTATGCCAGTGTTTCTAAAATAATTTGAGCATCTTCAGAAAACTTGAAATATTATTGTAGTATCAATATGTTCATCAATCCTGGGATTAGAATTAGATGTGCAAGTAATATTGAATCAGCTCATCATTGTGATACAATAAAGGGAAGTATTGATGTATGCTGCAAACATGAGCATAACATTCATAAGATAATATATTTTTATGAAATGATTAGGTCATTGATGTGTTGAAGTGGTTGAGAAGTCAATGTGATCTTAAGAATAAGGAGTGAGCCAGATGGCCCTTGGAGCCTGGCGTGCCATTTGAAAATATCACACATTAACCCCCATTACAACTGCATTTTCATGTCCAATCCCATGGCCATTGCTTTAGATTGGTAGAGTTATATAGTACAGAAACAGGCCCTTCAGCCCAACTCATCCATGCCGACCAAGTTGTCTCCCTGAACTAGTTTTGCATTTGATCCATATCCCTCCAAACCTTTCCTATCCATGAACCTGTCGAAATGTCTTTTTAAAGTTGTAATTATAGATGCCTCTGCCTCTACCACTGCCTCTGGCAGCTCGTTCCATATAGTCACCATGCTCTGTGTGAAAAATGTGGCCATCATGTCTCTTTTAAATCTTCCCCCTTTCAACTTATGCCCTCGAAAGTTTTAGACTTCCCGACTCTGGAAAATAAACAGTGACCATCCGCCTTACCTATCCCCTAACTGAACTCTAAACAACAACTGGGAAACTGGAGCTTTGGAATAGATGATTCCTAAAATTCATAAGCTCCAAATGAAGAAATTCCATCTGACCTCAATCTTCAATATCTAACCCTGGTCCTAAAATGATATTCCTCAGTTCAAATTGTTATGCAAATGGAAATAATGATTCAGCATCAACCCCATCATGCATTCTCAACCTTTTGCCTGTCAAATAAATAACTTCTCTACTAATTTAAGTATAGGCTTACTCCACTTAATCTTTCTTCAAAGGACAGTCCTTGTGATTTCAAGAATCAATTTAGCACATTTTGTCCATCTAGTAAATCCAGTAGAATCAATCCGTCTGAAGAAGGGACTTAACCCGAAAAATCGTCTTATCTACTCCCTCCCCAGATGCTGCCTGACCTGTTGAGTTGTTACTTCAGCATTTAGTGTTTTGCTCTAGTAAATTATTGTTGTACATTGTTTCATGAGGATAACCTCTTGAACGTCCAAGGCATGGTAGACTTCAAACCAAGTGCTGGTAAATGGGATTAGTGTAGATAGGTACTTGATGAGCAACAGAAAGGTGGCGGGATGAAGGGCTTATTTTAATGCTGCATTCATATTGCAGTGACTGCCTCCAAGATGCAGATATCCTTCCTGAGATACGGAGACATTACAGGGAGAAAGGTGCAATGTATAAATGCAAGGGTGGTAATTTTCTATCTGCAAATCTTTCTTTCTTCTTACATTATGGGTTCTGCTATACTTCGGATCACTTGAAGTTCGCAGTTTCATGTGAGGAGAACCCCATTATTAATGCTCTATGATTGTTAGCAGTGTAATTGCTGGGGAAGGGACTGGTAATGCAAGCACAATCATGAATGCAGAAATACCAAGTTTTCCATTCAAGTACTGGAACAGCACTTCCATCTCTCCAACATTTAAAATAATAACACCTATTTGTCTTGGCCGCTTCTCCTCTGTCCAAGTTCTTGGAAGCTTTGATCTGATAGGGAACCCATCTCTGCTCCTTTGTTGAAAGTCTTGAGTTAAACAAATGGAGGACAGATCAGATCAGGCAGAGAATTCCACAGATTTACAACTCTCTGACTGAAAATGTTTTTTGCTCATCTCCGTTCAAAATGGCCTACCCCTTATTCTTAAACTGTGGCCTCTGGTTCTGGACTCCCCCAACATTGGGAACATGTTTCCTGCTCTAACGTGTCCAACCCCTTAATAATCATATGTTTCGATAAGATTCCCACTCATCCTTCTAAATTCCTGTGTATACAAGCCTAGTCGCTCCAGTTTTTCAACATATGACAGTCCCGCCATTCCGGGAATTAACCTAGTAAACCTACGCTGCACGCCCTCAATAGCAAGAATATCCTTCAAATTTGGAGACCAAAAATGCACACAGTACTCCAGGTGTGATCTCACTAAGGCCCTATAAAACTGCAGAAGGACCTCTTTGCTCCAATACTCAACTCCTCTTATTATGAAGGCCAACAATCCATTGGCTTTCTTCATTGCCTGCTGTGCCTGCATGCTTCCTTTCAGTGACTGATGCACTAGGACACCCAGATCTCGTTGTACGTCCCCTTTTCCTAACTTGACACCATTCAGATAATAATCTGCCTTCCTATTCTTACCACCAAAATGGATAACCTCACACTTATCCACATTAAACTGCATCTGCCATGCATCCGCCCACTCACACAACCTGTCAAAGTCACCCTGCAACCTCATAGCATCTTCCTCACAGTTCACACGACCACCCAGCTTTGTATCATTTGCAAATTTGCTAATGGTACTTTTAATCCCTTCATCCAAGTCAATAATGTATATTGTAAATAACTGCAGTCCCAGCACCGAGCCTTGCGGTACCCCACTAGTCACTGCCTGCCATTCTGAAAGCAACCCATTTATCCCCACTCTTTGCTTTCTGTCTGCCAACCAATTTTCTATCCATGTCAGTACCCCACCCTCAATACCACGTGCTCTAATTTTGCCCACTAATCTCCTATGTGGGACCTTGTCGAAGGCTTTCTGAAAGTTGAGGCACACCACATCCACCGGCTCTCCCCTGTCAATTTTCTTAGTTACATCCTGAAAAAATTCCAGAAGATTAGTCAAGCATGATTTCCCCTTCGTAAATCCATGCTGACTCGGAACGATCCTGTTACTGCTATCCAAATGCTCCGCAATTTTGTCCTTTATAATTGACTCCAGCATCTTCCCCACCTCTGTCAGACCAACTGGTCTATATTTTTCCCGTTTTCTCTCTCCCTCCATTCTTAAAATGTAGGATAACATTAGCTACCCTCCAATCCACAGGAACTGATCCTGAATCTATAGAACATTGGAAAATGATCACCAATGTGTCCACAATTTCTAGAGCCACCTCCTTAAGTACCCTGGGATGCAGACCATTAGGCTCTGGGGATTTATCAGCCTTCAGTCCCATCAGTCTACCCAACACCATTTCCTGCTTAATGTGAATTTCCTTCAGTTCCTCCCTCACCCTAGGATCTCTGGCCACTAGAACATCTGGGAGATTGTTTGTATCTTCTTTAGTGAAGACAGATCCAAAGTACCGGTTCAACTGGTCTGCCATTTCCTTGTTCCCCATAATAAATTCCCCTGCTTCTGTCTTCAGGGGACCCACATTTGCCTTGACTATTTTTTTCCTCTTCACATACCTAAAAAAGCTTTTACTATCCTATTCACCTGACTATTCTGTGCACTAGCCTTTCCCACACCACCCTCCATACTAACTTCTAGCCTCTCACGTGCCTCTGCCCTGCACGAGATCCCAACCCGCTGAGGTGATGATTGCCATCTGGGCACATGCACAATGCCAAATTCAAATTAGCTGCAGGTGTTCTATTTGGATGTTTAGGAATGTTAATCTCTCAAAGACTCACAGATAATGTAGTCAGCATTGCAAAATCAGGCAGTTCATCATGCATAAAATCATCTACAGTGTTTTCTTTCATAGGAAGTCAGTGGGTATTATGTTTCATGAAATTGTGATAAAGACACCTGAGATATGGCAAGGTCGTTGCTCATGGTTGATAATATTCAGGTGCCAAATATAGACAGAATCAGTGTTTAGATGCAATGATACCCACAAAAGGACCAGAATGACTGACAATTGTGCCATGGGGTTTTCAACTGATCTCCTAGGGATTACAATATAGGTAACTCTCAGCTTCTACAAAATTCAGCACTTGGGATATGGTTCTACATTCTCCTTCCTACAAAGAGATGCTCTATTGTAAGGAGCAGACTGCCAAAAGCTGGTGAATATTATGAAAAATTGGTAGCTGACCAAAGAGTGAAGCTGAAGGTGTTTTAAGAAGTCAAAGATTCCTTACATTTAAAGTGACACTATTTCAGATCCATAGAGTTCAACTAAATTAAATCCAGTAAAGCTCCAAGAACCCACTATCCAATTGTTTGGAAGTCTTGATGGTTTGCCACCTGGTTTCTCACATTCCCTTTATACTTACTGGGACTATATTCTACACACCTTATAAACTAACCTGTTTCTTTTCTCATTTTAAACTCACTGGACCCTGTCTATTTCTTGCATGCCTTTTAAACTCTTTAACTTTATTATACGAATAAGTCATATTTTTAAAAAAGTGAATTAAATGTTGTTTCTAGTACTAATAAGAGCAGTGTATGTGGTCTGGAAAATCTGCCAGTCATGTACTACAAAGTCTCAATAATACCGGATTATCAGGGTTTTACAATGCTGGGCTTATGAACATACACATGTATTTCTGCCTGTGTCACCTGTAGGAGGCTGAGGGGTGACCTAAAGGAAATATATAAAATTATAAAAGGCTATGCTAAATGGTCAGTTTAGATATGCTAAATGGTCAGATTTTGTTTTACCAGGTGTAAATATCAAATTCTAGGGGGCATGGGTTTAAGATGAAAAAGGGCAAGTTTAAAGGAGATTTACAAGGCATGTTTTTTTACACGGCATGTGATAAATGCCAGGACCACGCAGTCAGGGGAAGGGTTAGAAGCAGATATTATCGTAGATTTAAGAAGCATTTTTACAGGCACATAAACAGCCAGTGAATAGAGGGGTGTGGACCTTATGCAGGCAGATGGGCCTAATTTAGTTGGTGCAGACATCCTAACCAAAGGGCCTGTTTTTGTATAGTACTTTTCTATGTTCAATGCTGCTTAAACCCAACGTCATCTCTAAGAGATATGATATTTATTATCAAATTCAGTTTGTATTAATTTAACTTTATTAAGGCCAGGGAGTTGTAAGTTGTGTAAGTGACTTTATCTTCTCCTGTTTGGCTCAGAACATTAAATTAAACATGAATCTTGCACATTTGCACATATATCTGTGCATCATGTGTTTAAATCAAATCCAAATAAGATTTAGCATCTCATCCGTTCTAATTTGGAGAAAATAGAATAGAATGGATTAAGAGTATGTAGTGAAAAAGATAAATTTGTCTGATCAAGCTTGTTTTGATATTTTCAACTAATCGGTTAGGCCAAAATGACGCCAGAATTATGGCAACTGTGCATTTGTGGTTGTGCAAAAGAATTTCACTATGCTGTGCATACGTGACCATAAAGAACCATTGAAACATTGAGCCATCAAAATGGCAGTATTATGCCAGTGGAAGTAAAAAAATTGAAATGCTGGAAGTACTCAATGGGTCAAGCAGCATCTGCAGAGAGAGAAACGGGGTGATTGTTGCAAGTTGATAACTTTTCATCAGAACTGTAGTAGTTTGACTTGTTTGCAGCTCACTGACTGAGAACTGGGGCATCTTCAGGGGCCATACTCGTTGCTATGCCACTTATTAAAGTGGAATATAAAGTGCAGTAGTAACTGAGCGGGTCAGTCAGCATCTCTGGAGAACATGAATAGGCGGTGTTTCGGGTTGCAACCCTTCTTCGGACTGATTATAGTAGGGGGAAGAAAGCTGGAAAAGTTTCCAGGATTCTGCAACTACTTGTATCTTCACTTCATATATCATATCATATCATATACAGCCGGAAACAGGCCTTTTCGGCCCTCCAAGTCCGTGCCGCCCAGTGATCCCCGTACATTAACACTATCCTACACCCACCAGGGACAATTTTTTTACATTTACCCAGCCAATTAACCTACATACCTGTACGTCTTTGGAGTGTGGGAGGAAACCGAAGATCTCGGAGAAAACCCACGCAGGTCACGGGGAGAACGTACAAACTCCTTACAGTGCAGCACCCGTAGTCAGGATCGAACCTGAGTCTCCGGCGCTGCATTCGCTGTAAAGCAGCAACTCTACCGCTGCGCTACCGTGCCGCCCTTCTTAAAGTGCTGTTTTACAAAAATATATATCAAATCATCAGCATTTTTCTCATACAGTATGTCAACCATGGTAGGCACAGGAGTATTAACTCTATTATGAAAGAGATCAGAACTCAGTAGTTTTGGTGCTTTTGATGAATCTTATCAGCTACACTAGGTTCAGCTGCTTTACAGAGTTCCACTCTCTTGGGCTTTGGTTTACGAGCTACAGAATTGCGATAGATTAAGCAAATGCCATGAATATGGCTTTTAAATTGTATTATTTATTGGAAGACACAAAAGGAGACATTTTGTAATAGAAGGCCCTGTTGTGCAAGGTTTCTATTTCAGTCAGGAAGCTTTCTGTAGCTACATTCACATGTAAATTATAACTAGAACATTTTGTAAGTGCTTGCATCTGACTGAACATAAAGAAAAAAATACTCAGTTGAAAGCTGTTATCTTGCAAAAATGTTTTCAAAAAATATGTTTAAATGATTGCAACAAATCCAGGGTTGTGGTGAGAGAGTTCTGCATAAAATAATTATTCCACAGAATTCAGATAAGAGTGAAGTCTTTATCCCGAAGAAAGTTAGATGGAGTTCTGTGGTTGGAAAACAGTTAACAATACCAGAAACTTATTTTTTTAATAAGGGAGCTTTAGAGAAGAAACATTTGCAGGTTATGGAAACAAATGGAAAGGTCTCTTCCAGTCTTTGCCTGGCCACATTGGCGTGGGTTGTCTTCATATGGCTGATTGTAGTCTACAAGCTTTCGGATGCTCATTGCTCTGTTATTGTTGCATTACTTTTCATTTCATTCTATGGATAAACTGGATAGCAGTGAGAGGAGCTAACATTGAACTGATAAACATTGTGTAAAATGTGAATGAGTTTTCTGCTCACCTGCAAAGGCATTATTTCATAATTTTGAATGTTCATTCATGCATGCGGCTCAACGGAGCAGCTTAATAATTCTGAAGAAGGGTCTCGACCCGAAACGTCACCCATTTCTTCTCTCCTGAGATGCTGCCTGACCCGCTGAGTTACTCCAGCATTTTGTGTCTACCTTCGATTTAAGCCAGCATCTGCTGTTATTTTCCTACACAGCTTAATAATTCTTCTGTAGAAACAAGGAACTGCAAATGCTGGATTACGGAAAAGCAGAACTACAGGGCAGGTGTAGAAGATGCGGGTGAGGGATCCATCTATAACAGCAGGGGAGAAACCACATTTTACCTCCACAACTACTTTCCCCTGCAACCGCAGGAGATGTAACACCTGTCCCAATATCTCCTCCCTCACCTGCATTCAGGGACCCCATCAGTCGTTGGGTGAAACATAGGTTCCCAGGCATCTCCTCTAACCTCATATGCTGCATCCAGTGTTCCCAATGTAGCCTCCAGTACATTGGCGAGACGAAGCATAGACACAGTGACCGTTTCACCTAACACTTGAACCCAGTCCGCCAAGGCCTATTGGATCTCCCATTTACTAACCATTTTAACTCTCCTTCCCATTCCCTTTTTGGGAACTGACCTTTTTGGACTGGGCCAGAGTGGCCAGACCGTTGCCAGAGTGAGGGCACATGCAAACTGGAGGAACAGCTCCTCATATTCCACTTGGGTAATTTACAACACAATGGTATTGTAGCGACCATAGAGAATGGTCCAGGTCGTCGAACCCTCGGATTGGCCAGCGAGGTCACGTGTGAACGCGACCATGGGGATTGGTCCAGGGAGCGACATCGCTGATTGGCCAGCGTGGTCATGTGCGCTTTTGGCGCCCGAAATGTTCAGTTCGGCGAAGTCTTCGAAGAAGACAGTAAGTTTTTGATGGTTGTCCTGTACCTTGTTGTTTAACTCTGTATTCGAATATTGCGGCTGCAATAAACTTCTTCTGCAACCAACAAGTTTTCGGACTCGCCATATTGGTGACCCCGACGTGATCTAGACGATCACCGACTATGCAGGAACACGACGCCCCGTTGTTGATGGCCGCGCCGGGCACACCGGAGTTAAGCGTGGCAAGCGTTCACCTTCCTTTGTTTTGGACGCACGCACCGCAATCTTGGTTTATCCACACCGAAGCTCAATTTCATATAAAGAAGATATCGGACGACTCCACGATGTATTACTACCTCGTCAGTGCTCTATCGTCGGAGACGACCACGCGCGTGATGCGGTTCATCGTTAATCCACCTGCGGAAAGCAAGTACGAGGCCATGAAGAAAGTGTTACTACGAACCTTCGGGTTTAATAAGCATGATGGTGCTGCAAGACTTCTGCACCTACCGGATCTTGGAGACCGACGGCCTTCCGTTCTCATGTCCGAAATGATGATGCTAGCCGGTGAGCATACGGATTGCCCTATGTTCGAACAGGCATTCCGAGAGAAGCTTCCTGAGGACGTCCGACTGCTGCTCACGGATTGTTCTTTTAAGGACCCCGAAGCATATGCAGCGAAAGCGGACGCGCTCATAGCGGCTAAAAACAAGGCAAGCGGTTCGATCAACAAGGTCTCGACATCAGTGACCACGCCACAGCGACATCAAGATGGCGCCGCGTCTCCCGCCAATGCTCCGAAAGCCCGCCAAAAAGATCCGCACAAGCGCGGCTGGTGCTATTATCACCTACGATGGGGTAGCGAATCCCGCAACCTCCGCTCGCCTTGTACCTTCGCGGGAAATGCCTCGGCCGATCGTACATAGGGGCAGTTACGATTGGCCAGAACCGACGTCTCTATGTCCATGATCGATTCACGGACACAGAAGTTTTGGTGGACACGGGAGCCATCGTCAGTATAGTGCCGCCGACCGACCTCGAAACCAGATCGGGTAAGACAGGTCCCACCCTCATCGCGGTTAATGGCAGCCCCATTCGCACTTTCGGTATACGGAAGATGTCCCTTGTGTTAGGCCAACGCACGTACGAATGGCCATTCATCATAGCCGACGTCAGACAAGCGATCCTGGGCGCAGATTTTCTCTGGGCTTTTTCACTGGTCCCTGATGTCCGCGGTAACGACCTCCGACCCTCCGCTGGAGATGAGCACGTCGCTCCGACAATCGCCTCCCCGCCCAGCCCTACTGTCCAGGCCGTCGTCGCGGCACCTGACTCGTATGCTGAGATCCTGGCGGAGTTTCCAGAGCTGCTCATTCAACGTTTTGACACGTCTTCGGCCAAGCACGGCGTGGTCCATCACATCCGCACCGAGGGCCCTCCCGTTTTCGCTCGGGCCAGGAGACTACCGCCAGACAAACTGGTGGTGGCACGGGCGGAGTTCAGGAAGATGGAGGAAATGGGAATTGTCCGTCAGTCTGACAGCCCGTGGGCCTCGCCGTTACATATGGTCTCCAAGGCATCTGGGGGGTGGAGACCATGTGGCGATTATCGGCGTCTCAATGCTGTCACCACGGCTGATCGCTACCCCATACCGCACCTACAGGACTTTTCGTCTGGGCTGGAAGGAGCGGTGGTGTTCTCCAAAATCGATTTGGTGCGAGGATACCACCAGATTCCGGTGCGACCGGAGGACATACAGAAAACTGCAACGATTACTCCGTTCGGGTTGTTTGAATGGTTGCGTATGCCTTTCGGTTTAAAGAATGCGGCACAGGCTTTCCAACGACTGATGGACCGCATGGGCCGGGGTTTACCCTTTTTGTTTATTTATTTAGACGACATCCTGGTCGCCAGCCCCTCAGTGCAGGAACACCAGGCCCACTTGCGGACCGTGTTCCAGCGGCTCCAAGACCACGGGCTCATTATCCAACCCTCCAAGTGTCAATTCGGCTCCCTGCTCTTGATTTTCTAGGGCACAGAATTACCCCTGTCGGCGCCTCCCCTTTGCCCGAGAAGGTGGAGGCTATCCGGGCATTTCCCAGGCCCACCACAGTAAAAGGGCTACAGGAGTTCGTAGGCATGGTTAATTTCTACCATCGGTTTGTTCCGGCAGCTGCGCGAGTCATGCGCCCGCTTTTCCAATGCCTTGCAGGAAAACCGGTAGAGTTGATATGGTCCCCGGCCGCAGAGTCGGCTTTTACAGCAGCTAAGGCAGCCTTGGCAGACGCCACCAGGTTGGTCCACCCGAGCCCCTCCGCCCCCACGGCCCTGACGGTTGACGCCTCTGACGTGGCGGTGGGCGGGGTTCTGGAGCAGCAGGTCGGTGGCCGTTGGCAGCCTTTAGCGTTTTTCAGCCGGCAACTAAATTCGGCTGAGCTGAAGTATAGCGCATTTGACCGAGAGCTTCTGGCTCTCTATTTAGCTGTTCGTCATTTCAGGTACTTCCTTGAGGGCCGCCCATTTGTGGCCTTTACGGACCACAAACCATTAACATTTGCTTTTTTAAAATTGTCTGACCCATGGTCGGCCCGCCAGCAGCGGCACCTGACTGCTATCTCCGAATTCACCACCGATGTCCGTCATGTCGCGGGTAAGCTTAATGCCGTTGCTGACGCCCTGTCGAGACCTGCTTTTCCCCCTATTTCGGCGGTGGACTGCGAAGTGGATCCCCAGGAGCTTGCGGAAGCACAGCTTCTAGCGGATACCGCTTCGGCATACCAGTCCACCACTTCGGGATTGAAGTTGGCCCAGGTAGCTTGTGGGTCGGAAGGCACAAAAGTCTGGTGCGATGTTTCTCTTCCCCGTCCCAGGCCGGTAGTACCGCCCTCCCTTCAGCGCCGGGTTTTCGATGCCATTCATGGGCTGGCGCACCCGTCCATCCGCTCCACCTCTGCTTTGGTAGCAGCTCGGTTTGTCTGGCATGGCCTACGGAAACAGGTAGCGGGTTGGTCGCGTTCCTGCATTCCCTGTCAGACCGCTAAAGTCCAGCGCCATGTCCAGCCCCCCGTACAGGATTTCGAGGTCCCAGCAGTTCATTTTTTCCACATCCACGTGGATTTAGTCGTGCCTTTGCCTTCCTCCCGGGGCTACACCCACCTCCTCACGGTGGTGGATCGGTTCACCCGGTGGCCAGAGGCTTTCCCATTGTCTGATATTTCGTCAGCGTCTTGTGCTAGGACTTTGGCCCTTCATTGGGTAGCTCGTTTCGGGGTCCCGGCAGTTATTACCACTGACAGAGGGCCACAGTTCACTTCGTCCCTTTGGGCCGCGCTCGCAGAACTGTACGGTTCCAAGTTACAACCCACTACTGCATATCACCCCCAGGCAAATGGACTCGTAGAAAGGTTCCACCGTCAACTTAAGGCGTCCCTCAGTGCAAGGCTTGAAGGCCCGGACTGGGTAGACCAGCTCCCTTGGGTTCTTTTGGGCATCCGGACTGCTCCTAAGCTAGATCTCGGTGCGTCGTCCGCGGAGCTAGTATATGGCTCGACACTTCGAGTACCCGGAGATTTGTTTCCGGACCCTTCAGACCAGCTGCCTACAGTCCCATCAGTGTTAGCATCTCTCCGGGAACGGGTGGGCTCCCTGGCTCCAGTTCCGACTTCACGTCATGGTTGTCCCATGGTACATGAACCGCCTTCCCTGAAGGACTGTGAGTTTGTTTTTCTGCGAAAAGATTCCCATCGCGCCCCGTTGCAGAGGGTCTATCAAGGGCCGTTCCGGGTTTTGCGTAAGGGAACGGCTACCTTCACCTTAGACATGTGCGGCAAGAGTGAGCTCGTCTCGGTGTCCCGGCTCAAACCTGCACATTTGGATCCGGATCAACCAGTCCTGGTCGGTCAAACCCCTAGGAGAGGCCGACCTCCGTTCGTTCCGCTCAGTCCAGGACCCCCCGTTCCGACAGTTCCTCCAGGACCCCCCGTTCCGGCAGTTCCTCCAGGACCTCCCGTTCCGGCAGTTCCGCCAAGTCCGGAACCCCCGGCTCCTGTGGTTCAGGCTGTCCCTCTCCGTACTCGTTATGGTCGCGAAATCCGGCTCCCTGCTAGGTTCCGCACCTCGGGTTCTGGGGGGGGGTCATGTAGCGACCATAGAGAATGGTCCAGGTCATCGAACCCTCGGATTGGCCAGCGAGGTCACGTGTGAACGCGACCATGGGGATTGGTCCAGGGAGCGACATCGCTGATTGGCCAGCGTTGTCATGTGCGCTTTTGGCGCCCGAAATGTTCAGTTCGGCGAAGTCTTCGAAGAAGACAGTAAGTTTTTGATGGTTGTCCTGTACCTTGTTGTTTAACTCTGTATTCGAATATTGCGGCTGCAATAAACTTCTTCTACAACCAACAGGTTTTCGGACTCGCCATAGTATGAACATTGAATTCTCTCATTTTAGGTAATTACCAACCCCTCCAATCCCCCACCCCCCTCTCTCCTGCGTTCCACCTAGACTTGCACATATTCCTCTACTCCCCCCCCCCCTTTCTCTAACTTCACAATTGACAACTCTTCAATACTTTTGTCTCACACCTTCTGTCTTTGAATCTCTGGCCTTTTGCCCAGCGATCTGTCTATTGAAAACCCCTTTCTCCTGTATCCATCTATTACTTAACATATAACATATAACATATAACAACTACAGCATGGAAACAGGCCTGTCCGGCCCTACCAGTCCACGCCGACCATTCTCCCTGACCTAGTCTCATCTACCTGCACTCAGACCATAACCCTCCAATCCCCTCCTATCCATATACCTATCCAATTTACTCTTAAATAATAAAATCGAGCCAGCCTCCACCACTTCCACCGGCAGCCCATTCCATACAGCCACAACCCTCTGAGTAAAGAAGTTCCCCCTCATGTTACCCCTAAACCTTTGTCCCTCAATTCTGAAGCTATGTCCCCTTGTTGGAATCTTCCCCACTCTCAAAGGGAAAAGCCTACCCACGTCAACTCTGTCCGTCCCTCTCAAAATTTTAAAAACCTCTATCAAGTCCCCCCTCAACCTTCTACGCTCCAAAGAATAAAGACCCAACCTGTTCAACCTCTCTCTGTAGCCTAAGTGCTGAAACCCAGGCAACATTCTATTAAATCTCCTCTGTACCCTCTCCATTTTGTCGACATCCTTCCTATAATTTGGCGACCAGAACTGCACACCATACTCCAGATTCGGCCTCACCAATGCCCTATACAATTTCAACATTACATCCCAACTTCTATACTCGATGCTCTGATTTATAAAGGCAAGCATACCAAATGCCTTCTTCACCACCCTATCCACATGAGATTCCACCTTCAGGGAACAATGCACAGTTATTCCCAGATCCCTCTGTTCCACTGCATTCCTCAATTCCCTACCATTTACCCTGTACGTCCTATTTTGATTTGTCCTACCAAAATGCAGCACCTCACACTTATCAGCATTAAACTCCATCTGCCATCTTTCAGCCCACCCTTCCAAAAGGCCCAAGTCTCTCTGTAGACTTTGAAAATCTACCTCACTATCAACTACTCCACCTATCTTAGTATCATCTGCATATTTACTAATCCAATTTGCCACACCATCATCCAGATCATTAATGTAAATGACAAACAACAGTGGACCCAACACAGATCCTTGGGGCACTCCACTAGACACTGGCCTCCAACCTGACATACAATTGTCAACTGTTACCCTCTGGTATCTCCCATTCAGCCATTGTTGAATCCATCTTGCAACCTCACTATTAATACCCAACGATTTAACCTTCTTAATCAACCTTCCATGTGGAACCTTGTCAAATGCCTTACTGAAGTCCATATAGACAACATCCACAGCCTTGCCCTTATCAATTTCCCTGGTAACCTCTTCAAAATATTCAAGAAGATTAGTCAAACATGACCTTCCAGGCACAAATCCATGTTGACTGTTTCTAATCAGGCCTTGATTATCCAAATAATTATATATATTGTCCCTAAGTATCTTTTCCATTAATTTTCCCACCACAGACATCAAACTAATAGGTCTATAATTGCTAGGTTTATTTTTAGAACCTTTTTTAAACAAAGGCACAACATGCGCAATGCGCCAATCTTCCGGCACCATCCCTGTTTCTAATGACGTTTGAAATATTTCCGTCATAGCCCCTGCTATTTCTGCACTAACTTCCCTCAATGTCCTAGGGAATATCCTATCAGGACCTGGAGACTTATCCACTTTTATATTCTTCAAAAGTGTCCGTACCTCCTCTTCTTTAATCCTCCTAATTTCCATCACTACTCTACTTGTTTCGCTTACCTCACATAATTCAATATCCTTCTCCTCGGTAAATACCGAAGAAAAGAAATTGTTTAATATCTCCCCCATTTCTTCCGGCTCAGCACATAGCTGTCCACTCTGACTCTCTAATGGACCAATTTTATCCCTCACTATCCTTTTGCTATTGACATATCTGTAGAACCCCTTGGGGTTTACTTTTACATTACTTGCCAAAGCAGCCTCATATCTTTTTTTCGCTTTTCTAATTTCCTTTTTAAGATTCCTTTTACATTCTTTATATTCCTCAAGAACCTCATTTACTCCCTGCCGCTTATATTTATTGTATATCTCCCTCTTTTTCCGAACCAAGTGTCCAATTTCCCTGGAAAACCACGGCTCTTTCAAATTATTATTCTTTCCTTTCCACCGAACAGGGACATAAAGACTCTGTACTCTCAAAATGTCACCTTTAAATATCCTCCATTTCTCTATTATATCCTTTTCATAAAACAACAATTTCCATTTCACTCCTTTTAAATCCTTTCTCATCTCCTCAAAATTAGCCTTTCTCCAATCCAAAATCTCAACCCTTGGTCCAGATTTGACCTTCTCCATAATGATATTGAAACTAATGGCATTATGATCACTAGACCCAAAGTGCTCCTCAACACATACCTCCGTCACCTCACCCATCTCATTTCCTAACAGGAGGTCCAACACTGCCCCTTCTCTGGTAGGCACCTCTACGTATTGCTGCAAAAAACTATCCTGCACACATTTTACAAACTCCAAACCATCCAGCCCTTTAACAGAATGTGATTCCCAGTCTATATACGGAAAATTGAAATCACCCACAATCACCACTCTGTGCTTACTACTAATATCTGCTATCTCCTTACATATTTGCTCTTCCAATTCTCGTTCCCTATTTGGCGGTCTATAATACACCCCTATAAGTGTTGCTAAACCTTTCTCATTTCTGAGTTCCACCCAAACAGCCTCCTTAATCGAGCCTTCTAGTCTGTCCTGCCAAAGCACTGCTGTGATATCCTCCCTGACAAGCAATGCAACACCCCCACCTCTTGCCCCTCCGATTCTATCACATCTGAAACAATGAAATCCTGGAATATTTAATTGCCAATCGCAACCCTCCTGCAACCATGTTTCACTGATCGCCACAACATCATACTTCCAGATGTCAATCCAGGCTCTAAGCTCATCCACCTTTCTTACAATGCTCCTAGCATTAAAATATACACATTTAAGGGACCCATCATTTCTTATTCTCAGTTTATTTCTTTTCCCTTCTTTCTCTCCTACATATTGGGTCTGAGTGTTTCCCTTTTCTGCCTCCTGCCTCACACACTGCCTATTAGCTATCTGTGTTTGAGTCCCTCCCCCCAACCGTACTAGTTTAAAGTCTCCGCAGTTATTTTAGCAAATCTCCCCGCCAGGATATTGGTTCCCCTCGGGTTCAGATGCAACCCGTCCTTTTTGAACAGGTCATACTTCCCCCAGAAGAGGTCCCAATGATCCAGAAACTTGAAACCCTGCTCCCTGCACCAGTTCCTCAGCCACGTATTTATCCTCCACCTCACTCCATTCCTATTCTCACTATCGCGTGGCACAGGCAGTAAGCCTGAGATTATTACTTTGGAAGTCCTTTTTTTTAACTCTCTTCCTAGCCCCCTGAATTCTCCTTTCAGGACCTCTTCCCTTATCCTACCTATATTGTTGGTACCTATATGTACCACGACCTCTGGCTCCTCTCCCTCCCCTTTCAGGATATCCTGGACACGCTCAGACACATCCCGGACACCGGCACCAGGGAGGCAAACCACCATCCGGGTCTCCCGACTGCGTCCACAGAAACGCCTATCTGACCCCCTCACTATAGAGTCCCCTATTACTACTGCTCTCCTCTTCCTTTCCCTACCCTTCTGAGCAACAGGGCCGGACTCCTTGCCAGAGGCCCGGGCACCGTCGTTGCCCCCAGGTAGGCTGTCCCCCCCAACAGTACTTAAACAGGAGTACTTATTTCCAAGGGGTACAGCCACCGGGGTACTCCCTAGTCCCTGCCTCTGTTCCTTGCCCCCCCTAACAGTGACCCACTTGTCTACCTCCCGTGGTCTAGGAGTGACCACCTCCCTGTAACTCCTATCTATAACCTCCTCACTCTCCCTGATCAGACGGAGGTCATCAATCTGCCGCTCCAGGTTCCTAATACGGTCCCTTAGGAGCCCCATCTCGTCACACCTGGCGCAAATGTGGATGTCTGGAGGACTATCAGACTCCCAGATTCCCCACATCCGACACCCAGAACAAAAAACTGCCCTGGCAGTCATACTCTCCAAACAAAGCCCCGCGCTCGGTTACTAAACCTACCGCCCGGCCGCTACTCCAACCGCTCCAACCGCCCACCCAAAAGAACTGAGTGATCTCCTGGGAGAGGCGAAAAACCGGATAAAAAACCCAGGCCAATTTGGGAAAAAATCCGGGAAATTCCTCTCCGACCCCAAGCTAGGCGATCGAAACTAGTCCGGGAGATCACACAGGTCTTACTCCTTACTATCCCCACACAATCCCCACACACTACTTCCCAAGCAACACAGCTTGGTGCTGCTTGCTGCTGCTGCTGCTACTGCTGCTACTGCTGCTGCTACTGCTGCTACTGCTGCTTGCTGCTGCTGCTACTGCTGATTGCTGCTGCTGCTACTGCTGATTGCTGCTGCTGCTGATTGCCAGGTTTACCAGGTTTCATCCTGCTTCTCCTTGTTTCCAGCTTTCTTCTGCCCCACACCACCCTCATAATCAGTCTGATGTGGGATCCTGACCCGAAACATTACCTAACCATGTTCTCCAGAGGACCTGCCTGACCTGCTGAGTTACTCCAGCATATTGTGTATTTTTAAAATAATTATTCTTTCATTTTGGAAGCTGTTATCTACACAACTTTGCAGTGCACAGCTCTATAAGACAATAATTTTTTGCTTTGGAAAACTATCAATTCTACTCATCCTGTTCAATTATCTTAATGTCCAGTATAATTATGTTCAGCCAGCATGCTAATATATGGATTATCATTGAAGCATGCTGAAGATACAAATATCCTATTTATGTCTTTTTGCTGGTGTTAATTTAATAATTTATTGGGCAATTTAACTCGTGAGAAATTACATACATTTTCCTTTAAACTAATCGACTTCCAAAATGCACTGCTAGAGGAAATGTGGGTTGTAAACTGAAAAATAATAAGTGCAGATCTGTTTTTCAGATGTATGATCACACTAGGATTAGAACAATGACGCTGGAAAATGATTGCAATGCATCAAGTTTAGCATGTTATGATTCTGTGCTTGTATCTGATTTATATGCATTATATGCAGGTCAATTATTTACTCATCCTGTCATTTATGATGGAAATTTATGGGTCAGAGCCTGAACCAGTATGATGAAAAAACAGAGGAATTCCACATTTATTCCCTGAGGATGTCATAAGTTAATAATTGAAATCATGATAAGGGATTCACTGTTGGCTGCAGGAAAGTTAAGAATGGAAGCTGTAACGTGTTCAAAACAATTTGCCTTTTCAAAATCCGGTTCAAGTAAGAACGTCCCTCTGGGCGAGACATCAGAAACCTACTAGTGTCCAAGAGTCTGGAAAAGAAAGAAACATTCATGATCAAAAAGAGATTTATTACTATAAGAAAAGATGCACTGAGGGAAACTTGCAATTGGTCAGGCACAAATTTACTGAAAAAGAGTGCAGAAAAGGAATAGTAAACAATGTGGGCATCAAAAGGCAACTGGTCCAAGGTGTTGATTGTTTGGTTTAGTTTATTGTCACGTGTACTGAGGTAGAGTGAAAAGCTTTTGTTGCATGTGAACCAAACACCGGAAATACAATGATTACAATCGAACCATTCGGAGTGTACAGATACATGATAAGATACATGATACACAGAAAACTGATGACAATTTATGTGTCTTTTATTTATAATGAATGATCTCTTGCTCTCTTGCTATCCACTTTGCTGCTGTAACACTGTAAATATCCCCGTTGTGGGACGAATAAAGGAATATATTATATTATTATTATTATATTAAGCAAATAATGTTCAGTGCAAGGTAAAGCCAGTAAAGTCCGATCACGGATAGTCCGAGGGTCCCCGGTGACAGTTCAGAACTGCTCTCTGGTTGTGGTAGGGTGGTTCAGTTGCCTGATAACAGCTGGGAAGATACTGTCCCTGAATCTGGAGGTGTGTGTTTTCACACTTCTTGACCCTGTTTCTGCAGATGCTTCCTTGCCAGCTGCGTGTTTGGAGTGTCTCCTATTTTTTATTTCAGGTTTTTAAGCGTCTGCAATATTTTGCTTTCTATTTTACAGTATTACCACAGCAACTAAGGCAGTCACATATAATGAAATTGATGTTTATAGTTAGAAGATTGCTAACACGATACAGACAGCAATATACGGACAACTTAAAAAATGTCACATCTGAGTTGTAATAAACAGAAAATATGTAGATTCCATTTCTCTAATGACAGATTACTGTGAGGAGGATATACTGGATGTGCAAGATATTGGTTCGAGTGATAGAATGATACAGTGTAGAAACAGGGCCTTCAGCCCAACTTACCCACCCACACTGGTTGATGTCGAGGAAGATTGGCAAATGACCATCTAGGGGATAGAGGTATCAAATGTTTTTCATAAAGAACCAAAAATCACTAAGTTAAATAAAAAATTGAAAGGAGGGTTACAAGGTCGGGTCAATAGCAGCAAAAGCTTATCCCTTTCCTGAGAAATGCTGCTGCATCTAAAAACCAAGGGACTATTCAAAGAGGAGACTTCACCAGCTCTGCTTCTATAGAGAGACAGTGTGGTGTTATTGTAAGTAACATCTGGGGGCGGATTCTCTCAGAGGGAATATGTATGCTTAAGGAGCCATTATGATCTACCACAGGAGACAACCTTTTTTTCAGTTAATCAGCTGTATTGACATGCCACCAGGATTTTATCTTCAGGTGAAAACACCATCATTATCTTCTCTCTTCCCCCCTCAAATATTGATGTGAGAGCAAACCACAGTTCTTAATTTGTACACAGCTGATTGCATAGGTCTCGGCATTACTGATGACATCCCTGTGACCATCTAATCATAGGCTAACATCCATCATTAACTGTGTAGGAAGGAACTGCAGATGCTGGTTTACACCGAAGATAGACACAACTGCTGGAGTAACTCAGTGGGTCAGGCAACACCTCTGGAGAAAAGGAATAGGTGATGTTTCGGGTCGAGACCCTTCTTCAGACTGGTGGATTGTCTGTCGGTACCTGTAATCTGGGTTGGGTCCAAATTGGGAGGTCTGGAACAGGAGATGGAAGCCCAGGGGCTGAAGATGGAGGGGCAGGCAACCCACGAGGAAACCCACATGGCTGTGGCAGCAAATCCGGGTTAAAACATCGCCGTAGAGCCGGAGAACAGGAGAAATCACAGTGAGGGAGCAGTGAGAGAGGGTGTTGCAAAACTCCTTCATTAACTTACATGTTCTGCACCCTCAGTGTCGATGTGGGCCACTGGCCAGTCACAGGTATGAGGCAGACCAGTGCCTCTTTCTTAAGCAGCCATTATAACAATGTCACCCTGTTTTAAAGAGAAAGCAGACTGCATAGGTGGTTTGTAGGTGACCAACGTTCCCAGGAGACCAATATAACTCCTGGTTTATGGTACCTTGAGCCTTGCACAGACCACCCTGGAACAAATGTACACTGAAGCTCACATAGCTGAAAAGATAATTAACAAATGCCCCAGTGTTTCTCGGGAAGAGTAACCTGTCCCAGTTACGCCATTTTAAAGGCGACTGCCGGCAACTGTCAAAGTCGTAGCAGATCGCCAAAATTTTCTTTTACCCTACGACAATGACCACGACATTGCCGAGTCAGGTCGATACAAGTTACTTTTTTTTGTGAAACTAGCACCTGGCTAAGAGATTACAACGTCTTCAGAAACATCACGAATTTCCCACTCTTACCTGATCGTCAAACTGTCTCCTCCAATCTACCTGTCAAATGTCGTGATGGTAAATAAATTGGTTAAACAAAACTATCTTCTGGTATCTTCAAATGCCTTTTCTTAATTTAATGTTACGTGCTTCTAAATGCATCTGCGACAACCTAGTAAACCTGGGGACAGCATGCGACAGCGCCCGCAATAAGCTACGATACCTGGCGACAAGCCAGCTGTCACCGAGAAATTTCTAGTAGGTAAATTTTTCCGTGACGATTCATTGAAGACGCCTCACGATCATGCCCGTGACACCCCGGCGAACGTTCGGCGACAGCCTAGTCGCCGGCAGTCGCCTTAAAATCGTCTAACTGCGACAGGCCCTTTAGTAACCTTACGTGTTGATCCCATTTCTTTCTCCATGAATGTTGCCCGACCTACTAAGATCTTCCAATATTTTCTGGGAACAGCTCCGTCCAAGACCACAAAAAATTGCAGAGAGTTCTAGATGTAGCCCAGTCCATCACACAGACGATAGTCCCCACCATTGACTCCATCTACACTTCATGCTGTCTCGGAAAAGCAGACAACATAATCAAAGTCTTGTCCCGATCATTCCTTCCTTTCCCTGCTCCTGTCTGGCAGAAGGTACAGGAGCTTGAAAGTACGCACCACCAGACTCAGGAACAGCTTCTTCCTCTCTGTTATCAGGGTTCTGAACGGTCCTTCCATAAGCTAGGGTACTGTCCGATTCACCTCTTCCCCATTGTGGACATTGGACTTTGTTTATGGTACTGAAGTGCTACACTGTGGAGAGCTATATTCTGCACTCTGTATCTTCTCCCTTTCCTCCTTCTATTTGACTTGAGTTTGACTTGATTGTATTTATGTATGGTATAGCTGATCTGTTTGGATAGCATGCAAAATAAAGCTTTTCACGGTACCTTGGTACACGTGACAATAATAAAACTAAATCTAAACCTTGCTTTTGTTTTGGATTTCCAGCACCAGCAGTTTGTTGTTCCATCCTGGTGGGGGCAGTGTGGTTGCAGAGGGGAGGTGCATATCCCCTGATCTGGAGAACCATTGCAGTAAAATTGTTCCAGAATTTTCCGTCCTCATTGCTGTAGCTCCAGTGGGAGCACTGTGTCTCTGCTGAAGCTACAGAAGGGCAGGGGTAGAAGTGGCGATTTTTCCTTTGTGCAAACTATTGGCATGAACTATTGGTGCAGCGGTAGAGTTTCTGCCTCACCACGCCAGAGACCCGGGTTTGATTCTGACTACGGGGTGCTGTTTGTACGGTGTTTGTACGGTGGGGGGCTTCCATCCCCTTGCGGGGGCTGTGCGTGTCGTTTGCCTCGGTAGGGGTCGAGCTGCCTGTCCGTGGGTGCGGGGGGAAGAGAGGGGAAGTTTTGTTGCCTCCATCACAGTGAGGGGGTGTTTGGAGTCACTGTGATGGATGTTTGTGTTGGGGTCGGGTGTCCTGTGTTCTTTTCTTTTTTGCTGTATTTTGTGTGACTGCTGAAATTTCGCTCGGTGTTGTGCCGAGTGACAATAAAGTGTTGTTATGTTATGTTATGTTATGTTAGTACGTTCTCTCTGTGACCTGCGCAGGTTTTCTCCGGGAGCTCTGGTTTCCTCCCACACTCCAAAGAAGTATGTTTATAGGTTAATTGGCTTGATAAAATTGTAAATTGTCCCTAGTGTGTGTAGTGTTAGCATATGGGTGTCACTGGTTGGTGCAGACTCAGTGGGCCAAAGGGCCTGTTTCCGCGCTGTATCTTTAAACTAAACTAAACTAGATCCATTACCAGTTACTGATCCACAAGTCAATTGCCCAAAGATGCCAAGCAGTGAAGGGACACAGGTTGCCGGAAACTTGATATTGAATCAAACACAAAGAGTTGTCGTATCTGAAAATCAAAGTTTAAACAAATGGTGACTACTTACAATTCAGTTTAAGAGCCCCCGGTTCAGATCTGTGTGATGCACAAAGTCAGGTGCCCAGCTGAGGCCTGGAGATGTGTGGGAATGGTCAGAAGTAGGATATGTAGCTGCCGATGAAAAGGAAATGATGGAATACTACACCCATAAGAACTGGGTTTACTGTAGTTTAGAGATACAACATGGAAACAGGCTCTTCGGCCTGCCGAGTGCATGCCGACCAGCCATCACCAAAATACTAGTTCTTGAGTCTATTGCAGATCTAGTAGAATTTAACTGCAGACCATCTCAGGCTGAAGCCTCTGAGAGAATGTTGTTTGTGAGAGGGGAGTCTAACCCATCCGACAGAGATCATATCTTGACACACAGAAAGCTGGGACAGTCTGGATTGTGCCCATGTCTCAATTTCAAAGGGTGTCCTGGATAAGTGTTTGAGATCCTGATTGTGGAAGGGTGGGAATTCCCCATTGTGGAATGTAGGATTTGTAGCAATTCGCTGACAGAGAGGTTACCACATGGTCAAGGGGAGCTGATAGTGGTCAGTAGTTGGAAGAAAGGGCAGGTGTGTGAGCAGTTTTCCGTTCCTGCCCCATCCCATTAATACTGGAAGATGGTTTGAACCATTCGCCTGCTTTTCTTTGCATCCTAACATCCAACCAACAAAGTAGTGCACTGAATATGGATGAGGATGAAACAAATATCACACTGTCACATTTTAATTTTTAAATATTCTTTATTCTATATGAAATATTTGGCATTATAAAGCAAAGATGCTTACCTTAAACCCATGATTAAATATTCTCAATGCGGCAAAATATTCTCTTTCCTTCCAGCACCAGAGACCTGGTTTCGATCCTGACCTCAGGTGTTCTCTGTGCAGAGTTTGCATGTTCTGCCTGTGACCGTGTGGGTCTCCATCTGGTGCTCCATTTTCTCTCACATTCTGAAATGTGTGGGTTTGTAGATTAATTAGCCTCTGTAAATTGCCCCTAATGTGCAGGGTGTGGATGAGGTAGTGGGATAGCATAATAACAAGGTAGATTGAATTTAAATTGTAGTACACTATTCAAATGGGGTAGCAATATCCAGTCCCAGATACATGCAGAAATTATTCGCTTCATTGATCAGGGTGTCGTTCTCCCAATATCTTCCCAGAAGTGAAAATAAAAACATCCTTCCATTTCCTGTGACCAAGAAACAAAGTAAGAAAGAATCACACTTTCATCACACCCTTCCAACAATTTGCATTGTTTTTGCAAGTCAATCCCATCTGCTTTGTGTAATTCGAGATAACTGAAGTTCTGGATTGCCTTTTGTTAACTCTATACAATTCTTCTCTATCCACTGATCGTAGTAACAAAACAAAGGTAACAATGGAAGTCTAGGTTACAGAGATGGCCCATCTAATTAATCTCAAACAATACTGTCCTTCAGAGCTCCTTGGCGATTATGTACTGTAAGTGGAGAAGATGAGATGAGGTGCTACCTCAGCCAATTATAGATGAAAACCTGAGGCCAGCTCTAAATGATGTAGACAGTGAGCATGGAAATACACTGTTTTATTTTTGTTTATATCCGGCCCCATTTTTCATTATTATTACACTGAAAGAATGGAAACCTATAGCAAAGCCTATGGACGTAAAAGTTAGTGACCTTTATACCACTCCAGTGCTCTAAGATGCACATAACAACAGCATTACAAATTTAGAATGCTTACCATGGCAACCATAAAAACATGACAGAACATTGGCCAAAACCGGAGCTGCTAAGGATCTCACATTTTCCATCTCTCTGTCGCTAGTGTTTCCCTTCAAGTGGTTACCCTCTGCAATGTGATGAAGTATTCTGTTTCCACTTGCCTTTCAAGCTGTGAGTTGCAGACTACCTTCTGCCAAATAAATCTACGACTTCCATTAATTGACCTCTGTGTCAATCGAATTATGTCCTTCCTGCTCATTCTGCCTGGGCCCCTCATAAATTTGTACGCACCAATTAAATCTCTCCTCAGTTATTTTTGTTATGTGACCCTACCTTAATATAGCCTTTCTATCTTTACAACTAGAAATTTCTTGCTTATCGCCTTCTGAAACCTCACTACTTGTGAGAATCAATTTGTTCATTCTATTCCCTCTCTCCAGGCTGTTGCAGCTTGAACTACAAAACACCGTCCCCATTGTAGTTTTACTGCAGCTGTTACCGCTTGAAGGCAATCAGTTGTCCCTTGTGTTTCACCCAAAGAAAACCTGTGATCCCAATCTGAAGAAGGGTCTCGACCCGAGACGTCACCCAATCCTTCTCTCTAGAGATACCGCCTGTCCCGTTGAGTTACCCGCATTTTGTGTCTATCTCCTGCGATCTTTCTGATAGGCTGCAATACCAGAACTGGACAGCAGTGTGTGCCAATGTTTCACGGAAGGTGCTACAGAATAAAATACAAAATAACAACAGGATCTGCAATTATCTCCACCAGAGGCAATGTCTTGACATTGGTTAAGAATTCCAGAGGAGAAGCTTTTGCTCCTAAGAATGGTAGGCATAGCAGTATTTTGTTCTTCTGAATGTGATATTTTTCTGAATATTGGAGACTGCAGATGCTTGTTTCTGAAGTAAATCACAAATTGCGGGAGGAACTCCATGGGTCAAGCTGCATCAGGAGGGGATTGGGGAGGGGTGGAGGAGTCTTGACTTAAAATGTCAACAGTTTCTTCCCCCCCCCCCCACAGTTGCTGCCTGACCCACTAAATAACTCCAGCATGTTTGTTTTTTGTTTTCTTTCTGAATATTACTTGGTTTCTTTCATAGTTTTGTCTATAATTGCACAGAAGACCACATAATATAGATAACAGGGCAAAAATAAATTAATATAAATGAAAGTTACTGTTTTATTATGAAGATAGACACAAAATACTGGAGTAATTCAGCGGTACAGGCAGCATCTCTGGAGCGAAGGAATGGGTGACGTTTCGGGTCAAGACCCTTCCATCACCCATTCGTTTTCTCCAGAGATGCAGCCTGTCCCGTGGAGTTACTCCAGCATTTTGTATCTATCTTCGATTTAAATCAGCATTAGCATTTCCTTCCTACACATACAGTTTTATTATTATGTTGTGACCAGAATATGGAGGACATGGATAGGTGTTGTTTCAGGTCAGACTTTTTTCATACTGTCTGAAGATGGGTCTCAGCCCAAAACATCATCTATCCATGTCTTCCAGAGATGCTGCCTGACCTGCTGAGCTACTCCAGCACTTTGTGACCTATGCAAGATTCCACCATCTGTAGCTTCTATGTCTACAGTACTCTAGTTGTTGCTCCATATTCTGCCTGGGTGGTCTACCACCCAAGATATGGACATTGAATTTTCCAATTTCAGGTGTTCCCCTTTCTCTCTGTAATCCAGTTCCCCCATTACCCCTCTTCATACCACTCCCCCTTCCTGGTTCTATTCACTGACTATCCACCCATCTGCTGTAGCGGGTCCCCTCCCCCTTCCTGATTCAATTTCCCCCTCACCTCTGCCCAAATGGTTCCGTTATCACTTTCTTTACTTATCAGATTCCAGCACTTGCAGCCTCTGCATCCCCACATCAACCTTCAGGTGCTGTCTCCACCTTCGCCTTCACCTCCACCAGCCCTCCCAAACTAGCTCCCAACCATTTTTGCCTCTTTGTCTCCTGTCCCCAGATACCCACCTGCCTTTGACTCGTAACTCCACCCCTTCCCCTCCCCTGTCTGGCTCAATCTGCCCATCATACTTCACCACTTCTCGGTCCACCCATTACCTGCATCATCCCTTCCCCTCTTTAGTTTATACTGGCTCTCTCCAATCTCAATCCTGAGAAAAGGATCTCAACTCAAAATATTAGCAGTTCCTCGCTACTCGAAGCTCTGCTCCCCACTGAGTTCTTCAGCAGTTTGTTTTTTACCTCAGTTTAATATCACAGACTATAATAGAGTTTATTGCAGCAGACAATTGGCAATAACGGACACCATTTCCAACCCCCCGCCCCCCAACCACCCCCCAACAGTCTGGTACAACGAGGGTTATCTGTAAATGTCAAATCTACTGAGCCATCGCTGACACATAAACTTTGCAAAAGCAGGTAGTAGCAAGTTATCTAAATTTTTGAACTAGGAAATATGCAGGATTACAGGGACTAATTGGATGCTTCTTTCCAAGAGCTGGCTGATATACAGTGTGATACAGGCTTCCCTCCGTGGACTGTCATTCTGTGACTCTGTGATCACAACTGCATCATTGATGACTTAGCCTGCACCATCACTTGACGGAAATTAACCAAGTTGTCATCAGCACACATTGAGAACTGGAGTATCCACACGGGAATCTCTATCCAGGATTCTGATTTCCAAGATCCTGATCCAAGGTCAATGAAGGAAAAACAATAGAGTAGTCTTCAGTCTGAAGAAGAGTCTTGACCTGGAGCATCCCCTATCCATTTCCTCCACTGACCCATTGACATCCAAGTCATCCATTTAGCTGCTGAGTTACTCCAGCGCTTTGTATTTTTCTCAACATTCCAGCATCTTGTGTTTCGAAGGAAAACCAATATATTTACGCAGTTGGAATGATGGATGCCATGAACAGAGATGGCAATGTCTCCCCAGGTTATAATCTCCAGACCATCAGTTGAGGATTAACAGAAACCCTTGTGTGATTAGCTATTCAAATAGCTTTTTCAAGTATTGTTGCATATCTTTCACTAGACTGCGCCAGGGCAGAATGGTCAAATGGCAAGTACCTCATTTTGGACCGCTACTGCCATGCAAATCCATTATGCTGGAGATTCCATTTAGCAATGCAAGGGTGTGTGTTGCAAGTAAAATTAGAGGAGCATGTTAAATGCCAACACACTTTCACTAATAATTAACAAGCATTTGGCTTCTTTAAATTCAATGGCAGTGTGTAAATACTCTGCTTCTGCTCAACAGGCCTGTGGTGGAGAAGGAGGCAATCCCAAGACAGAAAGAACTGCAGCCGCTGGAATCTTGAGCAAAAAGCACAAAGTGCTGGAGAACCCAGCGGGTCAGGCAGCATCTCTGGAGGGAATGGTTCGGTGACATTGCGAGTCAGGACTCTTTTTCAGTCCCAATCCAAAACGTCACCTATCCAGGTCCTCCAGAGATGCTGTCTGACCTGCTGAGTTACTCCAGCACGTTGTGTTTTTTAATCCCAAGAATATTCCAGACATCTAACAATTTGTTGTTGTAGAGGCAGAGATAAAATTAAAAAACTTCCTTGGCTTTATTTCCCCATTGCCCCACAGGACATTAGGAGGATCAATGATTTGGCAGGGGTCTCCAGGTACAAGCGAGCAGAGGAAGGAGAGTCTGAGGTCTGCTCACTGCTGTCCAGGACTTGAGCTCCTTGTGGATGGGCCTGCAAGCAAAACCGGCGTGAGCATTCAATGTTTTGGTCTCCCTAATCCAAGGAGTTAATTGCCATGGAGACAATTCAGTGTAGATTCATTGTATTGAGTCTTGGGAAGAATGAGCTTTTCAATAGGAGTGAGATTGGTCTAATAATAACTGTATTTAGAAGATTGAAAAATAGTCTCATTGAGACAAGCAACATCTTGTGTGATGAATCGACAGGACAGATGCTGAGGCATGCTTCCTTTGGAAGAAAGCTGGAGAACTAGGAGTATGATATCAATATAGAGGATGGCGTATTTAGATCAGTTTAGTTTATTGTCACATGTACCAAGGTACAGTGCAAAGCTGTTTGTTACGTGCTATCCAGTTAGCGGAAAGACTATAGACAATAGACAATAGACAATAGACAATAGGTGCAGGAGTAGGCCATTCAGCCCTTCAAGCCAGCACCGCCATTCAATGCGATCATGGCTGATCACTCTCAATCAGTACCCCGTTCCTGCCTTCTCCCCATACCCCCTCACTCCGCTATCCTTAAGAGCTCTATCCAGCTCTCTCTTGAAAGCATCCAACGAACTGGCCTCCACTGCCTTCTGAGGCAGAGAATTCCACACCTTCACCACCCTCTGACTGAAAAAGTTCTTCCTCATCTCCGTTCTAAATGGCCTACCCCTTATTCTTAAACTGTGGCCCCTTGTTCTGGACTCCACCAACATTGGGAACATGTTATCTGCCTCTAATGTGTCCAATCCCCTAATTATCTTATATGTTTCAATAAGATCCCCCCTCATCCTTCTAAATTCCAGTGTATACAAGCCCAATCGCTCCAGCCTTTCAACATACGACAGTCCCGCCATTCCGGGAATTAACCTAGTGAACCTACGCTGCACGCCCTCCATAGCAAGAATATCCTTCCTCAAATTTGGGGACCAAAACTGCACACAGTACTCCAGGTGCGGTCTCACCAGGGACCTCTTTGCTCCTATACTCAACTCCTCTTGTTACGAAGGCCAACATTCCATTGGCTTTCTTCACTGCCTGCTGAACCTGCATGCTATACATGATTACAATCAAGTCATCCACAGTGGACAGATACATGATAAAGGGAATAACTTTTAATGCAAGATAAAGTCTAGTAAAATTATATTAAAGATAGTTTGAGGGTCTCCAATGAGGTAGATCTTATACAGATGGTAGGTCAAGGCCTCTCTCTAGTTGGTGATAGGATGGTTCAGTTTTCACACTTCTGTATCTCTTCCCTGATGGGAGAGGGGAGAAGGAGTGACAGGGGTGAGACTCGTCCTGAATTGAGAAGCATCACAATTCATGCTGAATTTAGCCTGAATTGAGAAGCATTTTCATTCAGAGGGTATTTATTCACAAAATGCTGGAGTAACTCAGCAGGTCAGGCAGCATCTCAGGAGAGAAGGAATGGGTGACATTTCGGGTCGAGACCCTTCTTCAGACTGATTCTCAGGGGGGGCGGGACAAAGGAAGGATATAGGTGGAGACAGGACAGGTGCCCAGTCATGGAGTGTATTTGAGATTAATATAGATGCATTTTTAAAATTCTGAGTGTAAGGTCAGGAATTAAGGAATGGCTGGAGAATGGACTTGAATGCAGGATCCAATTTGATTTTGTTGGACAGCAGAACAGACTCGAGGGACTACATGAACTACTGAGGCTTCTGCCTTCTTTTCTGCCCTTGTTATGCCCTTGACACAACTGCCTGGAAACAAAATAAATGGGAGTGGCAGCTGATGTTGAATCCTTGCACACACGATGAATGCAAGACTTGGTCTCCCCAGAAGAAGGAGTTCGACACCTGCCTGCCAACAGGAGCAGAGGCTTCTTGCCTGGGGCCCAAAGCCCCTGCTGGCAATTCAGCAGTAATTATCACTCTCCTGCCAGGATTCCCCACTTGCGCATATTTACAGGAAGCACCAGCCACAAATGGTTCGTCTGAGGGGAATGATTCTAATATTAACACATGCATAACAAATGGGAGATAACCAGAGTGGTTTAAGCAAAGTGAACAAAACAAATGACACCACTGTGCAAGGGGAAAATAATAAAAGGAGGCAAACATACTTCTCAGGGCAAGATCATCACGGCAGAATGATAATTAAGCTTGCAGATGAATAAAAACCTATTTGTGAGCCTAATAATAGCCTTTCCCTGTATCAGAGGGTTCTAGCCCTCCCAGGTGTTGGAGTAGGTATCTAACATTTAGAGTGAAGTTCAACGCTCTTACCGCTGGCTACGTAAAATATCAAGTAGAGGACAGCAAAACTGAAGGCTTCTTACTTGGAGTTTCAAAGCCATACAGTTGATGGCAAGACTCTTAACAGAATTGATGTGCAGAAGGATTTTGAGGTCCAGGTATATAGCTCCTTGAAATTTGCAACACATGGTAGTGGTAGATAGATTGGTCAAGAAGGCTCGCCTTCATTGGTTAGGGATACGGGTGGTGTGCAGGCAGGTGAGATTAGTTTATCTCAGCATCATGTTCTGCACGATATGGTGGGCTGGAGGCCTGTTCCGGCATTGTAATCCTCTGCGTCCTATTTGCCCAAAAGGTAAAAGCAGTGACGAAAACACACTGTGAAATAATAAAGCCATTCAAATGAGAACAAAATGCAGCGGCTGCCGCCACGACTCAATTAGTAAATAAACAGGAAGGTCTCACGAGGGCTCATTTCCTGATCGTGATTCCAGGTTATCACCGCTCGCAGGGAAAAGCCCCAGGGAGATCATGAGCCTGCAGATCTTGATATTCAGTTCACTTGGAAAAAAAAAGGTTTACTGAAAGAATACAGTATTTCCTCAGGGACTAAAGCAACAAAAGAAAAAAAGATCACTAACTCTGATCATAACAGGAAACCTGGCCCGACACCTGAGCGGTTTCTCATTAGAGTTTGCAGTGACCCACAATCACCTACAAAGACCCCCCGAGCCGTGGCACAAAATGAACCGTCACACCGGGACCACCTTTCGTAGCATAACCCAAGCCCTTTATTCTCAGGAATAAAAACCAGACGAACATTGATTGGAAATATCTTTACACTGTTAGACAATGGACAATAGACAATAGGTGCAGGAGGAGGCCATTCAGCCCTTCGAGCCAGCACCACCATTCAATGTGATCATGGCTGATCATTTACAATCAGTACCCCGTTCCTGCCCTCTCCCCATACCCCCTGACTCCACTATCATTAAGAGCTCTAACTCTCTCTTGAAAGCATCCAGAGAATTGGTCTCCACTGCCTTCTGAGGCAGAGAATTCCACAGATTTACAACACTCTAAGTGAAAAAGTTTTCCTCATCTCCGTTCTAGATGGCCTACCCCTTATTCTTATTGTACAGCAAGAAAGTATAGATCGGTGGTTAAACAGGTGTCAAGTGTTACGAGGAGAAGGCAGGAGAATGGGGTTAGGAGGGAGAGATAGATCAGCCATGATTGAATGGCGGAGTAGACTTGATGGGCCGAATGGCCTAATTCTGCTCCAATCACTTATGAACATGAACAGAAGGTATCGAGAAGTGATTCAATCTGTGCCAATTATTTTGAAATTAAATATCTTCAAAATGCAAGTGCCATTCGTCAATCGCGGAACAAATCATATTCATAGACAGTAGACATAGGTGCAGAAGTAGGCCATTCTGCCCTTCGAGCTAACACATGAACTATTCCTTCACAATACAATTGGCTCTGCAAAGCCTTGAGTGCACTGGAGAGAAGAAGAGTCATCAAGAACACCACAGAGGCAGTGGGGAAAGCCCCGAGATGGCTCTGGATCAGGAGAGGAGGTCCATGGGGAGGAGCAAATGCCACCTGAACACAAGTTCGTGGTCTGATCAACCATGGCTGGGTCGCCCGGGCGAGGGTGTCTGATGTTGAAAGACCCGAAACACCCAATGACCCCAGGTTACATCACTGATGATGTGTTCAGGAGCATCAAGCGATGTATTTTATCAATCAAAAGCTGCTTTATGACAATAGTGTCCTCAACTACTCAACAGATTATATACCCTCTGTGCTAAGCTGCAAGTTCTATAAATATTAATAGAAACAGATCAATATCATTCATATCTAACCAGTATTTATTTAATCAATGTTTAATCAACCCATCTCATTGTTTCACATTTGAAGAAGCAAATTGCAGACCAGGCATCTCTCTACCCAATGAGAGATTCCTGCTCACAATATTGGGAGTAATTCATTGGGTCAGGCAGCAGCTCTGAAGGAAAGGAATAGGTTCTGTTTCAGGTCGAGACCCTTCTTCAGATTTAGGCCCTCTCAGTCTGAAGAAGCATCTCGACACGAAAAACCACCTTTTCTTTTTCTCCAGAGTGGCTGGCTGACCCGTTGAGTTACTTGAGCATTTTATGTCTATCTTCGTTGTTAACCAGCATCTGCGGCTCCTTCCTGCACCATATTGGGAGTCTTGTGTCGAGTTCTGGTGTCCCCATTCCAGGAAGTGGAGGCTTTTGAGAGGGTGCAGAAGAGGTGTATTAGAATGCTGCCTGGATTAGAGGGTATTAAGTATTAGGAGAGGTTGGACAAACTTGAATGTAACATCAAGGAACTGCAGATGCTGGTTTATGCCAAAGAATGACTCCCAGGTTTCTTTCCTGCACCTCTGCAATCAGTCTGAATAAGGATTTCCGACCAGAAATGTTGCCCTTCCATATTCTCCAGGGATGCTGCCTGAACAGCTGAGTTACTCCAGCACTCTGTGGAACGATACCTGTCCATATTCTCCAGGGATGCTGCCTGACCAGCTGAGTTATTCCAGCATTTTGTGTCTTTCTTTGAACCAAGCCGAATTTTTTTCTTTGGAAAGTCGGAGGTTGAGGGGAGTCTTGATACAAGTATATAAAATGAGAGACATTGATCGGGTAGATAGTCAGAACCGTTTTCCAAGGATGGAAATGTCAAAGACTAGATGGCAGAGCTTCAAGCTGAGCGGGGCAAGTGTTTCAAACAGAATGAGTGCCTGGAACATGCTGCCAGGAGTGGCGGCAGATGCTGATGTGATAATGACATTTAAGAGGCTTCTATATAAGCACATAGATATGTAATGAATGACAGGATATGGACCATGTGCAGGCAGAGGAGATTCGTTTAATTTACGTTCGGCACGGACGTTTTGGGCCGAAGGGCCTGATCCTGTGCTGTACTGTTCTATGTTCTATGAGGCAGAGATTCTTCTGGCTCTCACGCTCCACCTGAGACCATCCCATTATTCCCGATAGAATGAGGGAAAGGGTGGGGGAATTTCCACCATGACGAACGAGGAAGCACGTTGCCACAATTGAGGGAATTCCGTGGAATCCTGCAGCAGCATTACAAGGTCTCTGTCACATTACTTAAAGGTGTTAAAGAGCTCTGAAAGTGAAGACAGCCACAGCATTTGGTCTTTGGCCATGACCCAATTGGAGGCTGCAATCTGGAGAACATTTTGGTTCTGTGTCTCACACTAACACATGGCTTAACAGTCCTCCCACGTTCCTTTTGAACTACAGATGGAATTGGCCCCAAAGGACAGTCATGGAACAATGGATCCAATTAACCTTCTTTAGCAAACATGGTAAAATACAGCTTCCAACCCAGGTATGAATATTGATTTATCTAACGTCAAGTAACCCTTGCATCCTTCTCCGTCCCTCCCCCACCCAAGTTGTTGTACTAGTTTCAAAGTTGTCTTGTTTAGTCTCATTGTCCGTAACTCATTTTCACTTAGCCCACAGCTAAGAATGACCTGTTTCATTTATCATCGTTACTTTTTTGCATATCTTTCATTCATTTGTTCTATATCTCTCTATATCACCTTCTATATCTCTCATTTCCCTTTCCCCTGACTCTCAGTCTGAAGAAGGGTCTCGACCCTAAACGTCACCTATTCCTTTTTTCCAGAGATGCTGTCTGACTCGTTGAGTTACTCCAGCTTTTTGTGTCCATCTGTGGTATAATTCGATTTGTGACCAAAACACATGTGCACTCTACCAATTTGATGTTGACTTTTGACAAGTTGGCATGATTCATTGGAGTAGATCTGACATTGTGATTTCACAGTCCATGTTGATAAGACATAGAAGCAGAATGAGGCCATTCGGCCCATCGAGTCTGCTCTGCTATTTGATCATGGCTGATCTACTTTTCCCTCTCAGCCCCATTCTCTTGCCTTCTCCCCATAACCTTTGACACCTTGACTAATCAAGAACCTATCAACCTCCATTTTATAAATGCCCAATGATTTGGCCTCTACCACCGTCTGGGGGCAATGAATTCCACAGATTCAGCACCTTATGCCTCAAGAAATGTTTCCTCTTCTCCATTCTGGTCTCCAGTCTCCATCTACATAACCTCTCTCCTCCTTACAACCTGGTACATTGATGGGCAAGATGGCCAAACAACAGGATGCTTGTCACATCTGCATGCTCCTGACGACTCCTCAGCTCTGGGTGTACAGGTGGGCTCTGCAGTTTGTTTAAGCAAAATCCCTGGCAACTTGCAGGGGATATTCTTGGAACAGTGGACAAAATTAGTACTGCATTCCCTTTTATCCCCTGCTGTGAAATAATTATTAGTTGGACTAATTATTTATTCATTAATATTGATGAATTGCAGACCACCCATTGAAAGGCAGAAAAATAAGAAGTAGCATGCCGTGTTTAATCCTTTCAGCAGATTAATTATAGGCAGTAAAATTGCAAAAGTCAAATGAAAATAGAACTGCAGGGAATGGAGCGATATAGATCATGTGCAGGCAGATGAGATAAGTTTATTTTGGCATCATGCTTGGCGTAGACATTGTGAGCTGAGGGGCCTGTTCCTGTGCTGTGCTTTTCTATGTTTTTATGCTCTATGTTCAGAAAATGTTGGACTGGAACAATTTACTCTTTCCCAGAAGTTCAGAAGAAAATTGTAGGCTAATTTCTTCTTATATCTCAGAATGTTCTTGACTTCTACGTCTGCACATTACAGCGTGGAAGTATAGGCCTGTAATGCGGCTGCAAGTAAGAATCTCATTGTTCTTTTGTCGGTACAGGTGACAAACACTTTTGACCCTTGAAATATGAAACACACTGGGGTCAGATGCCTGACATCTAATGGTCTCACCATGAAATCCAGGAGCTTTCCTGCAACCTCCTGTACTGAGGGGTCAGGTACACTTCCTCTCAGGCCCCTCAACTCATCACCAGCCATGGTTGGTGCACCCAGTGTGGCCTCATTCACTTGGATGAGATCCCTGACTTTCATGTAAAAGGTAAGTTGAGCTAATTTGTTTCATTTGTATTGATTTTAATTAACATCAGATAAATCCATTTTTTTAATGCTGGGATTATTTATAGTTTACAATGTCTTCGTTAAAATTCTACCATAGGTAATGATCACATTTAAAGTGCAGTACATTAGCCACTTACAAATGCTGCAGCCATTTGGGACATTTCTGCAGCATTGAGCAACGATGCTCTGTGGGGTTCTTCTGTGCCACCCAAGCTTCCTTTGGTGACCAGAGTCACACTCTGAAAGTAGAAACTCCAGGTGTGGTCTTGATGTAGGTTTTGGCGAGAGTCAAAGTAATTTTCCAGATCCATGTGAAGAATATTTCCATAACATGAAACATTTCCATATACAGGTACTGTGTGTGGTGTGGTAGCAGGATTCGCAGATACTTGTAGAATCTGACAGGGACTGCGATGAGAACACTCCTGCTATTGCTATCCCTGCATCAGTGGATGCATGAAAACTACCAAGACTGACAACATCTACCTACTCTCTGGCATTGCACCTCTTGGAATCAGAAGAGCTCTAGCCAGTCAAAAAGAAAGCTTCAGACAATCGGATGCCAAAAGACACCCCCCACATGACCACCTTTTGCTACCTCAGCGTTTGAAATCACGCAGAGGTTTCCTCTCTTCTTTCCATCCCCTGGACTGCAGTGCATCGTCCAGAAGGCTCAAACTCTGGGAGGAGAGACTAGAGAAATCTCCGGAAGACATTCACATGGCAATCGATCCCTCTGAGAAACTCCCACCAGGTTCCGACCAACCGTGGATAACCTGGCGGAGTCTCAGCAGACTGCAGACAGGCATGGGGAGGAGCAAATCGAACATGCTGAAGTGGGGATATACTGAAGATGCAGCAGACTGCGAGTGTGGACGGGGCCTCCAGACTATGGAACATCTCCTGAGCTGTGACATGCTGCATGACACATGCACTGTAAAGGATCTTGCAGAGGATAACGACGTGGCACTAAAATCTGCTCGCTATTGGCATACAGCTGTGTGATGACACGAATATATAAATAAATAAATATATAGGTATATGAGATTTTTACATTTGCACCAGAAAACCTTTTCATGGTTGCAGGTAGAATCTATGTGAGATCTCTGATCTCAGTTAAACAATTCTGACGCCAAATATTCATTTTATTTTGCTGATCTATTTCTGCATCTTTTTAAATGTAATTTGCTACCTGCTTAATTTATTCAAACAGAAATGAGAAGTGGGGACACTTTTCGTAACATAGCTCGTTCTGATCTGGAACATAGACACAAGGAGCTACAGATGCTGGTTTACAAAAAAAGACACAAACCGCTGGAGTAGCTCTGTGGATCGGGCAGCATTTCAGGATAACAGAAATGAAGAAGGGTCTCGACCCGAAACGTCACCCATTCCTTCTCTCCCGAGATGCTGCCTGACCTGCTGAGTTACTCCAGCATTTTGTGAATAAATCGATTTGTACCAGCATCTGCAGTTATTTTCTTATATAACATGGATACACGATGTTTCAGATTGGATCTGAAGAAGGGTCCTGATCCGAAGGGTGCCTATCCACGTTTTCCAAGGATGCTGCCTGGCCCACTGAGTTACTCCAGCACTATGTGTCTCTTTTTGCGATCTGGATTGCCTGTGCAAAAGGGAGGGAATTGGATCAGAACTTGAAGGGAGATAAGTTATCGAGGCAATATTGAAAGAACAAGAAAGTAGGACTAAACATAGACACAAAATGCTGGAGTAACTCAGCAGGTCAGATAGCATCTGTGAAGAAAATGGATAGGTGTTGTTTTGGGTTGGGATCCATCTTCAGTCATTCTTCTATGTTTAGTATTAACCAGCATCTGCAGTTCCTTTTTATTAAAGTAGGACAAAACGGTGAGCTCTTTCAAAGAGTTGACAAAGGCATGATGACACTCTGTGTCCTGCTTAGCTTTAGTTTTCATCTGAGTTCAACAAGGCTCAGAGTACATTCAGCAGTAATTCAGGTGCAAATCTCATTGCTAAAAGGCTCCATTCGTCAAACTGCAAAACAAAAAGATCTAGTCGTGCTCTTATAATGTGCAGGTTTACCAGAGGGATTTGAATTGTGGCAAGCACAAATAAATAGATATGCTAAGGGGTTTGCGAGCAAGCCAGCTACAGAGAGCTTCTGCAAAGTGGAAATTACAGAGCTATGGTTGTTATGGTTACCGTGAACTGAAAACAGTGCCCAGTCAAGAATGCACCAATTACTGATGTTGTACATTTGAACAAAAACAAGAGACATGGTAAAAATTGTAATTGTGATTATTTTTTATTAGCCAAGTATGAAAACAAAACAAGTATGTAAATAATACGAGGAATTTGGTTTGTCATACAGTCATACAAAAAAGCAACAAAGCATGCAACCACATAAAAATTTAACATAAATATCCATCACAGCGGCTCCTCCACATTCCTCACTGTGATGGAAGGCAATAAAGTCGTTTCTTCTTTCCTCCTTTTTCTCCCGTGGTTGGGGGAATCGAACCATCCGCAGTCGGGGCGATTGAAGCTCCCACAGCCGGTGATTGAAGCTCCCACAGCCGGTGATCGAAGCTCCCGTGATCGTGGCGGTCGAAGCTCCTGCGGCTTGGAGCTCCCGAAGCCGGTCCCTAACCAGGGATCGCAAGCTCCACGGTGTTAAAGTCAGCAGGCTCCCGCGGTTGGAGCTCCCAAAGTCGATCCCAGCAAGCGGCCACCAGCTCCATGATGTTAGGCCGCAATGCAGACGGAGATACAGTAAGGAAAAAGTCGCATCTCCGTCGAGGAAAGAGTTTAAAAAGTTCCCCCCCCCCTCCACCCCCCATATAATACAAAACTAAAGACACACTAAAAGAACATTTAACTACAGACTAAAAAACAACAACGAGAGAAAGGGACGAGTCAGACTGTTGGCGAGGCAGCCATTGTACAGCGCAAATGTATTGCAATACGTTTATCTTTCTTGTGGCTTATTGAATTGGAGGAAAATTGTTTCTTTGCATCTCTTTGAAACAAACTTGAGGAGTCAATTAAAAGAAGATCCAATGTTAATGTATTAACAAATGACAAAGCCACACAATAGAACATTTTTTACATGAGCATTTATAACTACAGTACAAGAATGTGCTTTCCACTGTACCTCGGTAGATGTGACAATAAATTAAACTAAACCTGTAAACTGAACACCCCTTCAGCCCACAATTTCTGTGCTGCACCTAATGCTAAGACCAACTCTTATCTACCTGCACATAATCCATATCCATCCATTCTCTGCATATCCATATGCCCATCCAAAAGTCTCTTAAATGCCACAATCATATCTGCCTCAACTACCACCCCGGCAGTGCGTTCCAGGCACTCACCACCTTCTGTGTAAAAAACACACATTTCCTCTCACCTTTGCCCCCTCACCTTCGCCCAGTTTGCCCCTCGCACATTTGCCCCCTCACCTTCGCCCAGTTTGCCCCTCTCACCTTAACCCCTCACCTTCGCCCAGTTTGCCACTCTCACCTTTGCCCCCTCACCTTCACCTGGTTTGCCTCTCACAATTTTGCCCCCTCACCTTCACCCAGTTTTCCACTCTCACCTTTGCCCCCTCACCTTCACCCAGTTTGCCCCTCTCACCTTTGCCCCCTCACCTTCGCCCAGTTTGCCCCTCACATTTGCCCCCTCACCTTTGCCCAATTTGCCCCTCTCACCTTAACCCCTCACCTTTGCCCAGTTTGCCCCCCTCACCTTTGCTCCCTCACCTTTGCCTAGTTTGCCCCTCTCATTCTAAACCCCTCACCTTCACCCAGTTTGCTGCTCTCACCTTTGCCCCCTCACCTTCGCCCAATTTTCCCCTCTCACCTTAACCCCTTACCTTCGCCCAGTTTGCCCCTCTCACCTTTGCTCCATCACCTTTATCCAGTTTTCCCCTCTCACCTTTGGCCCCTCACCTTCGCCCAGTTTTCCCCTCCCACCTTTGCTCCCTCACCTCACCTTCGCCCAGTTTGCCCCGCTCACAACCCACCGACATGAAAACAAAATTCTTGTTGTCCAGTTATTTGATTTACAAAATTATCCTTCTTCCATGTTCCCTTTGTGTATTTGAAATAATGGGTATTGATGAGACAGAGTACGGGAGGGAGATTCATAATCTGATTGAATGAGACCAGAACAACAATTTGCTCTCAATGTTACCAAGACCAAATAGCTGATTGTTGACTTCAGGAAGTGAAAGCCAGGTATCCGTGAACCTGTCCTCATCGACTTGACAGCAGAGAAAGAGTTAACAACTTCAAGTTCCTGGGTGTGCAAATCTCTGAATGTCCTCGGTGCCACTACCTCTTTAGCAGATTGTAGATTCGGTATTTCACTGAATATTGTATCAGGCTTCTACAGGTGTACGATTGGGAGCATATCCGTGATAGTTTGGATAGTTTGTCTGTTTGTTTCTATGTTAATTGTTTTTGTAAAGCGCTTTGAGCATGTGATAAGGCGCTATATAAAATAAATGGATTATTATTATTATTATTATATTGATTAGTTGTATCATAGCCTGGTTCAGTAACTCAATTGCCCAGTAATGAATGAGGCTACCGAGAGTGATTCACATTGCTCGGACCATTACAAGGACCATCAGGCATCATGCACGACACAAGGACCTTCGGGTCACGTGGCAGACTTCGCTCTCCTGCTGTGGAACCGGAAAACTCGTCTGAAGACAGAAGCCGCCGAGCCCGAAGAGGGAATCCACGAGCCCGGCCCCTGCTCACTCCTGAGGGCCAGAGAACCGGAGAGGAGTGTGGAGGGAGTCGGCGATGGTGGATGCAAGAACAAAGGGTCATTAAGAAGAACCAGGGTCTTACCTTTTGCACCTTCAAGGTAGGCTGTGGGAGGCACCATTGGGCACAAAGGCTGAATGGTGGCCGGGCCAGGAGAGGGACGATGGTTCGCTGGACGATCTAGATCGAGACAATGACTGCAACAGGCCTTTATGGCCAGCTCCAGCTTCGACATTGAAAATGGCGGCAAAACCTGCCCATTCTTGTATATTTCTCAGTGGGCTATTTCTACACACTTTGTACTTAATCTGGGATGTGCTTATATATAGTAATAATTTACTGAAATGTACGTTAACAAATAATTCACTGTACCTCGAAACATGTGATAATAAAGAATCACTCATTCATTGACTGATATTGATGATATCTATCGGAGACACTGCCTCAAAAAGGCAGCCGATATCATCAAAGACCCACACCATCTTAATCACACTCTCATTTTGCTACTACCATCAGGAGGAAGGTGCAAGAGCCTGACAACCACGATGACCAACCATCAAGCTCTTGAGTACTGGCCAACACTAGCCACTACCTCAGCAACTATGGAATGTGGATTTGGATGCACTATGGACTTCACTTTTGCACTATTATGGTTACCTAATGTTACTGTTATTAATTTATTGTATTATTGATACCTTTATTTTCTATTATTATGTTAATGGACGTTAAACTGCAGCTTGTAAGAAGGTCATTGTTCTGTTGCCTGTACCTATAACAACTAAACACTGTTGATTTGGTAAAGGCAAGGCCAGACGATTCCATGATTTTAAAAGATCCATGGATTAATGTCAGAATCCTTTTTTCTGCTCTGCCAGTTTCTTCATACCATCACTTCCCTTTTCCCTGCACTCATCCAGATTGATTTCCTTCTTGCATTCCTCCAATTCAGGAAGCCTATGCATTCTACTTTGCATTCTTCATCTTCAGTCAAAGCATCTTTGGCCATCTTAACAACTTTGTCTGATGTCCTCCCCAACATCCTCCTACTCCAAATACCTTTAATGCTACCACTCCTCAAAGCCCCCGAGAAAGGCTTCTATATTTACTCATGCAATTTTTCCTCGTCCATTGCTTTGCATAACATTAATCTCACTTCTTTGAAGCATTGTATCATTTTAAAAGAATGATACCAGAACAACCCATTGTCATTGTGAAAAAGCCACATTGTGCAGCAGCTCTTAAGAGAAAATTCTTACTTTACTGAAAATATCAAATGTAGATTGATAATTGATGGGTATTTGATAATTTGGGGAACCCATTGTTATGTAACCGGTGTAGTTAGTATAAAGAGATAATTTGCAACCATTTGGAACATAGCTGGAGATAATTCTAATAGAAAATTAAAACGTAAATGGTGACTTTCTTATTTGTATCTGCCTCTTCCCCCTTTTTAGCCAGGCTCTTCAACAGGAGCAGGGGCTCATTGAAACTGCCCAGTGCCATGTGCTACAACAAGATTTTCATTGGAACTCTCCTGGCAATGCACTTAAGACCATCCACAGGTTTCTTTGATATCAGGAAGCTTCCTGGAAACCCTCAAACTGTGATCTGAGGATCAGCTAAAGGAAAGGAGTTAGGCGGAAGTAGAAATTGGACGGTGGCATCAGGGATGGAGTATTGGATATTTAACCTTTCTCTGGTCAATCTGCATGTAACTGCATTGAGTCTGATTTGCCATAAATGTCGGTCTTTCTTTTGTCGTTAAATTGCCAGTTTTCATGCAATTCCCCTCCTCTACCCTCATCATAGTCAATCTCATGGACATTGACATTTTGCAAAGGAATTCAGTGGGCGAGATGTGTGAAGTAACTTATTGGAGAATTCGGGATTGGATCCAGGTCATTTTCATGGAAAGTTCTCAGAAAAACGCTGCTGACAAAATTGGCATTCTGAATGGAGATCTATATGGTGAAAATATACAGTCTTGGCGTATAGCACATATATTCTATAGCATAGGGCAGCATAGTGGCACGGCTTGTTGAGTCGCTGCCTTGCAATGCCAGAGACCTGCGTTCAATTCCAACTTTAGGTCTTATCTGTGTGGAATTCGCATGATTTGTCTGTGACTGTGTAGATTTCCTCTGGGTGCTCGGATTTCCCATACATCCCAAAGACGTGTTAGTTGGTTGGGTAATTGGACTCTAAGTAGGTAAAGTAGGTGGACTCTAAGTGAGTAGGTGAATGTCCATTGTGTGTAAGTGAGTGACAAAATCAGTGGGAATTGATGACAACATGGAGTGAATGAGGTTGGATTAGTTTAGTGTAGGATTAGTGCAAATGGGTTAGTGGTCAGCGTGGACTCAGTGACCCAAGGGGCCTGTTTCCATGTTTCTCACTTTGACTTTATTCCAGCTGTTTGTTGGGAGCTTGCAGCAGTTTAAAGAAGGGGAGTCATTAATGTGGAATAAATTAGGCAGCAATTGCCCACAGCAGAAGGTAACATGACCCAGAAATCTACAGCAACAGCTAGATCAGATTTCGAATCATTAACCTGTAAAATCTGCAAGAGACAAAAACAGCCTTGCAGATTTGATTTAATTCTCTGGATGTGGTCACTGCCATTAAGTGGTGTTTATTGTCCTTTCTGACCCACAGAGATGGTAATGCTACCATTAGGTCTCTGGACCACTTCACCAGGCACAAGAGACTCTCTGAGCTTAGTGAAGGAGTTTTATGACATGTAGAGGTTTGCGAGCACCTCAGGTTCAAATCTTACTCAGACATGAAAAGCTGAGGCGAGCAATGTGAATATACTGTGGTGTCTCCTGCTTGTTGATGCTAGGATTTTATGCTCAATTGAGGATACACAAAGATAGTGTACGGACAACATGTACACAGTGTTTCACCCACATGAAACTCAGAAATTTACTTTTTCAATTCATATTTCAAGATCTGAGTGCTGTTGGTGAGGCTTTTATTGCACATTTCTAATTTCAGTTCAGTTTCAGTTCAGTTTAGTTTATTGTCATGTGTAATGAGGTACAGTGCAAAGCTTTCCCTTAAAATTTCCCTTGAGAAGCTATGGTAATGGTTTATGCCATTACGCTGGAAAGAGTGCATAAAAGATTTACGAGAATGTTGCCTAGAGATTCAAGGGGCTTAGCTATAGGGAGAGGTTGGGCAGGCTAGAACTTTATTCCTTGCTGTGTAGGAGATCGAGGGGTGGTCCTATTGAGGTCTATAAACCTATAAGGGGCTTAGGCTGGGTGAGTGCACAGTTTTTCCCCCAGGGTTGGGGAATCAAATACTAGAGGGCATAGGCTTAAGGTGAGAGGTGAAAGATTAAATAAGAAATTGAGGTGCAACTTTTTCTCATGGAGGGCAGTGGGTATATGGAATGAGCGACCAGAGGAAGTAGTTGAGGCAGGTGCAATAACAACATAAAAAAAATATTTGGACAGGTATATGGAAAAGAAAAGTGTAGAGGGATATCAGTCAAACATGGGCGAATGGACCAGCTCAGGTGGGAACTTGGTCACCATGGAGGAGTTAGGCTGAAGGGCCCGTTCTTGTGCTGTCAAGTCAAGTCAAGTCAAGTCAATTTTATTTGTATAGCACATTTAAAAACAACCCACATTGACCAAAGTGCTGTACATCTGATTAGGTACTAAGGAAAAAATGAAACATACAGTAGCACACAAACATAACAGCACATACAAAACAGCTCACAGCGCCTCCTCAATGAGCCTCAAACGCTAGGGAGTAGAAATAGGTTTTGAGCCTGGACTTAAAGGAGTCGATGGAGGGGGCAGTTCTGATGGGGAGAGGGATGCTGTTCCACAGTCTAGGAGCTGTAACCGCAAAAGCGCGGTCACCCCTGAGCTTAAGCCTAGACCGCGAGATAGTGAGTAGCCCCAAGTCGGCCGACCTGAGGGACCTGGAGTTAGAGAGGTGGGTTAGAAGATTTTTGATGTGGGGGGGGGGGGGGGGGGAAATGTTCATTTAGGGCTTTATATGTGAATAGGAGGAGCTTGAAGTTGATTCTATACCGTACAGGGAGCCAGTGGAGAGAGGCCAGAATCGGCGTGGCGCGGTCCCTTTTACGGGTACCCGTCAGGAGTCTCGCTGCGGCGTTTTGGACCAGTTGCAGGCGGGACAGGGATGATTGGCTGATCTCAGTGTATAGGGATTGTTGTACATGTTGTACAAAAAACAATTGTGCGACTATGATTCAAAGATACCTTCTTGAACCACTGCCATTCTTCTGATGAAGGTACCATTGGTATACTTTTGGGAAGGAATTTAAGAACATAGACCCAAGGATGAAGAATGAACGGCAATATATTTCCAAGGTAAGATGGTGTGTGGCTTAAAAGGAATCTGCAGATGATGACATTTAGCGGTGTCAAATAAACATTATCCTTCTTGGTGGTACAGTCATATGGGAGGTGGCGTGAAAATAGCCAAGTTTAATAGCAAGTGTATTTGTAAACTGCCCACAATGCAGCCGCTGTGTCCCAATGGTGGAGAAAATGAAAGTTTAGGGTGGTGGATTGCTGCTATTTAGGTGGACTGCTTTGTCTTGGATGGTGTCAAGTTTCTTGAGTGTTGTCGGAGATGCACACATTCAAGCACCTGGGAGTCAGGAGGTGAATCATTTCCCACCAGCTAGCTATCCATAGAATTTATCACCTGGAACTCATCTCTGCAGTTAAGCTTATCCCCTGGATATTTGTGAAAGGGAAGTCAGAATGATAATGTCATTGAATATTGAAGGTAAGTGGTCAGACTCTCTTCTTTTAAAGGGAATCGTTGCATGGCACCTTAGGGCGAAGAGATATTACTTGCTAATTCTGATCCCACTGTCTGGTTCTTGCTCCATGCAGGCAAGGACTGGTTCATTTGCTGAAGAGAACATTGTACAATCCTCAGTGAAAGATTCACCTCTGACTTTATGATGTTGGCAGCAAGAAGGATAACACTAGATTTCAGACATAGACTGACTAGTGAACGAGCAGACGTACACCAGATGCAAACGAATGTAGTGAAATGTGAAGTGATGTATTTTAGGAGAAGGAGAAGTGGTGATAAAAATTAAAGTGGGTGAAGGGTGAAGCTACAGAAATCTTTTGAAGGTGTCAGGACAAACTAAGTAAGTTGATAAAAAGCATAAGCAGCCCTTTGCTTTATAAACAGAGGCACAGTGTGCAGAAGAGGCTAAATGCTAACATTTGCAATTCATAGCTGAGGTCGAAATGGATTATGCATCCAGTAAAAACATTACACTTCGGAAATAAGCCTTGGAAAGAGTGCTGAAAATATTTATGAAAATGAGAGCAGGGATGTTGTGTGAAAAAAACAGAGTTTAACATTGTTATGTTAATAGGAGAGTAGGTTGAGGAACATTTAATGGAGGTATCCAAAATAATGAGGGATGTTATCAGAATAGTTATGGAGAAACACTCCAGCAGCGAGGGGTCACTAAACTAATGGGGTAGGTATAAGATTACTGGACAAAGAATCAGAGGTGAAGGGAGAAGATTTCTGTTTCGCACTATGTTCTAATCTGTAACAGAAAACAAAAATCAATACAAAATGCAGATGTTGGAAACCATCGGCGATCGCTTCGCACAACATCTGCGCTCGGTCCGCGTTAACCAATCTGATCTCCCGGTGGCTGAGCACTTCAACTCCCCCTCCCATTCCCAGTCTGACCTTTCTGTCATGGGCCTTGTCCAGTGCCATAGTGAGGCCCACCGGAAGTTGGAGGAACAGCACCTCATATTTCGCCTGGGCAGCTTGCAGCCCAGTGGTATGAACATTGACTTCTCCACCTTTAGATAGTTCCTCTGTCCCTCTCTTCCCCTCCCCTTCCCAGATCTCCCTCTATCTTCCTTTCTCCACCTATATCCTTCCTTTGTCCTGCCCCCCTGACATCAGTCTGAAGAAGGGTCTCGACCCGAAACGTCGCCCATTCCTTCTCTCCTGAGATGCTGCCTGACCTGCTGAGTTACTCCAGCATTTTGTGAATAAATACCTTGGAAACCAAAAATATAGACAATAGACAATAAGTGCAGGAGTAGGCCATTCGGCTCTTCGAGCCAGCACCACCATTCAATGTGATAATGGCTGATCATTCTCAATCAGTACCCCGTTCCTGCCTTCTCCCCATACCCCCGGACTCCGCTATCCTTAAGAGCTCTATCTAGCTCTCTCTTGAATGCATTCAGAGAATTGGCCTCCACTGCCTTCTGAGGCAGAGAATTCCACAGATTTACAACTCTCTGACTGAAAAAGTTTTTCCTCATCTCCGTTCTAAATGGCCTACCCCTTATTCTTAAACTGTGGCCCCTGGTTCTGGACTCCCCTAACATTGGGAACATGTTTCCGGCCTCTAACTTGTCCAACCCCTTAATAATCATATGTTTCAATAAGATCCCCTCTCATCCTTCTAAATTCCAATATATACAAGCCTAGTCGCTCCACTCTTTCAACATATGACAGTCCCGCCATTCCGGGAATTAACCTAGCAAACCTACACTGCACGCCCTCAAAAGCAAGAATATCCTTCCTCAAATTTGGAGACCAAAACTGCACACAGTACTCCAGGTGCGGTCTCACTAGGGCCCTGTACTACTGCAGAAGGACCTCTTTGCTCCTATACTCACCTCCTCTTGTTACGAAGGCCAACATTCCATTGGCTTTCTTCACTACCTGCTGTACCTGCATGCTTCCTTTCAGTGACTGATGCCCAGAATATGATCAGAAAATGATGGAAAAACTCAGCAGCTTAGGCAGCATGTAGAAACAAAGAACTACAGATGCTGGTTTATAGTAAAGATAGACACAAAGTGCTTGAGTAACACAACGGTTCAGGCAGCATCTCTGGAGAAAAGAATGCGTGACGTTTAGGGTCGAGACCCTTCTTCAGACTGGAGGAGGGTCCCAACCCGAACGTCACTCATCCTTTTCCTCCAGAAATGCTGCCCAACCCATTGAATTACCCCAGCACTTTGTGTCTAGCTTAGGTAGCATCTGTGGAAAGAGAAACAGAGTTAACATTTTCAGCTGAAGAACCTTTGTCAGACTAGCAAATAAGAAAAACAAGTTCATTTTCAGTGGCAGAAATGGTGGGAAGGGATGAGTGGAAACAAAGAGAATATCTCTTTGGGCGAGACTAAATGCCATAATGTAGTACTTGGAAGTCCATTATGTTTGTTTGTCTGTGTCATGTGTTGGCAATAACAAGGTTGTGGGACATGCCCAATTAACCCAACTATACTAATGGAACGGAAAAAGAAAACTGAACCATTTTGATACAGACAGAAAATTAGTTATCTAAAATTGGAGAATTCAATATTGAGAACAAAAGCCCAGAGAGAAGATGGAGTGTACTCCTCCAAGCCTACATGGAACCTTGCAACAGAGTATAAGACCACAGGCAGAAAGGTCAGAGTGGGAGAGGCAACTGGAAGTTCAGCATCACTTCCTGTTGACTGGGTGCAGTTGGTCAACATAGCAATCGGACAATCGGCATTTGATTTCATCAGTGCTGAAGAAGCCAAATTGTGAGCATCAAATATAATGCACTGCATGGGAAGAAGTGCAAGTGAATCACTACTTCACTGGGAGAGACTGTTTGGGTCCCTGGATGGTAGGCGGGAAAAAGGGAAATGGACAGGTGCTGCATCTCCTGCAGTTGCATTAGAAAGTGCCATCAGACGGGAAGTAGTTGGTAGGGCTGCAGAGCAGACAAAGTAGTCACAAAAGGAGCAATCCCTTCAAAACATTGAAAGAGGAACATTATCCAATGAGGAAAGACAGATCCAACTAGGGTTGGGTTGTCTGTAACAGTGGAGAATGAGGGAAGCTGTATATCTTTCTCTTTGATTCTATGAGATGATGAGAAACTTTTTTAGATCCTTCTGGCTTACTCTATTTCTTCAGGTGGACATGTCAAAAAGCAAGAAGCATAAGTTTGAAGTTAATGTAGAATTAATTAGGAAGATATGGAAGAGATTTCTGAAGGTGGTGACGGCCTGAAACACACCATTTGGACGGGTGGTAAAAAATAGAAACCCTCATCGCATTTAACATGTATTTGGATATGCATCTGAGGAGTCATGGGCCTAGTGTTGGAAGGTGGGACTGGGCTGGAGAGGTTTTTCACAAATGGTTTGGTCACAATGGAGCAGTGGGGTTCTCCAGTGGTGTTAATTACCTACATTTCTCTGGGGACCTACCAGTTACCAGTGACATGACTACAGAGAATGAATGCGCATGTTTTAAAATATCCACTCAGATTGACATAGGTTAAACAGTGCCTTTTTCTTGTAGAATGTTTTGGATGTCATCCACCCCTGGTCCACTTTAAACTTCTCTTCATGAATCGAATATTGTCCTGATAGAGGAAGGACAGCAGTTTTTTTTTCCCTAATAAATTTAGTCATCAAATTTTTACTCCAAATATTTCAAACAGCCGTGATGGAATTTGTACATACATTTCTTATTTTGGAACTCCAGATATCTGGATTATCAGTATAGCCATTTTTAAATGGCTATCCAGATACCTGGATACCTGGATACCAGTTACCTGTCACATTATATTACCTGGACCTGTCAGATTTATCCTAAATGGGTCTTAACCACCAAAAAGAAACTAAAGAGACAGTACATCCTTGATCTCATTGCATGAAGATGAATTATTAGAAGCTTTGGGAGTCAATTAAATTTTAAAGAAATTTCACATAATGTATAAATTTTTTAAACATTGAAGTACTTTTCCATAAAGAACTTCAATTATTCTGCTCTTATTTTAAATATTATGACATTCTTTTTAACTGTGAAAAATAATTCATTGAAATTAAATGAATTAGTAGAAATGATTAAATCTGAACATATGAAACTGTTTGAGATTGATGAAATAATCAATAATTTATAAAATCAACTAAGATTTTGCAGGTCTTTTCAATTGTCTGAGAGTCTTTCGGAGTTAATAAATTGTTTTACACCAGCTTTGCTACAGGTTCATTACAATCAGCAATAGCAATATCAATGTTAGATTTAAACAACAATGTTGCTATGCTGTCACAAAAGTATGAAATATTTTCATCAGTTTATTTTGATACACAAGTGGATGGCACAGTGGCACAGCTGGCACAGCTGGCACAGCTGCTGCCTCACAGCGCCAGAGACCCAGGCTCGATCCTGTCCTTGGGTGCTGTCAGTGTAGAGTTTGCACGTTCGACTTGCGAATGCGTGGGTTTCCTCCAGGTGCTCCAGTTACCTCCCAGATTCCAAAGATGTGCAGGTTGGTAGGTTAATTGGCCTCTGTAAAATTGCTCCTAATGTGCAGAGAGTGGATGAGAAAGTGGAATAACATAGAACCAGTCTAAACGGGTGATAGACATTTGGCTAGATTCAGTGGGCCGCAGGCCCTATGTCCATGCTGTGCTACTCTAAAATTCTAAGAAATGGCTGCCTCGCCAACAATCTGTCTGTCCCTTCCTTCTTTGTTGTTTTTTTAGTATGAGTTAAATGTATGTTTTTGGTGTTCTTTGGCTTGTTTTATGTGGGGGGCGGGGGGGGTGTTGGGGGGAAACTTTTTCTAATCTCTTACCTCGACGAGATGTGATTTTTTCCGTATTGTATCTCCGTCTGCTCAGCGACCTAACATCGTGGAGTTGGTGGCCTTTGCTGGAGACCGACTTTGGGAGCCAGAAGACTTAACATCATAAAGCTCGAGATCCCTTTGCCGAGGATCGACCTTGGAGCTCCAACCGCGGGGGTCTGTGGACTTTAACATCGTGGAGCTTGTGGTCCCGGGTTAGAGACCGACTTCGGGAGCTCCAAGCCGCAGGACCGACGTGGGAGCTTAGACCGCCCTGATGCGGGGGCTTCGATCGTCCCGAAGTGGGATCTTTGATCGCCCCGACGCGGGAGCTTCGATCGCCCTTAAGCGGGAGCTTAGACTGCCCCGATGTGGGGGCTTCAATCGCCCCGGCGCGGGGGCTTCAATCACCCTGACGGAGCTTTGATCGCCCCGACGCGGGAGCTTCGATTTCCCTGATGCGGGGGCTTCGACTGCCGGCTGCGGGAGCTTTGATCGCCCCGACTGGATAGTTCGGCTGCCCCGACTGCGGGAGGAAAATGAGGGAAGAAGATTAGACTTTATTGCCTTCCATCACAGTGAGGAACGTGGGGAATCCGCTGTGGTGAATGTTTATGTTAACTTTTATGTAGTTGTGTGTCTTTTTGCTGTTCTTGAGTATGGCTGTATGGTTATACGCATATCACTGTACCTTAATTGGTACATGTGGCAATAAAAGACCTTTGAAAGCTTTGAAACCTTTGAAAAGGGTTGATACCTGAACTAAATAATCTGGCACAGTGTATATGTCTCTGAGCAAATTGTCTGCAACATTGCCTTTTCAATGGCCAGATTTTAATGGCTTTGGATTTCTCATATTGTTTATATTTTCACTTGGTCTAGTGCCTTTTAAAACATGAAATTGTAATGTAATTTAATTGCACACAACTTTTTAAAGCATGGAAGTGATCTATAGCATTTTAGATCTCTATTCAAGCTCAACTGGGGCTGAAATTCGCATCCATGCTTTTATTAACTTTTGACACACTTGGCCGACCTCCACTCATCAAATTCTTCAAGCCTGCTGTGCATCGTCTTATTCATCAACCATCACTTTGTTTGATGATCAAGGTTCACTCCCTGATTAGTAGCACGCCGACTGTCAAATTCACAACCCTGATTACACATTTGTCCATGGTCTCATCCTTCCCCAGCTCTTCAACAACCCCAATCTATCAAAATTCATTGATACATGCATTTCTCGAGTCTTGAATGTCAAATGTCAATATCCCTAGCCCCAAAATACTGTCCCTCAACTCCATTTCTCAATTCTTTATTTCACCTTCAAGACTTTCCTTAAAAGCTAACTTAAGATTTCCTATGTTGCTTGGCATCATAAATTTTGTTAAAACTCTTGCAAAGTACCACAAGACATTTCACTATTAAAGATACAAAACGTGTACGTAATAGTCATTCATAATAGAACACATACCAATTTTAAAATTACTGTTAAAAGTTCATGAGTGTTCTTGTTGCAGCACATTAGATAGAATAGAAATTATATTTTCCCTTATAAGATAACATGTTGCTATCCTTTAGATTTTTTAAATAGGAAATTTCAATCGTTTGATGATACTGCGTCACTCCAGCATTTTGTGTCCATCAATGTTCTCTCTGATTCAGATTGCATTCTTTCTTCCATAAAACGAAATTAATTATAGGAATGCCTCGAGAACCGAATGAAGAATGATTATTCTGAAAGACAGAAATAGGAATGTGTTCCATCTACCTTCTGATTTTCTCTTTGAAAAGCGGGGTCCAATTACACTGATCAAATCAAATCATAACTAAAACAGTTTTAAATGAGTGGTATTTGTGTGCAGGAAGTGAATCATATGCCTTCACAAAAAAAAGATAAAAGATAGCTCTTCTTCCTCTCTAAACATATTTCCATAAATTCACCTCACATCTTAAGGATAGCGGAGTGAGGGGGTATGGGGAGAAGGCAGGAACGGGGTACTGATTGATAGTGATCAGCCATGATCGCATTGAATGGCGGTGCTGGCTCGAAGGGCTGAATGGCCTACTCCTGCACCTATTGTCTATTGTCTATTGTCTATTGTCATCCGCAGGGCAGAACTGATGGTCAGCCCAGTGGAATGAGTAACTGTATCATGCATGAGGAGGTGGGGCTGTTCTATGCCCATTAGATATCTCTCTGTTTGGAAGGCAGAATGGCCTCCTACCCCAAGGTCATTTCATGTCCCAAACATAAAGTTATATTGAAGAATCTTTGGCATCAATTAAAAACGGAAGTATGATAGAGTGATAAAGCGGGGAAACAGGCCCTTTGGCCCAACTTACCCACACCGGCCAACATGTCCCAGCTACATGAGTCCAACCTGCCCACTTTTGGTCCATATCCCTCCAAACCTGTCCTATCCATGTCCTATCCATGTACATGTCTAACTGTTTCTTAAACGTTGGGATAGTCCCAACCTCAACTATCTCCCCTGACAGCTTGTTCCATACACCCCCCACCCTTTGTGTGAAAAAGTTACCCCTCAAATTCCTATTAAATCTTTTCCCCTTCATCTTAAACCTATGTCCTCTGGTCCTTAATTCAACTACTCTGGGCAAAAGACATGACAGTTTAATGTAATCCATCACAGAGGAGTTAATTACCTTACCTTTACCAAAATGTGAGGCCTGTAAACAAATCTTCTTTAACTAAGAGTAGTAAAAGTTGAGAACATCTGCTTGCAAACTTTAGTTGGTGCTCAGTCAATTATTAATGTTCAATATGAGGTTAATAGACTTTAATCAAAGATATTAAAAAAATGGGGGCAATGGCAACTATATTGAGTTGGGCAACAGATTAGCCTTGATCTCACTTGTAAAACAGAAATTATGTACTAAATATTTTATTTCTGCCAATGGATATAATTGTTAATTTCCAGATAGGGAGTGCTTTGCCTCGTTGTAATCCAGTTGTAATGGATAAAGTTTCCAGATAGACTGGGAAATTTCCTGATGTGGCATTTAAGTTGATGTTCCTGAACAGTAGAACAGCTGTTTCTGAACAGCGTAGGGCTTTACCAATTGCTAATAAAAAGGCAGCAGGCAGAATCACGTAAAACCAGTTCCTCTTCAGGTACCTGCCATGGATCCAGTCATGTTTAGACACAAACTTTCAAGTCTTGCTTTGCAATTTGAGCTCTGGTGCTAATTAAATATTTCTGTCTTGTTAGGTTTTAAGTAAGTCAATGGAAATAAAGTAACACAACAGATAAACCTCTTGCTATTGCTACTTAAAATGCACTGCACAAAATCAAACCTACCCTCAATGTTATATTTTGTGGAGAGCGTTATATTATGCAAGTTTAAGTGTATCATTGCCTTGGTAAATGTTTATTACCATTGGGAATGAAGAGAATGAACTGGATGCAAAATATACTCAATTGCAACAGAAAATTAGTTAATTATTTTCCAGGATATGTCAAGGTTTTTGAAAAAAAAAGCTTTAGGAGAAAACACATGGTTATCAAAACTTAATTAACATGCAATTGAATTATTTTTCATTCATTAACTATGATGCTATTCTTGAAATTACAACACTGAACAACAGCACCAGGCACTAGTTCATAATGTAGAAGGCAAGAACCCCTTAGAGGAAAGCTTAATTAGAAAACCAAAATTGAAGCAAAAAAGCAAATAGAAGAAGGCAAGGAAATTCAATGTCAGAGATTCTTTGTAACCAGTGTGCTGCTTAGATTAGGTGTCATTAGCTATAGGGAGAGGTTGGACAGACTTTGTTTTCTTTGGGGTGTCAAGGTTTGAGGGGAAACCTGATAGAGGTTTATAAAATTATGAGTGGTGTAGATAGGGTTGTCATTCAGGTGCACAAGGTTTATCTTAATATTGAGTGAAAATAAATGCAAAGTAATCCCTTTTCTAGGATATCTTTAAAGGTGTGGAAAAGCATGGATGTTCACAATGAAATTTAAGACTGTAAGTAAATCACTGATACGTTAAGGAAACAATAATTAAGAATATTGATATCTCAATTTAAGAGCAGGTTAAACTTAATGTAGGATCTACAAACCTTGCAAAGAAGCATTGAGAACTACATACTGTAGGTGGGGAGAAAGAGGTATTAGATCCAATCTGAGATCTGTTCTTCAAAATTCAAAAATCTCCAACAGATGGATAATTACACCAAAGAGATAAAGATTATGCTGATGAACAAGAGTGAAATCGCAGTGTGATCTGAGTGCTGCTTGAATATGTCAGGCCAAGGCACTATAAAGTTAAAGCCTTTGCCTCAGCTGGATACTACCTCAGGCCTGCATATGGCAATTACTTTTCCTAATGTGGCATGTTGGTGGGGCATTTATTTTAATGCAAAATATAATGTATATGTACATTTATTTCATGTTTTCTTATGACATAAAAGGTCATTCCGCCCAATGAGTCAGTGTCATCTGTCAGAGTAATCCTATCAGTCTCCTCGCGCTATAATTTGTCTTACACAGGACCATTAATTTCCTCCAGCCAACCCGTTTTCCCTTTTCCCCAATTCTCTTACCACCGACATTACCTACATTAGGGGCAATTTACTGTAGCCCATTGACTTTAAAATAAGACTGTTTGGGGGGTATGGGAGGAAAGCAGGGAACCCAAGGGAACTCCAAGCAATTTTAAGGAGGACAACACAGGATGTCTAGATCAAACGTGGATCACTGAAACTGTGAGACAATTATACAGTATCACCTGCAGTGCCACAGAGCTGTACTGAACCTAAACATAACTAAATTATATAATTGAATAAAATCTCAGGAGTTCTTTCTACTTTAAGAACACAATAAATAGAAATAATGTTCAAGAGAATTAAAATGATTTTTGATACAAATACTTTGAATCATTCTCAAAATAAGGGATGGAAACTGTTCACTGACTTCAGCTTTATGCTCTTATCATATGAAATTTAACTACACCATGAATCTATTAAATGATGGTTTTTAAGGACCAAATAGCCATATTTTGCTTTATATCTTGCTGTATCCATGACCAATAATTGACTGATGGCATAAGCTGCCTTTTGGAGGGTACATTGGATTTCTTTAATGTGTCCTATTATTTGGTTAGAAGGTTATGGGTCAAAACTCCAGGACCAAAATGGAGTGCCAGATTACCACTAAGATGACATCCATTTTGATTTTGAGCTTAAGCTCAGGCTTCCATTTATAACAGGACCAGTCACAGACCTCTCAGGGCTGGCTGCACTGCCCAATTATCCACCTCCTAATTGGTGTGCTGTTCATGGCAGTGGCTTTAATCCTGACAACTCTATAATGAGGGCAAGCCAAAAAAAAACCACGCACCTGTTAAATTCTCCCATGTGCTCACAGTTGACCCAATTATACCTAAAGCTATATCTATTTGTAATTCCAACTGTTCTGCTCATGGCTGAAAAAATGGCACTTATTTTATAGATGAGGCTTCTCAGGCAGAGGAACTAATTGATCTGCAGACTGAATATATTTGAGAAGTGATAGTTCCATAGAGGTTACAGCACAGGAGCAAGAGGTCAGTTGAACAGATTGTGTTAATGCAAAGAGATGGTTCTTAAAAGAGTTAGCCTCGAGTTCATCTTCCCCATAAATTACAGCAAAGAATTTTGATAAATGCTTCATTTCTGTATCATTGTTGAATTGCTCAAAATTTTGGGATGTGATCAATTGCACATATTTGAATTTTTAGTTAATGTAATCAAATCACTGGAATAGTTTTGTTAAAGTTTCATTTTACTCCCCTTTATAGATTTTCTGTCATAGAAAGATTCAACATGGAAACAGGCCCTTTGGCCCATTGAGTCTATGCTGACCACTACCACCCATTTACACCAATCCTACAATAATCAAATCTAATTTTATAAATTCCATATGATCATCAATTCCCCCCAGATTCTACCATTCACTGGCACATCAGGAGCAATTTAAAGTGGCCAATTAACCAGAATTAACCTGGGGGAAACCGGAACACCCAGAGGAAACCCACACGGTCACACGGAGAACATGCAAACTCCACACAGACAGCAGTTGAGTTCAGGATTGAACCAGGGTGTCTGGTGCTGTAAGACAGCGGCTCTACAAGCTGTGCCACAGTGTTGCCCACCCTGTCCTGCTACAAAAATTATCTGTGAAATATACCGTTTTTATACACAATTTCTTCGCACTCAGGGAGCTGAGTTTTATTTTGATAAATAATGCATCTGATTGAAAGAACTTGGTGTTGCATGTTATTGACCAAAGCAGAAAACCTCACAATCCATGATCTTTGCATAAAATCACAGCTTGATATGACCCAATGGCTCAATCTGGCATTAATACTTGTACACAGGCATGGTACTGAAACATCCAGCTAGCTGGATCGTTCACCGTTTTAATTAGATTATGACTACTCTGCACCAGAATGATATTTACCTCTAAACAACAGCAATGATTAAATTTGGTCTTAATGCAAATTTCCATTCTCTGTACATACATACACGTGTTAAAGCTTATGGGGAGAAGGCAGGGGTATGGGGTTAGGATGAGAGATAGATCTGCCATAATTGAATGGCGGAGTAGACTTGATGGGCCGAATGGCCTAATTCTACTCCTATCACTTATGACTCGTGACAAAAGTGAAATGGATAAAATAATGTAGCTAATTATGGAGCAATATGTATAGTTCATAATCTTAAACTAATTTGTTGGATGTACTGGGCCTTGAGTATGAAAAATTAAACCAATGGCCTATTTGCTTGTTCAGGTGGGTTGCAAAGATATAATGATACTCTTCAAAGTAGATCAGAAAGCCATGTACATCAAGCTGACTATCTCCCTTCAACCCATATCACGGAGAAACAAAAGGGACAGGCACACATCCCAACATTGCGGAAAGAACACCAACGTTTCAGACTTATGACCTTTCATATGTTCTGATGAGAAGTTATCAACCTAGAATATTAACATTGTTTCTCTCACCACAGGAGTCAGCTGACCTGCAGGAAATTGCCGACGTTTCTGGTGTAATGCACAGGCATAAGGCAGACAGCTTTGATGACAACAAGGATTGCCACAGTGCCATGGCACGAAGAACTTCAACAAATGATGAGCTATTTTTGGCGTGGCAGTTTGTTAAAATCTCATCCGCACCATTTCAGTTGATTGTGCCATCCACCTGCACAGTGCATTCGATGTCACTGAACTCCACTCGCTAATCAATCACAACTGAAAGGTCTGACATGCAGCCAATCTGAAAAGGTCACTAAATAATGTCTACATTATCCTTGCAACTGATTTCTATATTCCCTGGGAGAGCCAAGCACAATGAACTCAAACTGCCTTTTTCAGAATTCATCTGACTGCTCGCCACGTTGCCATGGTGACAACCAATGTAAGGATGGGTCTCTGCTGCTGCTCTGTTGCTCTGTAAGTGTGCCCGGTTAGTTGCTGGGCTGCCAGGTTTAGAAAGAGTCTCGGTTTCATCCCTGGCTTTATGGTGGGAGAGCCATTGTGTCTCTGTAGTAGTCAGGGGATATTAATCTCAGTGCTGCCTGGCTGAGGTCAACTAATCCACATTGAACCTAAGGCCACACATCTGTTACGCTGTGCTGCAAACCTGCCAGTACACATCTATTAAATCTGATTTAATAAGAATCTGAGGGGTAACTTTTTTACGCAAAGGGTGATAGGGTGTATGGAATGAGCTGCCAGAGGAGGTAGTTGAGGCAGGTATTATCGCAACATTTAAGAAACATGAGACAGGTACATGGAAAGGATAGATTTAGAGGGATATGGGTCAAATGCAGGTAGGTGGGACTGGTGTAGATGGGACATGTTGGCTGGTGTGGGCATTGGGTCAAAGGGCCTGCTTTCCACGCTGTAAGTCTCTATGACTCTCCTACAATTTCTTCGAAGGTCCAAATGTTATAAAATTCCTAGAGCACTTCTTTAATAAATCCTATTTTAAAAATATGATCTGAAATTAATAGATAATTAATGAACATCCATTTGATCATTGATGAATGTTTTCCACAGAGTGCAGTTTGTGACAAAATGCTTGAAGTTGGAGATCAAGAGAGGCTTGATCTTTAAACCACTGTGAATTCATTTTTGTTGCAGAATACATTCACTTTCCAGTTCCCAGTGATTATGTCCCATTTCTGTCATATACCATTGTTCACACCTTCATGACAAGTTGAAAATCGACTGCTCTATCTCTTATCTCTTTTCCATAGAGCATGTGAGGCTTTTACAAAATAATGGATTCCTCTCTGCCTTCAAATAATTCAGAAACCTAGCATTAAAAAACATGCAAACTAAGCAACATCATTCTCTCTGATGATAATTTTGAATTCATCCTTTTGTTACATGGTTGTCACCAAAAGGAAAACAATAAAGTGAACAGAGGGGTATGTGTTTCAAGATCCTGTGCCTTAGATGGAAAAACACAGATTAATGCTTCCAGCCATGTTTGAGGGAGATACTGAACAGAAATTAATTATTATCTAACAGAGAGCATATCCTCTTCCCCAGGCTAGTCAAAAAAGCACACCACTGTGAATAAGCTGCCTATTCCATCAAAAGCGAACTCAGAAAATACTCAAAACTTTCATTCATAATTTGGGAAGTAAACCATTAAAGAATCACACACTGCAGGCCTGTGGCCTGTGGTGTTGTACAAGGGTTGGTGCAAGGACCAGTTTCACATCCATTCCCAACACACTAGGTGTAATTTTACAGAGGCCAATTAACTTACAGAGGCCAATTAACCTACAAACCTGCTCATCTTTGGGATATGGGAGGAAACTAGAGCACCTGGAGGAAACCCATGTGGCCACAGGAGAACGTGCAGACTCCACACCGACAGGTTGGGATTGAACCTGCGTCTCTGGCGCGGTGCAACAGCACATTGCCACTCCTTATGTCTCAGAGTAATTAGTATAATACTTAATGGATAAACCTATCCCACCCGTGTACCGAGGTACAGTGAAAAGTTTTGCTTTGCATGCTATTCCATCAGATCAGGTATACCATACATAGATACAATGAAGTCAGTCAAGTATAATAGGTAAAGCAGGGGGAAGATACAGTACCCTAGCTGAGGAACTTAACTGTTTCTTTGCTCGTTTCGAGGTGAAAGCTACAGTGGCAGACATTACACCCTCTCCAGCACCTGAGAGCAACACCTTCACTGTGCAGGAGTATGACGTTAAGCGAGTGCTCAGAGCAGTGAATCCCAGGAAAGCTGCAGGCCCCGATGGTGTGACGGGCAGAGTGCTGAGGGAATGTGCAGACCAATTATCTGAGGTCTTCACAAAAATCTTCAACCTGTCCCTTTTAAAATCCACCATCCCTCCCTGCCTGAAGTCCGCCATAATCATCCCACTGCCGAAAAAGCCTGTCATCAGCGGTCTTAACGACTACCGTCCAGTAGCACTCACACCGGTCATCACAAAGTGCTTCGAGAGACTGGTCCTGCAGCACATCAAAGCCAGCCTCCCACCCACCTTCGACCCATACCAGTTTGCCTACAGAGCAAATAGGTCTACAGGGGATGCCATCGACACTGCTCTTCACACTGCACTGACCCACCTTGAACACCAGGGGAGCTATGTGAGGATGCTCTTTCTCGACTTCAGCTCTGCCTTTAACACGGTCATCCCGAGCAGACTGGTCACCAAACTTTCCGACCTTGGATTTTCCCTAACCATCTGCAAATGGATCAAGGACTTCCTGACCAACCGCCCCCAGACAGTCAAAATAGGCCCTCACCTCTCCTCCACCATTACACTGAGCACCGGCTCACCACAGGGCTGTGTGTTGAGCCCCATCCTTTACTCCCTCTACACTCACGACTGCGCCCCCACCCATCCCACCAACACCATCATCAAGTTCGCGGATGACACGACTGTGGTTGGACTTATCTCAGAAGGAGATGAGACAGCCTATAGGGATGAAATCCAAAGGCTGGCAGCATGGTGTTCAGTGAACAATCTGGTCCTGAACTCCTCCAAAACAAAGGAACTTATAATTGACTTTAGAAAAACCAGTGGAGATTACGACCCACTCTACATCAATGGGGTCTGCGTGGAAAGGGTACCAGCTTTCAGGTTCCTGGGTACGCACATCGCAGAGGATCTCACCTGGTCTACCAACACCATCACCACAGTAAAGAAGGCACAGCAGAGACTCCACTTCCTGAGGATCCTCAGGAAAACCAACCTGCAGGAGAAGCTCATGTTGTCTTTCTATCGCTGCTCCATCGAGAGTGTGCTGGCATACTGTATAACCACATGGTATGCCAGCTGCTCAGAAAAGGACAGGAAGGCCCTTCAGAGGGTCATCACGACGGCCCAGAAAATCATCGGCTGCTCACTGCCCTCCCTGGAGCACCTGTTCAGCCTGCGCTGCCTCAGTAGAGCAGGCAAAATAATAAAAGATCCATCCCACCCCGGCCACCGTCTGTTTGTTCATCTGCCCTCTGGTCGACGTTTCAGGTCAATCAAATCCCGAACAAACAGACTTAAGAACAGTTTTTACCCCAGGGCCATACGAGAACTGAACACTACCTGTGCACTAGGCAACACCGTTAAAAAATCTTGTACTTAATTTAATTGTATTTATGTATTTATTTGTTTTTGCATTTATTGCATATATGTTTGTACGCACCGTCAGGATTGGCTGTTTTTTAATTTCGTTGTACTCGTTGCAATGACAATAAATGAATATTATTATTATTATTATTATTATTATTATGGAAAAACCATTCAGAAGCCTGAGACATATGTCTCAGAAGTGCTTGTTAAGGAGCGGCAATGTGCTGTCGCACAGCGCCAGAGACGCAGGTTCAATCCCAACCTCAGATACTGTCGGTGTGGAGTCTGCACGTTCTCCTGTGGCCACATGGGCTTCCTCCAGGTGCTCTAGTTTCCTCCCATATCCCAAAGATGAGCAGGTTTGTAGGTTAATTGGCCTCTGTAAAATTACACCTAGTGTGTTGGGAATGGATGTGAAAGTGGTCCATGCATATGTCTCAGCATCATCCTTTCATACACAAGGCAAAATTGGAGAATAATCAACGTCAAATCAACAAAGTGCTTATTTTAAAGGAGCCAGGAGCTATTTTCTACTGTGTGTCTACTATTTTATGGGCAGACAGCATCTCCTCTGAGGAGGACAGTATATCTGGTTTATTTTGCTTGAAACACTGTTTTAAACTAGTCCCAGAGTAATTAGTATAACACTTAATGGATAAACCTATCCCACCCGTGTACAGTGAAAAGTTTTGCTTTGCATGCTATTCCATCAGATCAGATATACCATACATAGATACAATGAAGTCAGTCAAGTATAATAGGTAAAGCAAAGGGGGGAAGATACAGTACCCTAGCTTATGGAAAAACCATTCAGAAGCCTGATAATGGAGGGCAGGAAGCTGTTCCTGAGTTTGATGGTATGCACTTTCAAGCTTCTGTACCTTCTGCCGGATGGGAGTAAGGAGAAGAAGGAATGTCTAGGGTCTTGACTAAGGAATGCCTATGTCTTTGATTATGTTGGTTGCTTTTCCAAGGCAGCGTGAAGTGTAGATGGTGTCAATAATCATATCTGTGTGAGGAACTGGGCTACATCCGCAACTTTCTGCAATATCTTGTAATCTTGGGCAGAGATTATTTAACCAAATAATCAGAAAGAAGACAAATAATATTCCACAGGCAAAACAGATACAGAATATTGTGGTGCAAAGCTGGATTGAGTGAATAAACTTAACTGCACAAATTTTCAGCTTTGTATTATCTTGTGATGGTAAAGTGGTCCAATATTAACCTGAAAACTGTTTTCAGTTCATTCCAATAGTCTGTTGCTAAGAGATTTTATCTTGGCATGCGGAACAAAATAACTTTCAAACTGTGCACAATAAATCTGATTATTATCTTTGATGATGTAAATCCATTATAACCTTTTAGATCTGCCGATCATATTCGTGACTGCACTATAGCTCGTAGCTGGATTTTTATCAAATGCAAAAAATATCTATATCTTTAATCTTTTCAGAATCTCAGAGCTTTCAAGTTATTTAATGAAACTGGGATATTTAAAAATTATATTTGAGCAATTCAATTATGAAACTGAATAATATATAAATGTGGCTGTGTGTGGGACAATTATACTTTAGATGTAGAGCATAAACAGCTATAATGGGACTGTAATAATATACTTGGAGCACAAAAAGAGCTTGGATAATAAAAATGTCACAAAATGGTACTGCATTATTATTTATCTCAAGTGAATGAAGTTAGATATGTTTTCACAGTGGATTTTGTCAAAAGTGACACAATAGAAGGCATTTTCTTTATTTATTTTTTGTAAATCAAAGCAATCAATAAAATGGAAATTAAAAATGAAGAATCTGACACTAACTTGCATAGGTTCATCAAAAAGTAAAAGTTTAAATACCAGTGTTCAAAAAAATGAAACACTGCATTTAATAAATGAATGAATATCAGATGCCTCTACTCTGCTTCAAGAACATGACATGGTGGCGTAGCGGTAGAGTTGCTGCCATACAGCGCCAGAGACCCGGGTTCAATCCTGACTACAGGACTGCCTGTATGGAGTTTTTACGTTCTTCCCATGACCGCGTTGATTTTCTCCGGGTGCTCCAATTTTCTCCCACACTCCAAAGACGTACAGGTTTGTAGGTGAATTGGCTTTGCTAAAATTGTAAATTGTCCCTACGTGTAGGATAGTGTTAATGTTTGGGGATTGCTGGTTGGCGAGGATCTGATGCCAATGGGCCTGTTTTCGCGCTGTATCTCTAAACTAAACTAAAACACTCTACCCATCTTCCCATCAGCTTCAGAAAATGTTGTAAGTCTTTCGGTTTTGTTGGTACATCTCATTATTCGAGGAATGAGCCCAGTAGACAACAATTGTAAAATGCAAACAAAAAAATCCTTCCATTCCCCTACTCGCAGTCTGCAAATAATTGGGCCAATCCTCCTTCTCTGGGTGATGGTAGATAGCATTTTAAGGTTTCTGATTTTGTGTCTATTGGAAGATTTAGTTATGTTCTAAATGATCATCAATTATTTTCCTTATCATGTGCAATTACTTCTTTGGTCGTTGATTACGGCACGGTTGCTATTTAGAGTTGCTGCCTTACAGCGAATGCAGCGCCGGAGACCCAGGTTCGATCCTGACTACGGGCGCCGTCTGTACGGAGTTTGTACGTTCTCCCCGTGACCTGCGTGGGTTTTCTCCAAGATCTTCGGTTTCCTCCCACACTCCAAAGACGTACAGGTATGTAGGTTAATTGGCTGGGCAAATGTAAAAATTGTCCCTAGTGGGTGTAGGATAGTGTTAATGTGCGGGGATCGCTGGGCAGCGCGGACCCGGTGGGCCGAAGGGCCTGTTTCTGCGCTGTATCTCTAAATCTAAATCTATAATGGCATTGGCCAGATATTTAGACAGATTACGGAAAGATGCAAAAGCAACAGGGTTGTTGTAGTGGGCGACTTCCCCAATATTAACTGTGACTGACTCAGTGCAAAAGGCTCAGATGGGGCAGTATTTGTAAGGGGTCATACAGCATGGAGTCATAATAGGCCCTTCAATCCAACTTGTCCATGCCGACCAATATGTCCTTTCCTATCCATGTACTTATCCAAGTATCTGTTAAATGTTGCTGCCTCAACTACTTCCTCGGGTAGCCCAGTGGTATGAACATCGACTTCTCCAACTTTAGATAGTTCCTCTGTCCCTCCCGTCCCCATCTCCTTCCCAGATCTCCCTCTATCTTCCTGTCTCCACCTATATCCTTCCTTTGTCCCGCCCCCTTGACATCAGTCTGAAGAAGGGTCTCGACCCGAAACGTCACCCATTCCTTCTCTCCTGAGATGCTGCCTGACCTGCTGAGTTACTCCAGCATTTTGTGAATAAAAACCTTCGATTTGTACCAGCATCTGCAGTTATCTTCTTATACCTCCTCGGGTAGCACATTCCTTATACCCACCGCCAAGTATCCTGGAGTGTTTCCTGAAATAGCATGTGGATAGTCCAACTCAAGGAGGGACCAAACGGGACCTTGTGCTGGCAAACAATCTTGGGCAGGTGACTGGTGTTTCAGTGCGATAAAATTTTGGGAACAGTAATCACAACGCCATAAGAAAGTGGAATGACATAGAACTAGTGTGAATGGGTGATCGATGGCTGGCGTAGACTCAGTGGGCCGAAGGACCTGCTTCCACGCTGTATGTCTAAACTAAACTAAACTAAACATTTGGAGTACTGTGTGCAGTTCTATGTACCCCATTGCAAGTAGGACGTGGAGGCATTGGAGAGGGTGCAGAAGAAATTTACTAGAATGCTAATTAGAAGGTATTGGCTTTAAGGAGAATTTGGACAAACTTGGATTGTTTTCGCTTGAGCGTCGGAGGTTGAAGGAGACCTGATAGAAATATATAAAATTATGGGAGGCATATTTAGGTTAGACCATTAGACCCTTTTTCCCAGCATGAAAATATAAAAGACTAGAAGGCATAGCTTTAAGGAGAGAAGTGGAAAATTTAAAGGAGATGTGCAAAGTCATTTTTTTAAACAGTGTGGTAGGTGCCTGGAATGTGCTGCCAGGGTTTGTTGTGCAGGTAAGCACCAGAGTGGCATTTACAAGGCATCTTTTAGGCCATGGATATGCAGAGAATGGAGAGATATGGATCGTGTGTAGACAGAGGAGATTAATTTAACCTGACAGCAGATTGGGCACAGGCATATTGGGCCAAAGGACCTGGTAAACACGACAGAAAATCTAAAATTTGTACATTCAAGTACAAGTGAAATCTCCACAGCACAATATGTGTTGGTTCCTGCAATACGTAGATGAAGGAGGTTTAAAGGGATCTGATTGGAAAGTGTTTTACACTGAGAGTAGATCATATCTGGATCACATTGTCCGAGGGAGTGTTGGAGTCAAATCCAATCACTACATTAAGGAGACATTTGAACAGCCACTTGAATGGACCCAATGCAGGCAAATGGGATCATAACAATAGGTAAAAATTTTGGCATGGATGTGGTGGGCTGAAGGCCCTGTTTATTTGATGTGCAACCCTCCGATTAAGGGTCTAAACTCTCTGTTACTGGTTCTTTTGTTTTAATGTGCAATCTTACCTTCTCAAATGTATATTGTTGCTGGAGATTTTTAAGAAATTATTTTTGGGGGGAATTTGTTTATTTTTTATCTCTATTTTATTCTCACTTTCAATCTTAGAATCACAGAATCATGGAATGGTGAGAATACGAAATAGGCCGTTTAGCTATTCAAGTGTATTTTGCCTCTACCCAGATAGTGCTTTCTTTTCAATATTTGATTTTATGCTGAATTCATTCTAAATTATTCTTCCTGAGTTGTGGTTTAAATCTTAGAGCATCCTCCACAATAGCAGTGTGAGAGCACTTTCACCAGAAGGATGATAACGTGGGTCACCACAATCTTGCAAGGGCTGTAAATGATAGCCTTGCCAGCAGAAACCACATAGCTAAAGAAAAAGATAATTTAAGAAGAAAGAATGGCAGAAAGAAATACCTCTTCGAGGCCTGTATTAGACTTGCAATGTAGTAGTGTCTACACTTAGAAATCCTGAAATCGGATTCCATTCAGCCCCTCCAATGTAGGACAGGATCCCATCCCACAAATGTATGTCTCGGTGGATTGTAATGGAGATTGTGGCCATAGGCCCTGTAAACCTGTTCCACCATTAATTGACCAGACTGCTGGACTTGGCATCAGTTTGTTACTCCCTGATGGTCTATGGCCACCATATGCAGGAGGTGCTACCCATCAAGGAGTCTATAGTGCTCTCCATGCCACAGGGTGGTCACTGGGCGACTGGGGAAGTCATGTGACCTTGTCACTTGATGTCACTTCCTTTGTTGTACAGCTCCTGGCTGTGCCCTTCCTTACATTTATATCTGTTCCCCACCTCAAGGGAGGATGCAGCAGAGAAACATCACCAGGAATTCCAGGTAAACCACCAAATGGCAAAACAAAATGAGAATTAGAGAAATTAAAAAATAAAATAATTAGCTGAAACTTCTACATTCATTTAATTGTTTGTTCTAAACACATCTGCCTTATTGGTTGGAATCATGGACAAGCAGCTACATGGATAATGTTAACCAAACTCACGATCACTATCCCATCCTTCACCCATCCCATTCCAATCCCGAAACCTCAATCTAAGAAGCCTTGGGAAAAATCAGGATCCACTCAGTTGGAGGTTTGGCATTCACTCATCCTGTTGCCGTGACAGGTCTTGACAGCTGGATCACAGAATGGAGGGGTTCACCAACTGGGCTAAAGGCTGGGACATTTCACCTTCCCACTGGTGTGGCAAGGAACCAAATGTGCTATTGAGTGGGCAGTCAGGAGGCTGCCAATCCATTTGCCCCCTTCCAATCCAAAATGCAGGTCAGACCATCCAGCCCAATAATGATCTTTTATCTCAGTTCTACTCTTCCAACATATTCTCGTCTTCAGTCTGACAGTCTGAAGAGATGTGCTCCTCTCCTCTCCTCTCCTCTCCTCTCCTCTCCTCTCCTCTCCTCTCCTCTCCTCTCCTCTCCTCTCCTCTCCTCTCCTCTCCTCTCCTCTCCTCTCCTCTCCTCTCCTCTCCTCTCCTCTCCTCTCCTCTCCTCTCCTCTCCTCTCCTCTCCTCTCCTCTCCTCTCCTCTCCTCTCCTCTCCTCTCCTCTCCCCTCCTCTCCCCTCCCCTCCCCTCCCCTCCCCTCCCCTCCCCTCCCCTCCCCTCCCCTCCCCTCCCCTCCCCTCTCCTCATTGCACTTTTAACTGGAGACACAAGGAATGGCAAATGCTGCAACTTTAATTGTCTGGGAACCCCAAATCATAGCTGGAAAGAGTAACTTTGATGAGCAGTTGGTGCTATTCTCTGTTCAATTATAAATCCAGGTCACTGCAAGATTCCCCTGTAGCTGTCATTCCTTTCTGTCAATTCAGCATACTCTTATACATGTGCAACAGCTCACCGCATTGATTGTCAAAAGGCATGTTTTTTCTTTCACTGCTTTAAATATCAACTGATGGTATTTGATTTTTATTCAGCAGGTTCTGACTTGAGTTGCTCTATGACAGTAGTTCCAACTTTAATACCAAAAAATTGAAATCTAAAGTAAAATTTGAAAAGTACAGCTGACAATTCTGAAGTTCTGAAAGTTTGCTGGACTGCACATATTATTTCTTTCATTTTCTTGTCGCATGTTTTGTTTAGAGCCCACAGGAGCTAAGCACAAGAAGGAAGGCAAAACACAGGTGGAGGACTATACCCAGTAAAGGACAAGCCAGACTGTGATGAATTAGAGAGGCACAGTGATCCTGTTGATGCAGCAGCTAACTCAATTTTCAACATGGAATGACACACGTGTTTAATGTTCTGTTTCTCAGACTAAGTAAACAACGTAGGAAATGAACCAAAAAGCATTTAAAACCTGTTTTAGTGAGTTTAAAAAAATAAAGGATAATAATTAATTCATAAGCAAAAGAACTGCAGATGCTGTAAATCTGTAATTCATTTATTCATTTATCATTGGTTAATTATAGAAAATTATTTCATCGGCCATGTAAAATTTTTGATTAGTAACAAATTTAGAACATGTGAAATGTAATGATGTATGTCATATTTGTGCAAAGTTGAGTTATTAATTTGGAATCCACTTATTTATTTGTGCAACGTTAATTGGTTGCTTATTTTATGTGGTTAACAAAATTAATTCTTAAACCCAGATGGAGATTGATTTCTGCATTAGGGTCAAATAATGTAATTATTTCTGTGCTTACATTATAATTATACTTGCTTTAACACTGTTTTACTAAGTCATTAACCTGGAAAAACACAAGCTCTTAATTGTGGACGTTGCACCAGGATTCAATGATGAGCCTGTAGGCATTGACAATATGGCTGCATTTTATTATACATTCCTGTTCTGGTTGTCTGAGTGGCTTCTGGCCAACCAGCTAACACTTAATCACACATTCCCTGCACCCACCCCTTCTCACCAACAAGTTCAATTGCTTTTGGACTTCTCATCTTTGGCAACAAACCCCAACTCCTGCCTAAAATTAAGGAACTGAGGAATGAGGAACTGCAAATAAGTTCAGAAGTTCAGAGGTTCTAGGAGCAAAGTTAGGCCATTCGGCCATCAAGTCTACTCTGCCGTTCAATCATTGCTGAATTATGAATAATTATGAATCATTGCTGCCTCTCCCTCTCAACCCCATTCTCCTGCCTTTTCCCCATAACCCCTGACACCCATACTAATTAAGAATCTAACAATCTCTGCCTTAAAAATATCAATTGATTTGGCCTCCAAAGCCTTCTGCGGCAATGAATGTCACAGGTTCATCACAGACTAAAGACATTCCTCCTCGTCGGAATCTTCAGCAAAAGACAAAGTGCTGAAAGAATTCTACAGGTCAGGCAGCATCTGTTAAGGGAATGGACAGGCAATGTTTCAGGTTGGGATCCTACTTCAGTCTGAGTTCCACCAGCCTACAGCAGCCCTGCTCCCATTGATATCAAACGTCTTTATTATATTTCACAATTTTTCCTTTATTACAATAGTTTCCACACTTCCGAAGTTACTTCTGTACGGAAACTTGGGATGTCATGAGTTCATGGAAGGTGCTGTGTCAGTGAAAGTGCAAGAATGAGTTAATTCATTATGCTTAATAGTTCAAAATCTTGGAGTCCTGGTTTTCTCCATTCACAGATGGTCGTATCATATCATTAATACATTAACCTTTCCCAAGACAGGAAAAATAACCTTTATTTTATGTGGATCACTCAGATATCAAAAGTAGACACATCATTGGTTGACCTTAATATTTAACAAGTAATGAAAGCATTCTCTTTGCATTCTGTGCCACTTATAATACATTACAAGTACTATAATTACTGCTCTGTTGTTATATTATGTGTCATGTAAAGTAATTCTGTTTCATGTTATCCTGACATACAGAACGACAATTGCTAAAGTTAGTCATTATCTAGAACTCCAGAGATAAATACCAGAGGCCTTGGGAGCCAGAGAAAACCACTTAGTGGAAGAAATAAAATGACATTCTAAAATGCATGCTCCAGGGGCGATTACAAGTTCACTTTCCCAGTTCATTCCAGACCAAAGACTACAAATGTACACAAGAAAATAGTAGCAGGAGTAGGCTACCAAGCCTCTCAAGTCTGCCCCACCATTCAATATTGTCATGGCTGATCTATGTTGGCCTCAACTCCCCTTCTGTGTCAGTTCCCCATAACCAATAGTTACTCGATCTTTTGAATATTGTTTCATCCCTACCTTCAGTATATCGAACAAGCTGGCCTCTACCGCCCTTAGGGGCAAAGAAAATTCATACAACCTCTGTCTTGTCTGCAAATCAGAAATTGCTGGGCCCGGTGGAAAAAAAAAATCAGCCTCTCACTCTACTTTTAGCTATTCTAAAGTCCATCACCATGGTTACCATGGAAAGGATTTTCATCTAAGGGGAGGCAAAGATAACTCAGTAAATTTCAACGCAATTGTTTGCCCTCCCACCCCCCTCCCCCCACCACTCCATTATGAATGATGGCACAAACCTTTCCTCCCATGACTTTAATCATAGTAATGGTAATCAATTGAAGACAAAGGATTTGAATTAAGCAGTAAGGCAATTGCTTGCGCAACCAAGAAAATTACAGCGGAGGTGGAGGAAATGGGGGGCAGGAGTATTGGTTGAGAGGGGAGGGGGCTGAGAAAGGACGGTTTCAATTCATCACATCTGTGCTGGCTCTTTGTGAGAAGCATTTGAGATTAGTCACTTTATAACTAGTTTTGTCTACTTCAAATCGTTATTAATGTACAATCGGAATGTTCCCGGCTATGTTTTTCTCATGTTTGGCATCATTTGTTTGAATCTATTTCACAGATTTTCTGGTGTAGGAAAATAACTGCAGATGCTGGCACAGATCGAAGGTATCACAAAATGCTGGCGTAACTCAGCAGACAGGGTGGGAAGAAGTGTAGTCCAGGTAGCTGTGGTTACACTGGCTGATGGGGTGGAAGGTGAGAACGAGGGGGATTCTGTCCTTGTTTCGCTGGCTGATGGGGTGGAAACCCACAGCTATCTGGACTACACTTCATCCCACCCTGTCTCCTGCAAAAAGTCTATCCCCTACTACCAATTCCTCCGTCTACGCCACATCTGCGCCCGGGATGAGGTGTTTCACACTAGGGCATTAGAGATGTCCTTATTCTTCAGGAAACGGGGCTTCTCCTCTTCCATTATAGATGAGGCCCTCACTAGGGTCTCTTCTACATCCCGCAGCTCCGCTCTTGCTCCCCCTCCTCCCACTCGCAACAAGGACAGAATCCCCCTTGTCCTCACCTTCCACCCCATTAGCCAGCGGATCCAACAAATCATCCTCCAACATTTCCATCACCTCCAACGGGATCCCACTACTGGCCACATCTTCCCATCTCCTCCCCTTTCTGCGTTCCGCAGAGACCGTTCCCTCCGTAACTCCCTGGTCCACTTGTCCCTTCCTATCCAAACCACCCCCTCCCCGGGCACTTTCCCCTGCAACCGCAGGAGATGCAACACCTGTTCCTTTACCTCCCCCCTCAACTTCATCCAAGGACCTAAACTGTTTTTCCAGGTGAGGCAGAGGTTCACCTGCCCCATCTCCAACCTCATCTATTGCATCCACTGGTCTAGATGTCAACGTCTCTACATCGGCCAGACCAAAAGCAGGCTCGGCGATCGTTTCGCTCAACACCTTTGCTCAGTCCGCCTTAACCAACCTGATCTCCCGGTGGCTGAGCACCAACTCCCCCTCCCACTCCCACTCTGACCTTTCTATCATGGGCCTCCTCCAGTGCCATAGTGAGGCCCACCGGAAATTGGAGGAACAGCACCTCATATTTCACTTGGGCAGCTTGCAGCCCAGCGGTATGAACATTGACATCTCCAACTTTAGATAGTTCCTCTATCCCTCTCTTCTCCTCCCCCTTCCCAGTTCTCCCTCTATCTTCCTGTCTCCACCTATATCCTTTCTTTGTCCCGCCCCCCTAACATCAGCCTGAAGAAGGGTCTCGACCCGAAACGTCACCCATTCCTTCTCTCCTGAGATGCTGCTGCCTGACCTGCTGTGTTACTCCAGCATTTTGTGATATCACAGATTATCTGCACCTGTAATGATGATAATCTGTAATAATTTTCCCTTGATGATGCGCAAATTCAATTGAGTACTTTAATTTAGCCAATGGATGCGTTCCTTACATTTCGAGATAGTTTCCATTGGTGCAAGCACTGTTTACCTTGGTGTTTGCAGAAATCCCTTTGGTGCTAAGCTGTGGCCTTCTGCCATGTGAATCTCCATCTGAAATGGAAGGGCATTTGGATCCATAGAAGGTGGTGAAGAAGGAGGTGTAAGGGCAAGTGTTACTTCTACGGTTGTAAGGGATTGTGCCTGGGATGGGTGGGGTGAGGGGGTGGGCGGGAGGGAAGGCATGAGTGGACTAGGGAGTCATGAAGAGAGCTGTTCCTGCAGAAAGCAGAGATGGGTGGGGAGGGGATAGGTCTCAGGTAGTGGGATCCCATTGCAGCTGATGGGAATGATGATGTACTGAGCGCGGGTGCCAGTGGGATGAAAGGAGAACTCCAAGGGAACTGTGGATGTTGGGGAGGTGATTACAGAAATCCACGAGAGGGATAGCCATGTTCTACCATTGGGTGGCAGAATGGAATAGGTTAGCACCCAAGGGATATCTGCCATCACTAGGATAAGCTTGAGAGATATTGTTTAGCAACAAGGGAAGCTTTCTGGAATTGGGAGGAACACATGTTCATCTCCTGGTTCCAGAGGAACAATAGGCCCAGGATCTCCTCTGCTGCTTTCATGTGGCTGTTTAGGCACAACAGAAGCTACCACTCTATGCCAGACTTTGCTCTGCACATTAATTGCTCACTTGCCTAATTTCTGTCAGGCTGAGGTGGTTGAAATTGTCCCCCAGAAGTTTGCCTCAAAGCAGGCAGTAAGAATCTTCAGTTTTTTACTTTAGTTTAGAGGTACTGCATGCAAACAGAGCAAGGGGGCTGGTTCTCCCTACTCACCAAACACCTGGTTCATAACTCCCGAGGTGGATCTAAAGTTATGATTGAGGTTTTAGTATAGTTTAGTTCAGTTTAGTTTAGAGTTACAGCATGGAAACAGGCCTTTCAACCCACCGAGTCCTTGTTGACCAGAAATCACCCATACTCTAGTTCTATCCCACACCAGTGACAATTTACAGAAGCCAGTTAATCAACAAACCTGCACATCTTTGGAATGTGGGTTGAAACCGGAGCTCCTGGAGAAAACCCACACAGCCACAAGGCGAACGTACAAATTCTGTACATTCAGCACCCTGTAGCCAGGATTGAACCTGGGTCTCTGGTGCTATAGGGCAGCATCTCTATGCTGCTGAGCCACCAAGCCGTCCTAATCTGTCCCATGGATCCAATTCTTGAAGAAGCCCTTCTCCACATTTATTTGCAGATCCTAACCACTGAAGAACTGAGAGAAGGAGTAGGGAATATGGGGCTTTGAGGCTTCCCCCACTGTTGATTCAGGTCATGACTGATCTTACTCTGACCCATTTTCCTGCACCATCCCCTCATCCATTGACTCTCCCCTGTGCAGAAATTTATCAATTTCTCTTTTTATGACTGAGTCTCCATATCCCTACGGAGTAGAAAATTCAACGGATTTACCATATTCTGAGTCCTCATCTGAGTGCAGAAATCTCATTTCTATTGAAAAGAAAATGTGGTCAGCCATGATCGCATTGAATGGCGGTGCTGGCTCGAAGGGCTGAATGGCCTACTCCTGCACCTATTGTCTATTGTCTATTGTCTATGTGGCAATAGCTACTTTCCAGTCTCATTTTGGAATCGACATACTTACCAAGCCTTTACAATCTCTTCCATGACTTTTGCTAACATCTTAATGAGTTTGCTACCAGTGCACTGTGACTTATGGACCATGACTTATCATCTGAGAGCCTATTCTTGGCTACTGTTAAGGGCGTGTCCCACTTAGGCGATTTTTAGGCGACTGCCGACAACTGTAATAGTCGTAGCAGGTCGCCAATAAAACGGTGACTGGACCCCGCTACGACAATGTCTGCGACAAGCTGCAACAATCTACCACCTAGTCGACGTCAAGCTACGGCAAGCTACCGACAACCGGCAACCCAATCGTCGCGACTAGGACGTTCACCTACGACCGCACCTATGACAACCTATGACGACACCTACGACAACCTATGACCACACAGGCGACAACCTATGACAACCGAAGTCAACCTACGTCCACCCGCGACAAGCTACGACAAGCTACAACCCTGAAGACTGAAGATAACCGAAGACAATTCCCAGCAAACCTGATGAGGTCCTTTAATAACACAGAACATATAACAGTACAGCATAGGAACAGGCCCTTCGGCCCATGGTGCCTGTGCCAAAATAACTATATTCTTTTTATTTTGTGGGGTCTTTAACAAGGATGTAAAATGGTTGTGGCAGACTGATTTCCCATTTGGTTCATCGCCATCCGTTAAGAACTCTGTTAAAATCACATTTTACGTTCCTCAGCCAAACACCCATCACTTCTCTTGAAGTCCATGTTATTAAAATGCCAATGCTTAATAAAAAAAAAATTCTTATTACTTTTCAATCGTATCCTTCCACGGTTATTAAATATTCCACTTCAAAGTTTGATTTTGTTCTGCACTTGTATGCGTGCAGCTCAACCCTGACTTCAGTTTTCTCATTATTCTTTTGCTTGGGTTATTCTTGCCTTTTCCGTACGAGCGCCCTGGAATTTTGCCAGGGCTTCCTTGAAATCCTGCCGCAACTTCAGCAGGGAAGTTTCACTCCGATATTAGTAATAAGTTCAGACGTTCTAGGAGCATAATTAGACAACTCCACCATTCAATTATGGCTGATCTATCTTTCCCTCTCAACCTATTCTCCTGCCTTCGCCGCATAACCCCTGACACCCGTTCTAATCAAGAACCTGTCAATCTCTGCCTTAAAAATATCCATTGACTTGGCCTCCACAGCCTTCTGTGGCAATGCATTCCATAGATTCACCATCCTCTGACTAAATAAATTCCTCCTCATTTCCTTTCTAAAGGAGATTTAGAGGTTATTTTGAGGTTATGCCCTCTGGTCCTAGACTTGGACTAGTGGAAACATCCTCTGCACATTCACTCTATCCTAGCCTTTCACTATTTGGTAAGATTCAATGAGGTTCCCCCTCATCCTTCTAAACTCCAGCAGGTAGAGACCCAGTGCCTTCAAATGCTTATCATATGGTAACCCAGTCATTCCTAGGATCATTCTCGTAACCTCCTCTGAATCCTCTCCAACTGCTCATAATACTCCAAATGCAGTCTGACCTGTGCCTTATAAAGCTTCAGCATTACATCCCTGTTTTTGTATTTTAGCCCTCTCAAAATAAACTGCATTGCATTGCACAATGTCAATGTGGCCCTTGTGGCTAAAGTGATCAGGGGGTATGGAGAGAAGGCAGGTACAGGTTACTGAGCTGGATGATCAGCCATGATCATATTGAATGGCGGTGCAGGCTCGAAGGGCCGAATGGCCTACTCCTGCACCTATTTTCTATGTTTCTATTTACCTTCCTTACTACTCATTCGACTTGCAAATGAACTTTTTGGGAATCCTGCACCAGAACTCCCAAGTCCCTTTGAACCTCCAATTCTGAATTTCTGAATTCTCTATCCATTAAGAAAATAGTCCACACCTTTATTCCTATATTCTAATAATAGAAGTCTTTTTTTCTTTCTCTTCCTGTCACTAAGTGTGCAACGCCAAAAAAACATGTTGGAATTAAGGGTTCGGAGGATAGTGCACTAATTTATCCCATTCCAAAAGTCGAGTCAAGAGGGTTTAATTGTCATGTATACTGGCAATAGACCAATGAAATTCATACTTGCAGCAGCAGTAGCAGCAGCATTGTAAACACAATGCACGTAGATAATATATAATAAACAAAATGTCAATGAATGAATAACTCCAATACTAATGCAAAATTTAAAAAAACAAAGTCCTTGGTGTTTTCAAAGACAGTACATAGTTCACTGTTGATGTTAGTGTTGCACAGTATTCAAGAGCCTGATGATTATTGGGAAGGTGCTTTTCTTGAACCCGAAGGTAGACACAAAATGCTGGAGTAATTCAGCGAGTCAGGCAGCATCTCAGGAGAGAAGGAATGGGTGACGTTTCAGGTCGAGACCCTTCTTCAGTCTGCAGAAGGGTCTCGACCCGAAATGTCACCCATTCTTTCTCTCCTGAGATGCTGCCTGACCTGCTGAGTTACTCCAGCATTTTGTATCTACCTTCGATTTGAACCAGCATCTGCAGTTATTTTCCTACTTTTCTTGAACCCAGCCATCACAGTTTTCAGACTCCTGTGCCTTCTTCCCCATGATAGGAGTGAAATGAGAACATGGCCCTATGATGTTGGCGAGGTCAGTACCTATGAAGGTAGGAAATCATCCTGATGCAATGCCTACCACTCTATGTAATCTCTGTAATCTCATTTGTTCTTGGGTATTCGAGTTTCTGAACCAGGCCTTGATGCAACCAGTCAATATGGCCTCTGCCATATATATATACATAAAAGTTTAACAGAGTATTTGTTGGCATACCAAATCTCTTCAATCTTCTGAGGAAGGTGTTGATGAGCTTTCTTTGTGATTGCATCAATGTGCTTGGCCCAGGTCAGATCATCAGAGACGCATACCCAGAAACTTGAACTTGTCGACTCCCTTTAACAGGATATCAAATGAGCTCAGTAAAGAGAACACTGACCTCAGTGACCAGCATTTGAATATGTAATCCCGATGTGCAATACCTCAGTATAGGAGCGGAAATGTAGGAACTAATCTCATTGCCCTACTGGTTCTCTCATTTCACAACCTTTCCCTCCATTGCTCAATATGGAAAATATGGCAGAAACATATCAATCCTGGAAAAAAGTGTGACTTTGGATTCATTACAATTAATTGGATAGTGTCAATATGTTTACCTGATATTTCTGATTTTGACAGACCATACTTGGAATGCCCATTTTACAAAATCTTGCTGAAGAAAATATTTTTCTTCAGTCTATTTAAATTGTTTAACTGGCTTCCTTTTATGCATATTTAGTAAGGATGGATATTCAGCTGTGCACAAGATTATTAGAATGGTGAACAAGACTGCTAATGAGCTATATGGGTGCTAATTTCCATTGAGAAGTGTGACATAAAATGCAGGATTAGCCTTTTGAACCATGTTTCCCAAGGCCCTCCACCATTGCAAGAGACAATGTGCTGGAGTAACTTAGCAGGTCAGGCAGCGTCTCTGGACAACACGGATAGGTGGTTTCGGGTCAAGACCCTTCTTGAGACTAATTGTAGGAGGGGAGAAGAAAGCAGAACAAGTGGAGAGGCAGGACAAATCGTGGTCGGTAATAGGTCGGCATGGGTAAGGGTTTCTGTTTGATAAGCAAATGGTTTGAAAAGAGGTCTGAGATAACGAGAGAAGATGTGAGACAAGTTTGAAGAGTTGTGTATTGTGAAGCCAGAGGGAGTAACGTAGCTGAGGGGGGTAGGGGGGAGGGAGTGGACAAATAGGTAGGAGTCCAGGTGGAGCACAGGGGAGGAAACGGAGGGGTGGGGGTTAATTAGACGTTACCTAAAATTGGAGAATTCAATGTTCATACCATTGGGTTTTATGGAATTGCAGATGCTGATTTACAAAAAAAGACACAAAGTTCTCGAGTAACTCAGTGGGTCAGGAATCATCCCTGGAGAGAGAACATGGTTAGATGACGTTTTGGGTCGAGACCCTTCTTTAGACTGGGCAGTGGGACTGATTCTGAAAAAAGGTCCCGACCTGAAACATCACCTGCCCATGTTCTTCAGATATGCTGCCTGACCTGCTGAGATACTCCAGGACTTTGCCTCCTTTAGTGTAATAACCAGCATATGCAATTCTTTGTTTCTCCGCCATTGTTGTTTCACTGTGTCTTCTCCAGGTCTCATTCCTTTGTTTGGAAGCTGGCTCAGTCTTGATGGGTGGACATGACACTTTTTTACGTGGAGAGGCCATAACAAGTCTCTAATACCATGATAATAGGTATAGACTTTGATTAATCAATAGTTAGCATTGTATCTCCAGTTTTCAAAACAACAGGACCTTGATTTTCTTTTGTCTTCCTAAATTCTCACTGCATTTCCTAGTTTGGGCAGAGGGAGATGTGGGGGAGGTTAGTTAGAAACATTCTCTGTTTAATTTCCTAGCATCTAGCCTGCCCAAAACCTATTAATGGTTCCAATATATCTGGGTAGCAAATATCAACCACTGTCTTTCAGACGAGCTGTTGACAAACTGACGGGTCTCTCTTACTTATAAATCAATGGATTCTGCCAATCTCATTGAAAGACCATAAGGACGGTTGTCAGAACATTTTATGTCTTGGCATTGCTTCAATGTTGGTTTAATGTTGAAATTAAGACACCCATTTTAGTGTGGCAGGCAAGGGAAACATTCGCTGCACATCCAATTCATAATCATATTCATAATCATAATCATAATCATCATCATAATCATAATCATAATTGTACTTTATTACCAAGTATGTTTTGCAACATATGAGGAATTTGATTTGCCATACAGTCATGGCAACAAGAGCAACAAGACACCCAAATAATTTTTTAACATGAACATCCACCATAGTGACTCCCCCACATTCCTCACTGTGATGGAAGGCAAAAAAAGTTCAACTTCTTCCCTTCTTTGTTCTCCCACGGTCGGGGCACTCGAACCTTCCATTGCCTGGGTGATCTAGGCTCCCGCAGCCTGCAGTCGAGCCCTCTGCATCAGGGTGATCAAGTGAGAAAAGGAGAAATATTTCCCTCTATAATGGTGCCATTTAACTTTTATTCATTGACATATGAACGGAAAAGCTATCAGAATACCTGTAATACCTTCTCTCCAGAGATGCTGTTTGTCCCGCTGAATTACTCCAGCATTTTGTGTCTAAACTCAGTGTGAACCAGCAATTGCAGTTCCTTCCTGCACATACTGTAATCTTTGTTGCTCCTCATCCTAATACCAGTGTACATCTGTCCACGACCAGTGGCAAGAACCTGCAGCAACTCAAAATAATATTGTAGCATGCCAAAGAAGGATCTGAACCTGTGATGTTTACCAATCTCTAGATGGCTGGTATTGCTGTGAACCTCTTCTGACAGGTCGCAACCCACTCCCACTCTTCTCTAGATCCAGATGTATTATCTCTTTTTGCAGGAACCTTGTTCTGCTTCATTTTACAAATGTATCCACTGAGCACCAGGAAAACTGCTGTCAAATGCTCTTCCTCAGCTACCTTGACAGCCAGTATTGGTAGTGTGGTCCTCACCATTAAGTCATAACATGTTGTCTTTTTCCATTGTTTCCTCTGAACATTCTTGACCTTTAAGCATTTCAATGTTGTTGTTAACTGCATTTTTAAGTTTATAGTGTCACAGAGTCTCAGAGTGATACAGTGTTGAAATAGGCCTTTCGGCCCAACTCGCCCACACGGCCAACAATGCCCCAGCTACCCTTGTCCTACTTGCCTGTGCTTGGTCCATATTCCTCCAAACCTATCCTATCCATGTACCTGTCTAACTATTTCTTAAACGATGGGATAATCCCAGCCTCAACTACCTCTTCTGGCAGCTTGTTCCAAACACCCACCACCTTTATGTGAAAATGTTACCCATCGGATTCCTATTAAATCCTTTCCCCTTCACCTTGAATCTATGTCCTCGGATCTTTGATTCCCCTACTTTGGGCAAAAGACTGTGTGCATCTACCCGATCTATTCCTCTCATGATTTTGTACACCTCTATAAGATCTCCCCACATCCTTCTGCTCTCCATGGAATAGAGACCCAGCCTACTCAACCTCTCCCTATCTAGTCCTGGAAACATCTTTGTAAAATCTGACATACTTTACCTATTTTATTTCTGCATCCATTTTTTAAAATTCCTTGGTAATTTCAATCACTACCATTTGTCCTATCTCCTCTTAATATGATTCAACCCACACCCCCAAATATGTCCCAATGAGCCGCACGGGCCCGATCCACTCGCCGAACAACCGCGCTGCCGACCGGAATGTGCCCTGGTAGGCCCAACTCGCCCCACAGGCCTCCTAGGGAACTGCGGAGAAGCCGGGCAGCGAGGCCTGTCGGGGCCAAAGGAGCCTCAGTGAAGGCAGCAGCGTGAGCCTAGACGTAGGCGGCGGTGGGGCCTCGGCGGTAACGGGAGCCCCGGGTGCAGCGGGAGCCTCGGTGGAAGTGGGGCCTTCGCGATTGACCCACAATAGATGGTCAATGACCATGAGGGGGGAGGGGAAGACAATAGCGACCCCATGTGGGGGGACCACTGTGAGGGACGGTGGGAGAACAAAGGGGACCCGGTGTGGGAGAGGTGGGGAGCTTTCTAGTTTAGAATCCTCTGCCCCGGGATAAGTCTGTGTTTGTTTATTTGTTTGTTCATTTGTTCCGGTGAAGGTGCTGTGCACTCGGCAGCCAGCAAACAGTTGCTTGTCCTTCTCTTTTTTTTCACGTTCAATGTAGTTTTAATTTCAACTTTTTCGTGTACCTTGTGTGTTGTGCAGACCAATTTCCCTCCGCGGATGAATAAAGTTTTATCGTACAATATCATATCGTGTATGGTATTTGTGATGGCCACCTTAGCTTGGACATTCCAAACAGTACAAACTACCAAAATACTAAAAGCCTGTAGTATTGATCCATGAGAATGCCATTGGTAAAATGTTCCCTTCTTCAAAACTGCCCTATCAATTCTGCAACGATCAATCCAATCTGAGGCTCTGCTTGGTTGGGGTCGAGTTTTTATGCTAGGCGATCCTAAATCAAATTAAGCTCAATTATAAGATTTTCATTGCCTTTCTTCTGGAGACTAATTCATTTAGCACTGAGTCAACACAAATTTGGAAATACTCAAGGAATCATCTTTCATCACCACTGCAAACAAGATGTCCTATCTATTGGCACCAGCATTATCTCCAAAACACACCCAATGCTGCGTTCTTGAATTACATTTGACCTGGAGATGACCTTCCAACAGGGCAACATAGTGACACAGTGGTAGAGTAGCTGCCTTACTGTGCTAGTGACCTGGTTTCGATCCTGACTATGGGTGCTTGTCTGTATGGAATTTGTACGTTCTTCCCATGACCTGCGTGGGTTTTCTCCGGGAAGCTCCGCTTTCCTCCCACACACCAAAGACGTACAGATTTGGAGACTAATTGGTCTGGTATAAATGTAAATTGTCGTTCGTGTGTGTAGGATAGTGTTAGTGTGTGGGGATCAATGGTCGGCGTAGACTCGGTGGGCTAAAGGGCATGTTTCCGCTCTGTATCAAAAAAAACCTCCAGATCCACACCAACACAACTCCTGCCTTCTTTCATGTTCACAACATCCCTTGAGTATGCCTCATTCTGCAGAGGTCTTTGTGGCTTGCTTTCATTGAAACTTCCCATTCTGATGCACTTAGCCCCTCAAGCACATCTTGACATTCAATTTGTTTGTGGTTGATCTACCCCAGGTTACATCTCTCCTTCTGCATCAGTGACCCCTAGCCGTCAATTCCTTGGTTTTTTCAAACAAATTATTGCTGTTCTCATTGGCCTCCATTGGTTCTAGCTTGGAGAGGCTTCATTGATAAAATTGTGCAAGGGACTTATCAGTGTAAACAAATATGAGGTCATCAGATGTGAGGTCATCGGGTGTGAGGTCATCAACTGCGAGGTCATCAACTGTGATGTCATCAAATGTGAGATCATCAACAATGGCGTCATCAACTGTGAGGTCATCCAATGTGAGGTCATCAAATGTCTGGTCAACAAAAATAGGACTGAACAGTTTTCTAAAAGGAGAGGAACATGAAGCAAAGGAGCCCATTGACACTTAGGGATCCTTAAATAACATTTAATTGAAGCATTTTATTCAAGAATAAAGATTTTTTCAGAATATCATAATTTCCTACCCCATTTATTGCTCAGTATTCTTTGTTCCCTGAAGCACTCAAACCACATTAGTGTGAACTTTTGCAGATTAATTTGCTGCATGGACTGACACATCTCTCTGACTGTGACTCATAAAATCCTCATAACTAGATGTCAGCACAGTTATTTTTTTAACATCAAGAGGCTGTTAACATGCAGGAATGCAACTGGAACATTCATAGAATTCTCCTCTCAGCTAACAACTGGATGAATGATGCAAAGGCTACCTTTCATGTGGATGTATTCATTATTGGAGCACAAGAAATCGCACATCCACAGTTTGCACAGAAGGAAATCAAATGGTGGAATACTTGCAGCAGAAATTTGACTTCAAAAGACTAATATATACCTTGAAGAAGGGTCTCGACCCGAAACATCACCCATTCCTTCTCTCCCGAGATGCTGCCCGACCTGCTGAGTTTCTCCAGCATTTTGTGAATAAATCGATTTGTACCAGCATCTGCAGTTATTTTCTTATACTAATATATACCTTGTTTTTCACAGCCTTTCATTTATTCCAGGGAGTTTTTGATATTGGCTCTTGAACTGGAGCCATGTTGGGAGTTTAGGATTCAGGCAATTATCCTGTAGCTTTATTCTTTTTTTATTTGGTGGAACTCCAGGATGAGAGTATGCTTCATAAGATTATTGCAGCACGAATGACAGCATGTTCAGAATATTATCTGCCTTTTTCAGTTTAATCTGAGCAAATTGAAACAGAATTATTGTGAAATATGTTGGTGTGAATCTGTGTTTGTCTACGACTTTCATGAAGCAATCTTCACAGGGAATGCCGCACTGCTGGGTAATCAAAGGATGGCAGTGCTCTCTTTTCCAGCCATTAGTTTAAATGGGCAGAAAAAAAATCACACACCATAGGCATCCAACTAGCCATAAACCTCTCACAGCCATCAACAGAATCAATGTTAAGTTTTTGCAGTTTTCATTATCCCTATGTGAATTGGAAAACCAGCTGCTGATCTCTTGAACTCATTCCCATTAAATGAACTTCTCTATCCGGTCCTCAAGTAATAGTTTTCTTTCCTCAGGTGCTCCTTACTGTATTAGGCCACCAGCCTACCTTACTGATATCCAGTTGTGTGCATGCTGCAATTTCCACCAATAAAATCAGCATTTTCATCAGTGATCTCACCTTATCGTGACCTCAAACAGTATAGCCTTACTATTAAATTCACCCTCTTCCCTGTCACTGCCTCGGATTGAAGCCAAGAATTTGCAATCTGTTTCCTTAATACCCCTAGTCTGTACCATTTGCCCTATTTATTCCAAACTACAATTGCTCCCCATTTGAATCTCTTATTTCCTTTATTAAAGACAGTCAATAGTATAGCTAAACCAAATAAGTGTGGTATATTGGTGGGGATAAACTTTGTAAATGAGGAAGAACTAAGGTTTTTTCTCCATTCTTTGTTAATGGATGATCAGCCAGGGCTTGGATGAAACATATTTCACGCTGCTAAACGAAGAGTGTAGGAAATTGCAAGCACTTTGACTGAACTTTTTTAAACCTCGCAGGCTACTGAGTGTTTCCAGGGGATTGGAGGACTGCAAACATTTTATGATGTTTAGAAAATAATAATTTAAAAAACAGAGAAGATAACATAGAACAGTACAGCACAGGAGCAGGCTCTTCAACCAACAATGTATGTACTGAACATGATGCCAAATTAAATACTTCTTTCTGCCTGCACATTATCCACATTGTAAACTCCACTATTATATCTGCTTCTACCACCCGGCCTGGCAATACTTTCCAGGCACCCACAGTCTGTGTAAAAAAAAATTGCTCTGAATGTCCTCTTTGATCTTTGTCCCTCTTAAACATAAGGCCTCTAAAATTGGACATTTCCACCCTGAGAAAATGGTACTGACTGTTACCCTCAACTATGTCTCTCATAATTTTATAATCTTCTACCAGGTCTCCACTCAGCTTCCTTGGCTCCTGAGAAAACTATCCAAGTTTGTCCAACCTCTTCTTGAGGCAAATACTCACTAATCTTGACAGCATTCAGGTAACCTCTTCTGCATCATCACCATAGCTTCCACATCCTTCCTGTAATGAGGTGAGCAAAGCTGCGCATAATTCTCCAAAAGCAGCCTAACCAAAGTTTCATAAAGCTGCAACATGACTCATATTCTCAATGGCCTGATCAATGAAAGCAAGCATGCAATATGTGCATACAATATGTCTTCTGCACCACACTCTCTGCCTGTGTTGCCACTTTCAGAGAGCTATGGACATGGACACAAGATCTGTCCGTACATATAATTAAAATCCCACTCGAATTTAATAAATTATTGGAATCCATTCTGAGGCATTGTAAAATGAGAAAGACACAGATGAATTAGGGACAGTGAGCACCTGATCAATTAGATTGATCCTCCTTTAAATCACCAAGGTATTTCATAGGTATTTATTCACAAAATGCTGGAGTAACTCAGCAGGTCAGGCAGCATCTCAGGAGAGAAGGAATGGGTGACGTTTCGGGTCGAAACCCTTCTTCAAACTGATGTTGGGGGGGCGGGACAAAGGAAGGATATAGGTGGAGACAGGAAGATAGAGGGAGAACTGGGAAGGGGGAGGGGAAGAGAGGGACAGAGGAACTATCTAAAGTTGGAGAAGTCAATGTTCATACCGCTGGGCTGCAAGCTGCCCAAGCAAAATATGAGGTGCTGTTCCTCCAATTTCCGGTGGGCCTCACTATGCCACTGGAGGAGGCCCATGACAGAAAGGTCAGACTGGGAGTGGGAGGGGGAGATCGTTGTGCATTCCATGCAGTCTTCAAGCCGCAGAAATCAATCCCTTGCTGATTTTGAGCTAATGTGGGAGTCATGATCAGCGAATTTGCAGGTGACACAAAAGTTGTACTTTGTTTGGCATTAGAAGATACATTTTAGACTGCTGGAAGATGTTTTGGTGAGCTGGAAAAAATTGAATAATTTACTGAAGTGTCACTTGGAAGGAGCCTCGAGGAATATAAGGAATATAGAATAAATGGGTGCATGCTCCAGTGTATAAAAGAATAAAGGATCCTTGTAGTTTCTGTTCACAGATTCTCAGAAATATTAGGAGATAACAATCAACTGGTTACAAAGGCCTGTGAGATGCTTTCATTTATTAGCCAAAGCATTGAATATAAAGTATGGTAAGTTATGATAGAATACTGATCAGCATAACTGAAATGCTTTGTGTGGTTCTCACCACCACAGTAACAAATTGATTTGTCTGAAGAAGGGCACCGACCCGAAACATCACCCATCCTTTTTCTCCAGAGATGCTGCCTGACCCGTTGAGTTACTCCAGCACTTTGTGTCTATCTTCGATATAAACCAGCATCTGTAGTTCCTTTCTAAACAATATGGCGAGTCTGGAGGCTTGTTCTTTGTTAAAGAAGTTTATTGCGGCAGCAATATTAGATTACAAAGTATAACAAACGAATTTACAGACAACCATTAAATCAAACTGTTCGTTTCGAAGTTCTCTTCCCAATCACTGGTTTTGGGCGCCAAAACCACCACCTGACCTAGCTGGCCAATCCGAGGGTTCAACTCTCAGGACCAATCCCTATGGTCGCTACAACAATATGATTTGTTGCAGCAAACGGAAAATTTTATCTCTGAAGAATGATTGTTCGTATCAGAAATGTGGTGACCTTGTGTGCTGCCTAGGTGAGGTCTGCTGTATGATTTTACCGGGTTGTACGTAAAACAAAACATTTCACTGCACCCAGTTACATGTGAAAATAAAGCATCGTTGAATCCATTCAATCGTTGATTGGATACGGTCAGGTTGTTTTCTTTAGACAATAGACAATAGACAATAGGTGCAGGAGTAGGCCATTCAGCCCTTCGAGCCAGCACCGCCATTCAATGCGATCATGGCTGATCACTCTCAATCAGTACCCCGTTCCTGCCTTCTCCCCATACCCCCTCACTCCGCTATCCTTAGAACAAAGAAGGCTGCGCAAAGGGTTATTTAACACATGTAAAATTATTGGGAGGGTGGGTGAGGAAGGTTCCTAGATAGCATGAATAGGAAGGATCCAACTCCTTACAGAGTGGGTCAAAACCAAGAGGCATATGTTTAAAGTAATAGTTAAACGGATGAGAGGGAAGACAAGGGAAAGTTTTTTTTACCTAGAAGTTTAAAAGTTTATTATCATTCTCAGTTAATGAAAATTCAACCAAGGGGCGGGCGGTCCGTACATCCGAGCGAGCATTTCAGAGCCCGGCAGGATGGATTTTCTGGATGCTGCAGGGCTGCAGGGGAATGTTCTTGTCCTCAGCTGGACTATTGACACATCAGACCCAGGAAGAATACATTCTAGTTAACACGTTGATGTCAATTTTATGAATCCTATTCAGAGACATGTTGCCCAGGCCATAAAATTGTCCATTTCAAACCTGTCAATGGCATTTAAAACCATGTCTGCAGTAAAATAATATCATTATTAGCCCAAGATATGCTTGCATTAAATTTGTTAATTTGTTAATTAGCTTTGATATTAAGAAAGAAAAAGAATATCATCAGGTCACCTATCCATTCCCACCACAAATAGACAATAGACAATAGACAATAGGTGCAGGAGTAGGCCATTCAGCCCTTCGAGCCAGCACCGCCATTCAATGCGATCATGGCTGATCACTATCAATCAGTACCCCGTTCCTGCCTTCTCCCCATACCCCCTCACTCCGCTATCCTTAAGAGCTCTATCCAGCTCTCTCTTGAAAGCATCCAACGAACTGGCCTCCACTGCCTTCTGAGGCAGAGAATTCCACACCTTCACCACCCTCTGACTGAAAAAGTTCTTCCTCATCTCCGTTCTAAATGGCCTACCCCTTATTCTCAAACTGTGGCCCCTTGTTCTGGACTCCCCCAACATTGGGAACATGTTATCTGCCTCTAATGTGTCCAATCCCCTAATTATCTTATATGTTTCAATAAGATCCCCCCTCATCCTTCTAAATTCCAGTGTATACAAGCCCAATCGCTCCAGCCTTTCAACATACGACAGTCCCGCCATTCCGGGAATTAATCTAGTGAACCTACGCTGCACGCCCTCCATAGCAAGAAATGTTGCCTGTTGACGAAGTCGATCCTTCAATAAGACTCAAAGAACTATAAGATTAATCATCAGCAGTTAGTTGTACTTACTTCAAAAGATCCATCATTGTACCGGTGCCAAAGAATGCCTCTCCAGCGTGTTTAAATGACTACCGACCGGTGGCCCTCACCTCGGTTGTCATGAAATGCTTCGAGAGACTAATCAAAAAGCACATCTGTGCCCTCCTTCCTCGCAACATGGACCCACTACAGTTCGCATACCGTCCGAACAGGTCCACGGATGATGCGGTCTCCCAGGTTCTGCACACCGCTCTCTCTCATCTGGACAGCCAGGGGGGCTATGTGAGGATGCTGTTCATTGACTTTAGTTCAGCTTTTAACACAATAGTCCCCAGCAGACTGGTTGAGAAGCTGCTGGAACTGGGGCTTAGCACCCCTCTGTGTGCCTGGGTCCTGGACTTTCTCACTGCCAGGCCCCAAGTGGTTAGGATGGGGGAACACACATCTAGCTCCCTCACCCTGAACACAGGATCCCCCCAGGGTTGCGTCCTTAGCCCCCTACTGTACTCCCTGTACACACATGACTGTGTGGCCAGGTTCAGCTCAAACTCCATCATCAAGTTTGCTGATGACACTGTGGTGGTGGGCCGGATCTCCAACAACGATGAGAAGGCCTACCGGGAGGAGGTGGCTGATCTGGCACTCTGGTGTTAGGACAATAGCCTCCTCTTGAATGTCACTAAAACTAAGGAGCTGATTGTGGACTTTAAAAGGGCTAAACATCCAAGGACGTACACGCCACTGGAGATAAATGGGTCTACTGTGGATAGGGTGAGCAGTTTTAAATACTTGGGAGTCCACATCACAGAGGATCTGACATGGGCAACGCACATTTCCGCACTGGTGGGTAAGGCAAAGCAGCGTCTTTACCACCTTAGACAGCTGAGGAAATTCAGAGTGTCTCTGAGGATCCTTCATTGCTTCTACTCTGGGGCTGTAGAGAGCATCCTGTCCGGCAACATTACAGTCTGGTTTGGGAACAGCTCTGCCCAGGACAGGATGGCCCTGCATAGAGTAGTGCGTTCGGCAGAATGCACCATGGGAACTACACTTGTCCCCCTGCAGGACCTACACATCAGGAGGTGCAGATCCAGAGCAAGCAAGATTATGAGGGACCCCTACCACCCCAGCAACAGACTGTTCCAGATGCTACGGTCAGGCAAACGCCTCCGCTGTCACGCTGTGAAAACGGAGAGGATGAGACGGAGTTTCTTCCCACAGGCCATCAGGACTGTCAACTTTTATAACTCCAGGGACTAAATTTTGTCTTCTCTATATTAACTTATTAACTTTATTTATATGCTGTAACTGTAATTCTTTTTTGTGCACAATCCGCAGGCATTGCCACTTTCATTTCACTGCACATCGTGTGTGTGTGTATGTGACAAATAAACTTGACTTGACTTGACTTGCACAAGGGGTCAAGTGTCTCAGTCAAAGGCTGTGATCACAACTCCAAAGTTATTTATTCACAAAATGCTGGAGTAACTCAGCAGGTCAGGCAGCATCTCAGGAGAGAAGGAATGGGTGACGTTTCGGGTCGAGACCCTTCTGGGTCTCGTCCCGAAACGTCACCCATTCCTTCTCTCCTGAGATGCTGCCTGACCTGCTGAGTTACTCCAGCATTTTGTGAATAAATACCTTCGATATGTACCAGCATCTGCAGTTATTTTCTTATACAACTCCAAAGTTAAGTCAGTACAGCAGAACGTTGGAAGGAAGAGGCACAAAGGCGAGGTAGATTGATGTGTTAATTATAGGATCTATACTTTACTCTTACATTACACACAAGTCGTGACTTCTTGGTTCCGCACGCATCAGAGTACAAAGGTAAGGATGATTAATATGTTTATACCTGACAGTGGATTGCAACTTCTCGGTTCTGCATGAAACAGGATACAAAGGTAATGACAGTGAATGTGTCCACCGGCTGGTGGCTTCTGAGTGCCGCATGTGTCAAGGTAAGGACAATGAATATATTGACAATGATACTAGTTGGCGTCCTCTGAACTTCGCACGCAGTGGAGTTCAAAGATAGTGACAACAAATGTGTTAATGGCACGTCTGTGTGTAATGGAGGTATAATGGAAATAACAGTGAGAATGTTAAATGGTTGACACTACTACTATCGTCTTTTGAACTCCGCATGGAAGGGAGTTCACAGGTAGGGAAAATTAATATGTTAAATAACAGCTACTAACTGGCAGCTTGTTTTAAAGTATTGATGAACTGTACACCTCCAATGGCTTTTGGGACTTCCACACTGTCCCACTGAATTGCTCCCGCAGTTAGTGTTTTGCTCAAGATACCAGCATCTGAAGTTCCTCTAATGTAAACTCTGCACAAACCTTCTTCTGATTCCACCACATCAACACAATGTTTAATGTTTTATCCTCTTATATCATTAAAGGTATTCTAGGTGTGTACCCTTGGCAATTTCTACATGCTATTTGTTATCTTGGGAAAGGAGTGTATTTATAGTAATATTTGAATTTTCCCATTTGAGAAACAATTTAAAAAAACTGCAAAACCTCAGCAAGTCAATAGGGGCTCATGTTGTCGACCTCTTCATGGTGAGCCCTGTCAACTGGCCTCGGTCAGGCGAACGACAACAAACAGAGATAGCAGAAGCAGAAGCAGAAATAGCAGAAATAACAACGAACATGCAACAACAGCTTGCAGCCCAAATGCAACCTCAGTCACTGCAGCTTGGCGCCAACCCGGACGGAGCATGCTCCCTTCTTAGGGCGGGCACCTACGGATGTCGAACTGAATGGCATCACCCTGCTGCAGCTGAATGCGGAAGGCCTCACCAAGGCAAAGGCCACCATCATTGAACATCTACTACAGACCCACAAAGTCACTGCAATCCTGCTCCAAGAGACTCACAAAAGTGACAGCTCCCACCTGAAGATCCCTGGTTATACCCTGGCCGCCCACACCGAGAGCCACACCCACAGGATTGCCACCTTTGTCTACAGCGCCTGGAGGGCATTACATAACTCCTGCTGCCTCAAACGCAAGAAGAAGAAGAAGAAGTGGAAGCAAGTCAATCAGCTCCTGCGGTAAGAGAAACAGTAAAGGTTTGACACACTTCATTTGATGTTTCCCTTTCCACAGATGATGCCTGGCCAGCTGAATGTTGCCAGCATTTTCTGTTTTTATTTCAGTTTCCACCAGTTATCAGTTCTCCTTTTGAGAAATATTTGGGTCAGGTTTTCCTGTATTTCTGGTTGACTCATATGTTAGACTGCAGTTTTAAATCCAGTTTACAGATGCAGAAAGGATGAACTGTTAAACTGGGGAAAAGTCTTTGTTGGAATTTACTTGTTCAGTTCTACCCAACAAGAAGTTTTCTGTCTCTTTCAGACACATATCACAGTACCTAAAGTTTTGATAAATCTGCTTGCATGCTAAGAAGGCTGCCAAGTGTGCAGATATTGATTTTTGCTGACATCCATTAAAACAGTGATATAAAATAATTCTGTGGCGCACATTAGCAATCCTGCGGTATTTAAATATTCCGTGGATCAGTGTTTACATAAAAGCTCTGATTCCACTTTTCCTTTTGAATGTGTTCATTGACACATTGGCCTCCAGCCCCCTAATGTCATCTGCACCTGTGCACTGTTGACTGCAGGATCATATAAATGCCTCCAGCTATGCCCTGAGGGCTAGAAAGTTAAGGGTGAAGGTGATTTCTAACTTTCTTTTCTAACACTAAAGGTCTTTTTTTTTAGTTTGGTTTAGTTTAGAGATACAGGGTGGAACAGGCCCTTCTGTCCGCCGAGACCAGGCCAACCAACAATCACTCGCACACTAGTTCTGGGCCTGCTATCTGTAAAGAGAGGGATATACTCCTCGGAAAAGCTGATCGGAGTAAATACCTCAGGTAAAGTAGTTCACAAATGGTTAGCACATTGAGTGATTTTTGCACATTTGCTGGCTTATGAACAAAATCGACTCAAGGACATCTTTTAAAACTGAACACGTTTTAATAATATATCTGATTTATAGATATCTGTACTCTTTTTCTAACTATTTCATTACTCATTCGTGCCATCCAAAATATGCTTTGAATATTTTTTTTCTATTTATTTGTTTTCTGTTTTAGGTACTTGAAAAAACTCAACCTTTAATGCTCCAATGCAATAAAACACTGCAGACTACTCCACCTTGGGGTAGCTACAGTATTAGTGGCTGACAATGGAGCCACTAACAGCATAGATTTTACGGAGGATTTTGATTTCCAGGGAGGCTGTAGGTTCCGACAGTGATTTTAATTGCTTACGGCTCTGTGTGTGAAGAAATATGTCCCGTCATCTACTCTGAATGGTTTAGCTCTATCTTCATGGGGTCTTTCTGGAAATGCACATAAAAGTCATCCAAAGACATTACCTTAAAGCAACATCCTCAAAACAGATATGCAGCTTTGTTTAAATGTGATTTAATCTTTACAAATCCATGCCCTTTCCGGTCCTTTGATATTTGCTCATGCTAATGTGGTCGGTAAGCCTGTCTTCAATGAAAGTTTCCCTGATCAGATATTAAGCTGTATTATCTGCTTATTAAACCATAATATCAGCATATTATACTATATATATTATACAATATACAGAATATTATACTATATATTACATTATTCTATATATATAAGCAGATAAAACAGCTTAATATCTGATCAGGGAAACTTTCATTGAAGACAGGCTTACTAACCACATTAGCATGAGCAAATATCAAAGGGCATGGATTTGTAAAGATTAAATCACATTTAAACAAAGCTGCTAAAAAAAAAGTATATATATATATAGATGAGGCTCTCACTAGGGTCTCCTCGATATACCACAGCTCCACTCTTGCTCCCTCTGCCCCCATTTATAACAAGGACAGAGTCCCCCTTGTCCTCACCTTCCACTCCATCAGCTGTCGCATACAGCATATAATCTTCCAACATTTCGCCACTTCCAATGGGATCCCACTACTGGCCATCTCCAACGGGATCCCACTACTGGCCACATCTTCCCATCTCCACCCCTTTCTGCATTCTGCAGAGACCGTTCCTCCGCAACTCCCTGGTCAACTCGTCCCTTCCCACCCAAACCACATCCTCCCCAGGTGCATTCCTCTGCAACCGCAGGAGATGCAACACCTGTCCCTTTATCTCCCCCCTCAACTCCATCCAAGGACCCCGACTGTCTTTCCAGGTGAGGCAGTGGTTCACTTGCACCTCCACCAACCTCATCTATTGTATCCACTGTTCCAGGTGTCAACTCCTGTACGTCGGCGAGACCAAGTGCAGACTTGGCGATCGCTTCACAGAACACCTCCGCTCAGTCCGTCTTAACATACCTGATCTCCCGGTTGCTCAGCTGTTTAACTCCCCCTCCCATTCCCAAACTGACCTTTCTGTCCTGGGCCTCCTCCATTGTCAGAGTGAGGCCCAGCGCAAATTGGAGGAACAGCACCTCATATTTCGCTTGGGTTCGCGTGGGGATGGGGGGGTAATTGGGAGAAACTTTTTTGAATCTCTTACCTCGACGGAGATGTGATTTTTTTCCCGTATCGTATCTCCATCTGCACTGCGGCCTTACATCAAGGAGTTGGCGGCCTTTGCTGGAGATGGATTGGGAGCTCCATCACGGGGAGCCTGCGGACTTACCATCACGGAGCTCGCGATCCCTTTGCCAGTGATCGACCTCGCAGCTCCAGCCGTGGGTGCCGGCGGACTTTAACATCGTGGAGCTCGCGGTCTTTGGTTAGAGACCTATTTTGGGGAACTCCAAGCCACAGCGGCTTCGACCACCCCGACTGCATCGTTCGTCCCGACGCGGGAGCTTCGATCACCCCGACTGCAGATGGTTCGACCGCGGGAGAATAAAGAGGACGAAGATTGGACTTTTTTGCCTTCCATCACAGAGGAATGTGGGGAATCCGCTGTGGTGGATGTTTATGTCAACTTTTATGTAGTTGTGTGCCTTGTTGCTTTTTTTTCGTATGGCTGTATGGTAATTCACGTATCACTATTCCTTAATTGGTACGTGTGACAATAAAAAGATGTTTGAAACCTTCGAAGAACAGGAAATCCTAAGAGATTCTACAAGTATATTAAAAGTAAAAGAGTGGTTAGGGAGATTAGCAAATGGAATTGAACTTTGTCACGAGTGAAGTGCTGCACTGTGTTGTGTCAAACCAGTGCAGAGCTTACAAGGCAGATGGAACAGACAGATCATGGAAGACAAGGGCATGTGTTGTTGAAAGTGGCGGTTCAGGCGGACAGGGTGGTGAAAAAGCAATTTAACACACTTGCCTTCATTAGGAAGGGTGCTGAGTACAAAAGTTGTGAAATCGTGATACATGTCCTTGGAGTGTAGACACAAAGTGCTGGAGTAACTCAATGGGCCAGTCAGCATCTCTGGAGAAAAAGGATACGTGATGTTTCAGGTTGGGACCCTTTTTCAGACTCCTTCCTTTGAAGAAGCCCTTGGTGGGACCACACTTGGAGTACTGCATGCAGTTCTGGTTGTCCAGTTATAGGAAGGATGTCTTTAAGATGGAAACGATGCAGAATAGATTTCTCAAGATGTTACCTGGTCTTGCGGGATTGAGTGATGGAGAGAGGGTGGGGAGGTTGGGACTTTTGTCTTTGGAGCGAAGGCGACCGAGGAGTGATCTTATTGAAAATGAACAAGAGACGTGGATGAAGTGAACGGCCACCATATTTTCCTCAGAGTATAGGGTTATAAATCAAGGGAGCATAAATTTCAGGTGAGCAGGGAGAAATTTTAAGAGGGAACTCAATGGAAACTTTTTCACCCAGAGACTGAGCTGCCAAAGGAATCGTTAGAAGTGGATATAATTATGGCATTCAAAAGACATTTCCACTGACATTTCCACACAAAAAGCTGGACAGCATCTCTGGAGAAAAAGAATAGGTGATGTTTTGGGTTGAGATCCTTCGATAGATATATGGATAGCGACACTTTAGAGGGATATTGTCCAAATGCAGACAAATTAGACTATCCCAGAATGTCAGTTTGAATGGTGTGGACAATGGCACCAGGGCTTTTTTCCCCATGATTCTAGAATACATCTGGCAGATTTGTCGAAGAACTGCACAGTTTTTTACTCATGTCACTCACTTTACCGCCCTTTTCCCATCGCCCTGCCATTTTTTCCCTCTCACATGTTCATAAAATCCCCTTTTGAAAAAATTGTGTTTTAAGTCTTCTTCCATCTTTTCTTTCAAGCACAGTATTCCAAATCATAACGATTCACTATTGGGAGAAACATTTCACTTTCCCTCTTTTTTTCGAATTGCTTAAAAGGTGTATCTTTTGATACCAATGTTACTGCCTCAGGCAAAAGTTCCGTCCTATCTAAATACCCTTGTCTGAAGAAGGGTCCTGACCCGAAACATCACCTGTTCATTTCCTCCACAGATGGAATGCTGCCTGACCTGCTGAATTCCTCCAGCACTTTGTAGTTTGCTCAAGATTCCAGCATCTGCAGTTTCTGGTGTCTCCTAAATACCAGTGTAACTTCTTAAATATTTTGGAAACATCATTATCTTCTTCACTTTAAGACTGACAATCACAGCCTCTCTTAGTTTCACCGCATAGCTGAAGCCAATCGTCCCTGGTACATTGGTAAATATTTACTGCACCTTTTCCAGATTTTTGCTATCCTTCGTAAAGTACATGGCACAAAATTGAATAAGGTGCTCCAGCTGAAACTAATCAGTATGTTTGCAAAGATTCAGAACAATTTCCTTGCTTTTATTTGCCTGTCTCTGTTTTTATGCAAAACACCACGGTGCACTTTTGAACAGAGCAATCAGTTTGTTTTGACACCTTAAAAGTGGTCTGAATATAAACTCTTGGCTCTAAAACCACATCCCCTTTAAAAATCGATGATTTGACAACCATTCCTTGGTGTATTTGCTATCATATCTAATGTAACAATTAACACCAGCTTTATCGCATTGAATCGGTTATCGGATCCAATTTATGTATTAACTTTATTCCACCATGCTTTGTTTGTCACCCAATAAACTATAACATAATTATATAGTTATGTGGGAGAGTGGGAGGATTTAAACATTGAAGAGTACAGGAGGGAAAAACAATGGAGTGCAGGGTTATCCTGTCAACCTTGGCATTGGGCTGTAAGCGTGAATGCTGTCTGCAACTCATCAGAAAATGAGAAGAAGCGTAATCGATCAATTTAAAAGAAATCATTCAATCAGAATGTAACCAATCTTTATTTTTGTGTTAAATAGTGATCCTTGGGATTGTTTGACTATGCCAGCAAGACCAAGATGAATACATAGTGTCAAAAGAAGGCCAGAAACATCCTGAGGGCAATATACTAATATGCACTCCCTATTCACAGTTGCTTTGCTACCCAGGAAGGTTACGCCCATGCTTTATGCACTTTGGAAGTTTGATCAATCTGATCAGAATGGAGATCACTTCTGGAGCTTTAAGGGCCTGTCCCACTTAGGCGATTTTTTAGGCGACTGTCAAAGTCGTAGCAGATCGCTGAAATTTTCTTTTACCCGAGGTCAATGATCACAACAATGCCGAGTGAGGTCGAGATTACACCGTCTTCAGAAACATCGCAAAATTCCCACGCTGTCAATGCTTCTACGGCGTCCTAATTTTCACTGAAATTACTGACAAGTCGGTAAGTACTTGAGAGTTTTGAACTATAACATCTTGTATGGGTTACTTAAAAACCAAGTTTCACTGTAACAAGCCATAAACTGGGTTGACTTCCAGTTTACTAATGCCAGTATTAAGAAATTTAATTTTAAGAGTGGTTAAATGCATTTTTGTGAAAAGTGTGTAGGCATTCTTTGAAAATGTACGGGGGATGCATATCTGGTTTCTGGGTTGCATATCTGGGTTGGGAGCCTACTTTACGTGTGATCGCTGATGGCCATAAACATCGCAAAAATTCCCACGCTTACCTGACCATCAAATTGTTGCCTCCAATCTACCTGTCAAATGTCCTGACGGTAAATAAATTGGATAAACACAAGTATTTTATGGTATCTTGAAATGACTTTACTTATTTTAATATAATGTGCTTCTAAATGCATCTCAGAGAACCTAGCAAACCTGGGGACAGCAGGCGACAGCGCCCGCAATAAGCAACGATACCTGGCGACAAGCTAGCTGTCGCCGAGAAATTTCACTCCGGATGATTTCTCAGCGATGCGCTGAGATCCACTACAATTCTTGGAAGACTCCTCATGATCATGCCCACGACACCCTGGTGAACTGTCGGCATCAGCCTAGTCGCCGGCAGTCGCCTTAAAATCGCCTAAGTGGGACAGGCCGTTTACACTGTATCCCGGAGAGGGCAACCATACTATGCAGTTCCAGATTCAAGATTCAAGATTCAATTTATTGTCACATGTACCAATTAAGGTACAGTGAAATTTGAGTTACCATACAGCCATTCTAAGTAAAAAGCAACAAGACTCACAGCCACATAAAATAAAATTTAACATAAACACCCACCACAGCAGATTCCACATTCCTCACTGTGATGTAATAAAGTTCAATCAACTTCCTCTTTGTTCACCCACGGTCAGGGCTGTTGAACCATCCGCAGTCGCCGCTGCCGACTGTCTGAGGCCCTCGTGTCGGGATGATCTAAACTCCGGCATCGGGACGGATTGAAACACTTTTCGCAGCTCCCGAGTTGGCCTCTTCTTACCAGAGACCGTGAGCTTCACGGCGTTAAAGTCCACAGGCCCTGTGGTTGGAGCTCTCCACAGTCGATCCTCGGCAAAGGATCGCAGTTCCACGATGTTAAAGTCCGCGCAGCGCCCGCGGCTTGAAGCGCCGGTCCGGTCTCCAGGAAAGGCCGCACCACTCCAAGATGTTAGACCACAACGGGGACGCAGATACGATATGGAGGAAAATCGCATCTCCATCGAGGTAAGTGATTGTAAAAAAGTTTCTCCCAATTCCAGTTAAGGGTCCTGCCTTTAATTGTGCACTTTCAAAGTTTTATTAACACAATCGAGCATGTTCGCTGGATTGCTGCCTGTGATGCTCTGTGGAATTGAACTTGGAAGAAAATTTTATTCTGTAGAACCAGGAACATGTTCATACTTGAGGCAAATCTTTTCCATCTTTCTGCAGTCTTCAACTATGTGCTGGGGCATTTTCTAATACACTACACAGTTTATGCTGCTGTTCACAAAATACCATTTCATTAATGTCCCTCAGGAAAACAAAAACTCTGTTCAGCTGAGCAGAGCAAAGAGCATCTCATGCCCTTTGATGAAGACCTATTTCCGTCCGTGACTCCATCATGTGTTCTTGTGAAGTCTGAGCCACCAGGTCAAATCAAAATAGTTTCTTCAATAAAAAGTAAGTACTTGCACTGCAAGAATGATGAATGATGAATGCATCTGCAAAGTAAGGTGCATGGTCTGAAGGAATCATAGTGCAGCATTGCCTGAAGGGGATTGATATTCTATGAAGAAATATTATTGGTAACTTTGAACAACTCCTAGCACTTCTCAGAGGTGCATGGGCCCTTTGGAAGGTAGAAGATATCGTAGAGTAGAATCATAGATGGAATATTTGAAATTATCACTTTGAATGTGATCATTTAAATTCTGACTTTGACTTCAGTTACCATGGCTGATCGTTGAATGCCATGTAATGTTCTGATGTTTAATTTTTTTGTCATGAACTCAGAAGTTCTGTTGACCAAAGCTCCAAGCACCAGGCATGTCAAATTCTGCTCATCTCCAGCTCCACACTCTCTGCCTTCGGGAGCTGTAAGATTCGTCGACTGCCACCCTGGTTCTCTCTATGATTATCGGAACACTATCCTGCAAGGAGCGAAAGGTCACATCAACGACTGAGTAGAATAATGTGTGCCTAACCATTGAAACATGGGTGAAGGACACTGAGGGAGGGGTGCGTAATTGCATAGGGATACAAGTAAGTGTGATTATATGAATAAATAGATATGTGGCAGAATGATGATTGCATCTGCAAAGTAAGGATTGATATTCTCGGAAGAAATATTATTAATAACTTTTACAAGTATGATTCCAGGAATGAGTGGGTTAGCATATGATGAGCGTTTAACAGCACTGGGCCTCTGCTCGCTGGAGTGGAGAAGGTTGAGGGGGGACCTCATTGAAACTTACAGAATAATGAAAGGCTGTGGATGTGGAAAGGATGCTTCCACTGGTGGGAGAGTCAAGGACCATAGGTTATAGCCTCATAATTAAAGGGAGCTCTTTTAGAAAGGAGGTGAGGAGGAACTTCTTTAGTCAGACGGTAGTTAATCTGTGGAACTCATTGCCACAGGGGGCTATTGAGACAAAGTCAGTGGATGTTTTTAAGGCAGAAATAAACAAATTCTTGATTGGAAAGGATGTCGAGGATTATGGGGAGAAGGTAGGAAAATGGGTTTTGGAGGCAGAGATCAGCCATGATTGAATGGCGGAATAGACTCGATGAGCCAAATGGCCTAATTCTACTCCTATAACTTGTGAACTTGTGAATGTGAACAACTCCTAGTACTCCTCAGAAGTAATCAGGCGCTTTGGAAGATAGAAGATATCATTGAGTGGTATCATAGATAGAATATTTCAAATGATCATTGAGTGGGATCATTTTACTTGGGACTTTGACTTCAGTTAGCATAAGGATGCACACGATTATATGAATAGACAGATCTGTGGCAGAATGATGGGTGCATCTGCAAAGTGAGTGAATGTGAAGGCTGGTGTACAGTAGTTGGCTTAACAGTGCAGAGAGAGAGCTAGGAGTGATGTTCGCATCAGGTATTGGTGTGCTCTTGGGTTTCACCTTGGGGGCCTTTTCTAACACAGTTAGATCAACAAACTGCCTCCCATACAGAATCCAGGAGTGTGATACCATTCTCCTGCCCTGTCACTAACCATTACCTCAGGGCTTTCTCCTCAATTGCAGTAAGTTCCACATCCTAACCTCTGTTTGACATAACAGAAAGCTCTCCTGAATTCCCAACTGGATTCAGTAGTTGCATTGTTTGCACAACCCCTATTATTGAACTCAATAGACAATAGACACGTGTCACGTGTGGCGGCGCCTAACGGCTGCGGCTCGCTGGCAGTCTGTTCGTCTTTTTTCCTTTTTTTTTGTTGTGTGTCGGTGTTGGGATGGTTTTTGTTTTTGTTTTTTGGCTGTGTATGTGTGGGGGTGTGGGGTGGGGGGTGGTGGGGTGGAGTGGGGGAAACCTTTCCTTTTTAAGTCTCTTCCTCACGGCGCGGGGCGCGGCTCGGCCGCGGGCCTTCCATCACCCGCGGGGTCTTCCATCGCCTGGTGCGGCTCGGCCGCTGGACTTTACATCGCTGGTGCGGCTCGACCGCGGGATCTAACGTCGCCCGGCACGGCCGCGGGACGGTTCAGCGTCAGGTGCGGCTCGGCCGCTGGGCCTTCCATCGCCCGGCGCGGCTCGGCCGCGGGTCTTTACATCGCTGGTGCGGCGCGGCCACGGGACTTTACATCGCTGGTGCGGCTCGGCCGCGGGACCTAACATCGCCCGGCGCGGCTTGGCCGCGGGACTTAGCAGCGCACGGTGCGGCTCGGCCGCGGGGACTTCCATCCCCTTACGGGGACTGTGCGGGTTGGTCGGGGACGAGCTGTCTGTCCGTGGGCGTGGGGAAGAGGGTGGAAGTTTTATTGCCTCCATCACAGTGAGGGGGTGTTTGGAGTCACTGTGATGGATGTTTTTGTTAGGGTCATGTGTCTTGTGTTCTTTTTTTTTGTGTGACTGCTGGAAATGTAATTTTGTTCGGTACCTCGGTACCGAATTACAAATAAAGCTCTGTATTCTGTATTCTCTGTATAATAGACAATAGGTGCAGGAGGAGGCCATTCGGCCCTTTGAGCCAGCACCGCCATTCAATGTGATCATGGCTGATCATTCTCAATCAGTACCCCGTTCCTGCCTTCTCCCCATACCCCCTGACTCCGCTATCCTTAAGAGCTCTATCTAGCTCTCTCTTGAATGCATTCAGAGAATTGGCCTCCACTGCCTTCTGAGGCAGAGAATTCCACAGATTCACAACTCTCTGACTGAAAAAGTTTTTCCTCATCTCAGTTCTAAATGGCCTACCCCTTATTCTTAAACTGTGGCCCCTTGTTCTGGACTTCCCCAACATTGGGAACATGTTTCCTGCCTCTAACGTGTCCAACCCCTTAATAATCTTATACGTTTCGATAAGATCTCCTCTCACTCTTCTAAATTCCAGTGTATACAAGCCTAGTCGCTCCAGTCTTTCAACATATGACAGTCCCGCCATTCCGGAATTAACCTAGTAAACCTACACTGCACGCCCTCAATAGCAAGAATATCCTTCCTCAAATTTGGAGACCAAAATTGCACACAGTACTCCAGGAGCGGTCTCACGAGGGCCCTGTACAACTGCAGAAGGACCTCTTTGCTCCTATACTCAACTCCTCTTCCATTGGCTTTCTTCACTGCCTGCTGTACCTGCATGCTTCCTTTCAGTGACTGATGCACTAGGACACCCAGATCTCGTTGTACGTCCCCTTTTCCTAACTTGACACCATTCAGATAATACTCTGCCTTCCTATTCTTACCACCAAAGTGGATAACCTCACACTTATCCACATTAAACTGCATCTGCCATGCATCCGCCCACTCACACAACCTGTCCAAGTCACCCTGCAACCTCATAGCATCTTCCTCACAGTTCACACTACCACCCAGTTTTGTGTCATCTGCAAATTTGCTAATGGTACTTTTAATCCCTTCATCCAAGTCATTAATGTATATTGTAAATAGCTGCGGTCCCAGCACCGAGCCTTGCGGTACCCCACTAGTTACTGCCTGCCATTCTGAAAGGGACCCATTTATCCCCACTCTTTGCTTTCTGTCTGTCAACCAATTTTCTATCCATGTCAGTACCCTACCTCCAATACCATTTCCTCACAAGTAGAAACGTAAGGTTAGAAATGAGTCGTTATTTCAGAGTTGATGGCTTTATTTTTGCACAATTTCAGATGTAGTCATCAAAGTCCAGCTCACACAACTCGTAAGGTTAAATCGAGCTGGTTCGTGTGCATTGTAACCGGAGCAGGGAGCTGCCAGGGGCATCAATCATCGTGTAGCGTTCATTTAATATCTGTCAGACTGGTCCGTGTATGTGTAAGAATCGTGCATGAGAAATCAGGTCTGAACAGCAGGAAGAACCCCTGCAGCTGCACGATTCAATGGGATCTGTAATGATTTGCCGGCGTGGTGGTGATTGACTTTGAGCAGACCTTGTTATACTCTCTGGAGTCAGGGTACTGCATCATTATTTCCACTCACTGAGATGAATGCTGCAGCATTTTGAATAAGTGTGGTTGGTCTTTGCCAGCTGAAGGAGAAGGAGACCGAATGGCACTGACTGGGTGGGCTTGTTACAGTTTTCCAGGAGCAAATCTCCAATCTCCGCACATCCCAGCGTTAATTTATTCGGCAATGAAGATTTTTTCTTGCGGGTGGTCAACGTGGGTTGTCGCCTACTGAGGATAGAATACTGTTGCACACCTATGGCTGGACAAGGGGTCCCGTGCTGCTGAGAGCTACCTGGTGGGGAGCCGCCAAGAATGCAGGGGGAACCCAGTGAGGTGGCCACCTGCTACCTGGTGCGATGGCAGACCTGGTTTGTGAGCAGAAGATAAAACTGCTCGATTAAACTTTCTGTAACTTTGTCGGCACCAGAAACATGGCGACTCTTGTGTACTGTGTAGGTGAGGTCCGCTGTATGCCTTTTTCCGGGCTATATGTCAAACAAAGCATTTCACGGTACCTAGGTACATGCAACAATAAAGTGTCATTGAACCCTGGTTGTGAGGGTAAAGAGGGTCGTGGCCTTGAATATTCCAGGTGATGGCAGTCTTCATCCACCACAACTTACAACTTGTTGCTCACTGCCCGACTCTGCAGATCCCAGACATTCTTTCCCAAAGGAAAGGGGAATTCGTTTGTTTCTCCGTCAAGAGCAGTAAACCTTTCATGCCATTCCTCGGCAGACCACAAGATCAATGAAATACCTTCATTCGTCAGCTTTCTGACCAATGCCATAGACATCCACAGACAGTGCTGCAAATGCATGCACGGGTCACCAGACATACTCCCTTGCCGCGACAGCACCCTAGTTTAGTGCCATCTCCTACATGCATTGCAAGGCATGTGCATGAATCTAATAGAGAAGGAGGACAACTGATTAGAGCCTGGAGTAATGGCCACAGTGATACTCGCTCTAATGCATTTCTATGCAAGAGGACACAAAAAAAGCTCTCATAAATGCTTGGGAACTAAGAATCAAATGAAAATTAGAAATAAAAGAAAATTAGCCTTGATTAAAAAAAAATGAGTGCTGGAGAAATTAACAGCACTGAAAATCCAATGAATCCCTCGGGGCTGATAATCAGCATCCTTGAATTCTGAAGGATGTAACCATGGTAACAGTGGTTGTCATCTTCCAACATGCTTCAGATTATGAAATGGTTCCTGCAGATTTTTTACAAAGAGTGGAGAGAGAACGGGTAACTATGGACTGGTTAACCTAATATAGCTGACAGGGAAAACATTAAGTTTGTTTTAAAGAATATAATAATCGGTGAATTAGAAAATATCAACAAGATTAAACAAAGCACGGAAGGAAAATTGTGTAAGAAGGAACTGCCGATGCTGGTATAAACCAAAGATAGACACAAAATGCTGGAGTAACCCAACGGGTCAGGCAGCATCTCTGGAGAAAAGGAATAGGTGACGATTTGAGTCGAGACCCTTCTTCAGACTGCAAAGGGTCTGATGAAGGTTTCGACCTGAAACTTCACCTATTCCTTTAGCATTTTGTGTGTATTTGACTGGAAATTTTTGACTGCTCTACTCAGGTTTTTGAGGATATTGGAATATTTAAGGAAGAATATACAATATGCACCAAAGTGTTGGTTGTTATGCTGTACTTTTCTATGTTCGGTGTATGTGGTGTATTTGGGCTGCAGAAGCCCTGTGATCAAATATTTTTTGTGACTGTACGTGCCAACATGGCACACTGGCACTTCTAAAAAGTTTAAAACTAGGGTTTCAAATATTTTAGAATTTGTACTATGTATAAGATTATTAAAATCTTATATAATAAAATTTCTTAATTAAATTATGCAGTCAGGGCCTTAAGCAGCTTGTAAGATGACAATCAACCATTGTCACCACAGTAAGGTAATCAGTAATCAGTCTGAACAAGGGTCTCGACCCGAAACGTCACCCATTCCTTCTCTCCTGAGATGCTGCCTGACCCAATGAGTTACTCCAGCATTTTGTGATACAGTAAGGACCAATATGCATTCTGGCATCTTTTTGTCTGCAAAACCGCACTACTTCTGATAAAGATAGACACAAAATGCTGGAGTAACTTAGCAGGACAGGCAGCATATCTGGAGAGAAGGAATGGGTGACGTTTCAGGTCGAGATCCTTCTTCAGACTGAAGAATGATGATCAGTCAAAAGAAGGGTCTCGACCCGAAACGTCATCCATTCTTTCTCTCCAGAGATTCTGCCTGTCCCGTTGAGTTACTCCAGCGTTTTGTGTCTATCTTCGGTTTAAACCAGCATCAGCAGTTCCTTCCTGCATATTTTATCTGCCGATGATAATGCCCCACATAAGCGCTGAATGTGTAGCAGGATTTTAAGTACAGAGGATTGATGGATTACAATGGCATGCTTTCAATCTGAGTTGACAAACTGGAAACACAGAGGGGAAATAAATGAATCGTTTTTGGGATGCCTGGTAGTGACTAATGTCACACAGCAGAATCAGTGATTGGGCCCCAGCTATTCACATATCAATGTTTGGCTGAGTGGGCATAAGTAATATTTTGAAGTTTCCTAATAACACTAAGCTTGGTACAATACAAAGGTTATACACATTTAGTAAATGGGTAATACATGGCAAATGCAGTTTAATGTAGATAATTTTATGTTCATCCTATTTGGTAGGAAAAACGAAAAGGCAGAATATTACTATCTGTAGAGTGATAGATTGGGATGTGTTGATGTTGAAAGGGCCCTGTGTGTCCCTATATACCAGGACTGACAGCAGACATGCAAGCACAGTCAGCAGTGAAGAAGACAAATTGTACCTGGTCTTCATTGGAGGAGGTTTTAAGTACAGGAGATCAATGGTCAATAGCGTTGTAAAATGGTGCCAAAATGGTGCCTCTTGCATATGGACTTGGTGGACAGTTCTGTGCATCCGGTACTGACCGGGATAATTGTGCTTATGTACAGGGATAGTCTTGCCGGTCTATCTGCAAAAAATATATTTCACTGCACCTGGTACACGTGACAATAGGCATTGACCATTGACCATTGGTCAACATGGTCTTCATTGGGGGAGGTTTTAAGTACAGGAGCTCGGATATCCTCCTACAAATGTACAAGGTCATCGTGAGAATCACATCTGGAGTATTGTGTGCAATTTTGGCCTATTACTCATAGGAAGAATATACTTGCTATAGAGGGAGGAGGATTGACCTAACCTGCAGAGTTAAGAAGACATAGGAAAATTCTGGCTGGGGTTGGAAGGTTACAGGGAGGATGCTTCTTCTGGAAGGTAGATCTAGATCAAAGATCAGCATCAGTAAATATGGTAAAACATTTAGCATTGAGATGTGTCAGTTTTAAAAGCCGAATTCTTTAAAAGCCGAATTCTTTGACAGATTAATGTTGTTTGTATTTACTCCAGCAGCTGGGAAGCGGCCAGGTAACAAAAAAAGGCATACCCTGTGGCAAAGTTGATTAGCCTGTTTTACATAAATTAGTAAATCTTCACAAGACATGGTGCTAGAGTAACTCAGAAAGTCAGGCAGCATCTCTGGAGAACATGGATACGCGATGTTTTGGGTAGGGACCCTTCTTCGGACTCTGAAGAAGAGTCCCGACCTGAAACGTCACCTAACCATCCAGAGATGCTGCCCAACTTTGCTGAGTTACTCCAGCACTTTGTGTCATTTTTTTGTAAACCAGCATCTGCAGTTCTTGTTTCTGGTTCACCTTCGTGGTGGATATTTAGAGATTGTAGGGATTGAATGATAAATTGAAGACCAAAATCCAAAGTGACCTGCTCTTGTTATTCAACGGCATTATTGATGCAGAGTCACCAATAATATCCAAGGCTTATCATCAATCAAAAAGGCAGCTGGACCAGCCACATAAATACCATGGCCACTAGAACAGGCCAGAGACTGGGGAGAGTGTGGGGAGTGACTCGCAAACATTCTACTATCTACAAGGCACATGCCAAGGAATACTCTCCATCTGCAGCTCCAACAACTCTTAACAAGTTCAACCTCATTAAGCCAAAGCAGCCACTTATTTTGGAACCCCATCTGACACCATGAACGATCATTCCCTCCTCCGCCATAGTGTGTGATTGCTCCAGAGTGCAATTATTCACAAAGTGCACAGCAGTTATCCCCCCCCGGGTTACTCTGACAGTAACTTTCAAAAACTAAAAATCCCTGCCATGAAAAAGGACTAGTTCCACATATTCACAGAGCCACTAGTACCTGAAGTTCCTCTCTAAATCATGTACTGTTCTGACTAGGCGATGTATTGCTGTTCCTCATCATTGCTAGATTCAAGACTTCTCTACTCTGTGAAATTGTTTTCCCGTGGACTGCCGCACTTGGAGAAGGCATCTCTTCAGCTCACTCACCCTCTTATACATCTGAACATGCCAAGAGCAGCAGCAGCAGCAGCATTCACGACCAGTGTTATTCAAAGGATCATCAGCTATTTGCAGGTTAGTTCCTGATTGATTTCTGTTCTCTGCAGCTATGATTCTGCAGGCTGTATTGATTTCTTGAGTCCGCTAAAGTCTACAGGGACTGAAATGTCCTCACATGTCTGGCTTCAAACTTTTATACAGTCCAGTTTCTTTGGTTTTGTTTAGTGTGGAAATATGCCCTTTGGCCCACCGAGTCTGCGCCGACCAGTGATCCCTGCGCACATACACTATCTTATACACACTAGGGACGATTTACAATTGTACCTAGCCAATTAACCTACAAACCTGTATGCCTTTGGAGTGTGGGAGGAAACCGGAGATCCTGGAGACAACCCATGCAGGTCACAGGGAGAACGTACAAAATCCATACAGACAAGTATCCGTGGTCGGGATCGAACCTGGGTTACTGACGCTGTAAGGCAGCAATTAGATCATTGCACCACCATATCACCCTGGCACGTGCTCGGGCACAAGTGCATTGTTAAGCATTCACCGTGGACTATGGCAGTCTGGGAGAATGGGCAGAGGGCATGTAAAGCAAGAAAAGCTGCTACAAGAGAAAGGAAGAAAAAAGATGAATGATTCCTAAAGAGAAGCTTTATCGCCCAAGCCCATTGAGGAGCACCAAGTCACAGCAACATACGATTATTTACTGTTGATCATCAAGGTCTACCTATTGATGAGTAGAAAGGAACCGCAGATGCTGGTTTATACCAAAGATAGACACAAAGTGCTCGAGTAACTCAACAGGTCAGGCAGCACCTCTGGAGAAAAAGGATGGGTGATATTTCGGGTCGGAACCCTTGTTCTGACTTCAGACTTGCTATTGCTTCCACATCCAGCATCAAATTCCACAATTAGACACTCTAATTGGAGGTCTGTCGTGGGTAAAGATTACAAACAGGAAATAGAGATGATGTTTGAAGGATGTGCTCAGTGTCTTTTTAACCTCCCCATTGGTTTTCCAATGTTACATGCATGGTATGCATGCATGTGGGGGATGGTGGATAAGCAGTGAAGTCAGAAGTCAAGCCATCAATAGGAAGAAGATAGACACAAAGTGTTGGAGTAACTCAACGGGTCAGACAGCATCTCTGGAGAAAAAGGATGGGTGACATTTCGGTCGGGACCCTTCCTCATACTAATTTCTAATTCACCTCTGTCATGTTTAGTTTTTAGTTTAGTTTAGTTTAGAAATATAGCGCAGAAACAGGCCCTTCAGCCCACCAGGTTCGCATCGACCAGCGATCCCCGCACACTAACATTATCCTACACACACTAGGGAATATTTACATTTATACCAAACCAATTACCCTACAAACCTATATGTATTTGAAGCGTGTTCAGAACCCAAAGATCTTGGAGAAAACCCACGCAGGTCACAGGGAGAACGTACAAACACCGTGCAGAAAAGAACCCATAGTCAGGACCGAACCCGGGACTCTGGGGCTGTAAGGCAGTAGCTCTACCGCTGCGCCACCATGCCACCCATAATAACTTGACTTCATTCTCTTTTTGTCATCTTTCTACTGACTTACTTGATCTGTCTTTATCCCTCATAGATTCTTTAGTTTTTTTTCAAAGTTTACATTGCACCTATCTTTATATTATGAACAAACAGGGAGACATTTGGAGGAAATAGTCAGCATGGATTTTAGCGGCCACTTGTTCTTGATGAATGTCAGAGAATTCTTTGAGGAGGGAACAAAATGGTGTCAAAGAAAAGGAAGTTGAGTAATAAACAAATTCCCATAAAACCTTTAACAAGGCTCTACTGGGGAAGATATCAGAGGAGATTAAGAAGCACAGAATCAAGCAGGAAAAGGAGAAAATAAAGACAATCATTTAGAGACATTTTTCTGGTGTGGTTTAAAATGGAGAATGTAAATAGTCTTTTTGAATGAAAAAGGTAGTGTGTGTCATGGAATGAGATGCCAGATTGTCCAGGACAATTCTTTCTTGAACCTCCTGAAGAAGTATCAGCTAGTCGAGTAAAGTTTCAAATGCCACTTTGCATGTCTACAATTGTTTTTGGTATTAAATCAAAACTAATATGCTAGTGCAGAGACGTGGGTGGGACTTTCTGAATATTACTTTTCCTGGGATCCAAAACATAACAGGATTGGATGTAGAAACGATATTTTGCATTTTTGTTTTGCTGATCGCTTCGCAGTCTTACACTGCTTTTAGCACACTGAAGTGATTTAATGTGCCAGTCAAGCTGCCAATGCACACAATGGGATTCCTCAGGGCCTCCTGATAATCAGATAAAGGATTGAGAATGTTTGGAAATTATGTGAATACAAACCTTAAAGAACGAAACCATGAAGCATTTATCCTAGATAAAATAGAACATTCAGGACGTGCATACTCGGTCTTTTAAGGGGTTTGGAAAGAAAAGCAGAGAAAACGTTAATGGTCGAAGATAGACACCAAAAGCTGGAGTAACTCTGTACAGACAAGCACCCGTGGTCAGGATTGAACCAGGGTCTACCATTGCTCTACCATTGCTCTACCATGCCGCCCTCGGCACTTGTGCTCCAATTATCCTTCCTCTACCATAGTGGCACAGTGGTGCAGCTGGTAGAGCTACTGCCTCACAGTGCCAGAAACCAAGGTTCGATCCGGAGCTTGTGCTGCTTGTATGAAGGTTGCACATTCTCCCTGTGACCGCATGGGTTTCCTCGGAATGCTCCAGTTTCCTCGCATATCCCAAAGACGTGCAGGTTTATGTTAATTAGGCTCTGTAAATGACCCTAATGTGTGGGGAGTCGATGCGCAGATAGAATTAGCATGAATGGGATATCGATGGTTGGCGTTGACTTCGTGGGCTGAAGGGCCTGTTTCCATTCAGTATTTTTCCAATCATTCAATCAATCAATCAATCGATCGATCGATCGATGCCACCTGTTCCAAATAAACCTTCGTCAGCTTCCTTTATTAATCCTTCCAATTCCCTCTTTTCCTTTAAATACTTCTGCAAAAGCACATTTTCAATCAAACACACCCAGTCTGCTGAATTCTCTTTCCATGGTGCTGAATCCTTTCTCTTTTTCTCCCATTTTGTGAAACAGGGTGAGATCCTTCCTCAACATCAAAATCACAATATTAACTGGACAGCTTGTTTTTCGCAAAAAAAAATAGTTGTCATCAGCAAACACGCACATCTGACAACATAACTACTTTCCATTTTATTCATTCACAGGTAGAGTGGAATATTATGATCCATTTTATACTGATTTCCCGGGACCATATTTTCACTTCCTTCGAAGATCAGAAGTTTCAAGTATGCAGTCTTGAGGGGAATTCAATGAGGACACATGCAATACATTGAACAAACAGGATTCAGTGGCATTTTTACCTGCAAGTATAGCAGGATTCACTCCTATCATGACCCAGAATGGGAGGAAATGATTTGCTCAGCTGGAAAACCACATTATATTAAAATGCAAATGCACTTTGGGATAATTACATTCTACTGACTCGCTTGCTGTCTTGTTAAGTTTTATTACATAAAATGGCCACAGTCATACAATAAAAAGCTCCAAATGTGTCAATTCAAATGATAGTCAGGAAATGCTTTTCATTTGTAATACTTTGGATGGCTGAAGTTTAATTTGAAGTCAGATTAAGCTTTTGCTTTAATAAAAATCTGATATGCATTGAAAACGTGTCATTACTCAGAATTTTATTGGACCTTTATTTATTAAAATCAATTTTTTACAACTTGATTAATTTTCACTGCTCCACTCCAACCAAGATTGAAAAAAATCAGGATTTATTGAACTTGCCTTTGTGAGCTGTATGAAACTTATGCTTAGGGGCCACTTACCTCATTTATCATTGAATCTGAGTAGGTGTGATTAATAAGAGTTGTTCAAATTGTGTTGTATTTTGAATGTTTCAAACATCTCAAACTATACTTAAGTTGTCACTGGAATGCATGTCTGGGCTCCAATAACAATAATTGTTCCTGGTGATTTAAACTCAACTGCCAAAAGCAAAGAGAAGGAAATGTGGATTTGAGATTTGATTAACAATGCGACAAAGGAGCACTCTTACCTGAGCTAGGCTATAGGTTTGCATGAGTGTTGAGTACTTCAAGCTTGAACATTCAATCATATATAAAATTGCCAACAAATTATACTTGGGACGATGATGGTCTAAAATAACAACTTCACTTTCTCACTCTCTCTAGAAGACTGGGGCGAAGTGCACATTTGATCATCATTGACTTCTAACGTCGTAAGTACATTGTTTAGTAAGAGGTTGCAACATATCAGGAATGCCCACAGTTTGATTCCCCATACAAAATTACAATGGTAGGCAAACCACAGTGGATCATGGCTGTCAGGGAAGCTGGAATTTATGTGCGTCTATCGTTCCTTTTTTCCATCATTCTTGTTTAAAGTCATAGAGTCTTAAAGCGTGGAAACAGGCCCTTCGGCCCAACTTGCCAAATCTGCCAACATGTTCCAGCTACATTTGTCCCACCCGCCTGCATTAAGCCCATATCCTTCCAAACCTGTCCTGTCCATGCACCTGTCCAACTGTTTCATTAACATTACGATGGTCCCTGCCTCAACTACCTCCTCTCTACTTTATCATTATAAAAGTTGCACAATGGGTAAAATTGCAGTGGGACACAATTATTTTGTGCGAGCTTGATCTGAGGATTGCAAATTGCGCTCAGTAAATCTATGGAGCCCTCTCGTTATCATTGAGGACATAGAACTTGTGTAACTCTTGCTGACAGCCACTTATTGAACACAAGAATAATTGCTCAATGTATGGACAACCATTGCTTAGTGTATGAAGGGCTATTGTTCTGTTCACTCATATCCATTTTAATGACATCTGACATCTACCTCATTTATCATGGCGATTTATCATACAATATGATAGAGTTTGGTTTCCATAATGACAGTTTAGTGGTCTTTCGTCCTTATTGTTACCAGCAGCTTTGCTTACCACAGGGAGATTGATGAGGATGAAGCAGATTCATTACCTCATGTTACTTCTCTCACTGCCTATCCAAGATTAAAATGACAACCATGTCCTTTAGAACTCCATCACCAAAACACAAGGTTTAATCTCCCTTTCTGCACCCTTGCTTATTTATTTATTTGAGTCTGAAGAAGCGTCTCGACCCAAAACATCACCCATTCCTTCTCTCTAGAGATGCTGCCTGTCCCGCTGAGTTACTCCAGGATTTTGCGCCTATCTTCAGTGTAAACCAGCATCTGCAGTTCATTCCTACACATATTTATTTTGTTTATTTGATTTAAATATACAAGCTGCTACGACGTGGTTTGAACTCACATCTCTGGACTGTTAGCCTATGCGCATGTATTGCCAGGTCAGTACCACAGCCAGTGCACCACCATGCACCTTACCTGATGCATGTGTGACTGCCATAGAAATATTATTTCTCCTGTCAATCCAGCAAAGCCATGGATGTTTCATTGTCAATCCCAACAGTAACAGTGTTGAATAGTGATAGATTGGTTGTCAGAAAGACATCCAGGACATCACATCGTCACCTCTGCACCTCTGCTGTGACTCCATATGAGAACATTAGACTTGAGACTTTAGAGATACAGCGTGGAAACAGGCCTTCCGGCCCTCCGAGTCCGCACTGACCCTTGTGCACTAACACTATCCTGCACATTACGGGCTATTTTTATAACAACTTACTGTAGCCAATTAACCTACAAACCTTCACATCTTTGGAATGTGGTAGGAAACCGATGCACTCGGAGAAAACCCACGCTGTCACAGGGAGAACATACAAACTCCACACAGACAGCATCTGTAGTCATGATCAAACACAGATCTCTGGTGCTGTAAGGCATCAACTCTACCCCTGCGCCACAGTGCCGCCCTATATTTTATAAGGATTAGCAGTTATATATTAGGATCATATGAACATTTCTTAGAAGTCCAGATACTTTTCTAAAATTTTGAGTTAACTTTGCATAGCTTCCAACAGTCAAACTTAAATCTGTGATAACAGTGAATTTTTAATAGACTTTGAAATGTTTCAGCCTGTGGAGTTGTAGAGGCTCTGCTTCACTGCCTTTAGACATCACAGGCAGAAACGAAATTCTGTTATTTTGAGACATCCATTTGGCCATTGCGACAAAATGTCGTTTCAGTGCATAACAGCACTAAAATGCAGCCTCGATTCTGTGACAAAGTCGGGCTGTTAGCACATCTAATTTGGTCAATAAAACAGTAACTGTGGCATTAAACGCACCACGCAAAGTGATCATCACAAATAACAAAATGCTGCTCAATCCTCACACCGAAACTAAACAGGAACTGCATTGAAATGAGTCACAGAGTAATTAGCTACATGGAAAAACTTGTTCTACTCCAGTTTTTGAAATGCTTGTTTAAAGCTGTGAATGATATCTAATTATTACAATACATTCTTGCCTTCTGTAATTAGTGAGAATATGCTTTCAGTTCTGGGAGGAATCTGAGGTGTGCATGATTAGGTCACATGAACAAGCTCTACTTACACATAAAAAGAGAAAAAATGATAAATCAGCTGCTTATAATTGCCGTAATCCACGCTGTACAACGATCACCTGTACACTAGTTCTCTCCTACATTCTAGAGCCAACTTTTTACACAAGCCAATTAACATACAAATCTGCACATCTTTGATTTGGGAGGATGTGGGAACATGTGGGAGGAAACCAGAGCACCCGGAGAAAACCCATGTGGTCACAGGGAGAACGTACAAACTCCATACAGACAGTGGAGAAAACCCATGAGATGACAGGGAGACCGTACAAACTCTGTACAGACAGCACCTTTAGTCAGGATCCAACCCAGGTCTCTGGTGCTGTAAGGCAGCAACTCTACCACTGCACCATTTCTCTGCTATTGGATTGAACCCGGGTTTCAGGCGCTGTAAGGCAGCAACTCTATCGCTGTGCCACCAATGCTCTTGTTCTTCATTTCCTTAGTTACCAACGGACTCACATTGCTGGTGAAAGTCCCAGGTTTCTGCTTCCTATCCCCACTTTTTTCCCAGCACAAGTTCCAGTTATATGTCAATAAACCCACATGTTGACTTTGCTCTGTATTCACCATCCATCCTCAGCTACTCCCATTTCCATGGAGTACTGCCCCATTAAATACAGCTGAGGTTGTACACATCATCTCCATTCTGGTGAATAAGTCAAAATAACTTGGTACAATTGGGCTCCTCCCTCTGAGTTGACTTCTAGATTTCACCTATGGAATTCCACACCCTGTGACTACACAACTCCTGCCAATGACATCAGGTTAGTTGGCTATTGAGCCAACATTCAAACTCAAGGTTTTGTAGTTCTGAGCAATTGTGATTAAAGGGAACTTTCTGTGGAGCAAATGGTAAAACTGCCTAGTCTTGTTTAAATCAAACAATTTTAGATGCAAAATGCACTGCAGACCAGCACCCGATTACATGTGGTAAGCAAGGAAGTTCGAGCAGTGTATAATAGAGTGACACATGAGGAAGGAAACAATCTCTGTTGACTGAAAATCATTTAGCAGGCCAGTCTGGGGATCAGCTTACAGCTCACAAACGCAGGGTTCAAACAGAAGAAAACCATGAATAATGGCCATTACATTTCAGACAAAAAGTACAAATACTATGAACATATAGTATGAAGAACATCAGTCTGAAGAAGGGTCTCGACCCGAAACGTCACCCATTCCTTCTCTCCTGAGATGTTGCCTGACCTGCTGAGTTACTCCAGCATTTTGTGAAATAAATACCTTCGATTTGTACCAGCATCTGCAGTTATTTTCTTACAATACTATGAACATAGATCACTCACAAACAGCTTGTTACCTGATTGAAATCAGGTTAACAGATAATTGAGTCAAATTTCAAACAACCAAGAGGTAACACCAGCTCTGCAGCAAGCAGTGAATACTTAACATTTCACCAAAAGCAGCAGAATCAATAAGAACTACCTTGTGTAAAACCAGCTCTGCTACAATGAATGGGACATAAATGCCATTGTATTGACCCAGCTGATCAATAACAGATTTCAGAAAGTATTATGGTGGATAGCAGGAAGGAGAAAAACCCCAGAAATAGGTTGAAAGTAAGAGTGTGTTACAATCTTACTACGGACTTAATTCATTTGCGAAATTATACCGAATTTTTCAGATTTCTCTAAGACGAAAGAAATTGGTTTTATATTAACTTTTAAGTATATTCAGGAGCCAACTATCATATTGTGCCTAAGTGAGTTTCCAAGAAATTAGTTCAAAACTGAGCAACTCATTGTGACGTTCGAGATGTACCCCAGTGAAAATATCAGGTTGGGGGAAAATCAGTAGTGGGAGTAGGCACGGTTCAGAATGCTGGGTAAAAATGGGAATTCTACCCAGTAGGAGTAGGACATTCCTAGAGGCAGGAAACATGTTCCCGATGTTGGGGGAGTCCCGAACCATGGGCCACAGTTTAAGAATAAGGGGTAAGCCATTTAGAATGGAGATGAGGAAAACTTTTTCACTCCGAGAGTTGTGAAGCTGCGGAACTCTCTGCCTCAGAAGGCAGTGGAGGCCAAGTCCCTGGATGCTTTCAAGAGAGAATTAGATGGAGCTCTTAATGATAGCGGAATCAAGGGATATGGGGAGAAGGCAGGAACGTGGTCCTGATTGTGGATGATCAGCCATGATCACGGTGAATGGCAGTGCTTGCTCGAAGGGCCGAATGGCCTCCTCCTGCACCTATTGTGTATTGTCTATTGTCTATTGTCTGTTGTCCATTTTTCTGGTTGGTCGGTTCCTCCAGCACCGACTTTGTTGCCCATAAGTGAACAGTGCAGGTCTCCATTTCCCCTGCAACAAAATGTTGCAACACCAACGGCATCAGTACACTGAGGATCCTGCACTTTGCTACCCCACTAAAACCTTTCCCAAATGACTGAAACTTCTCGTTGTGTTTGCTATTATCTTTCCTGTCCAGGATTACAGTAGATCTATGGCTAAAAATCTTCAGATTTAGTTTAGTTTAGTTTATTGTCGTGAGTACCGAGGTACAGTGAAAAGCTTTTATTGTGTGCTGACCAGTCGGCGGAAAAACAATACACGATGACAATCGAGCCATTCAGTGTACAGATAAGTGATAAAGGGAATAACGTGAATAATGTGGGTAAAATGGGACTTCCCTCATGATTGAAAGGGTGTGATTAGAGAAGGCATGGGGATTTCTTGAGGAGAACACTCCCATTCCCCTTCTTCAGGAAGTTGAAGTAGTAGGACAAGATTGGAGCAAGATAAAGCCAGTAAATTCCGATTAATGATAGTCAAACAGAAGGAATAAAATTGTATGAAGCACACAATGTCTTTTCTTGCCCTAATTCAATGATGATGTGCCTTTTGAGGTGCTAGGTAATCATAGAAGGCTTAAACATAGGGCCTGACATTGTGGCAATGAGCAGCTGATAACAACTGCTGAAGACTCTAATTTGAAAAGGAGTTAGTGTCCTTTCCTGACATCAGTCACATGGAGAGCAGTGTGATGTCCAATGATGTGAAGCCAATATTATCATTTTTTTTAACGTCGCACTCCATAAGAAAAAGGAAGAACGACCATCAGATTGAGATCATATTGCCAGTGATGTTGAGGGAACGTCATCTCATCCCGACTTGCGACATTTTGATTTTCTGTTTTCAATTCAATTATGTTTCTATTAAATAAGGAAAGCTCTATTACATGTCAAAATGTAATGCTATTTTTGAGCTGAAATGGGATAACTTTAAAAATGGCCCAAATATTGAAGTTATGGCACTGCAATTACTACACTGGCGACTTCCTGGTGATGTGGAAAATTGCACAGATATGTCATGTTTACAGAAGGAAGGACAAACCCAATCCCACATCTTCATCAAAAAGACCACAGTGCTTCAAGAAACATGCTCAGCACCACCTTCTGAAGGGCAATTAGGAAAGGGCAATGAAAACTGGCTTGCCCAGTAAAGATCACCTTAAAGCTATGCCTTCTCGTATTTGATATTCCCATCCTGGGGGAAAAGGTTCCAAATGGATGGATAAGGTTCCTTTTGGAGAGGGCAGGTTGGAAGGGATATGGGCCAAACATAGGCTGGTGGGACTAGTGTAGCTGGGACATGTTGGCCGGTGTTGGCAAATTGGGCTGAAGGGCCTGTTTCCACACTGTATCACTCTATGACTCTACGACTCTGTAAATCTCTACCCTATCTGTTCCTCTCGTAATTTTATATAATTCTATTAAATTTTCCCTCAGCCTCTGTTCCACCCTCTCCAAAGCCTCCACATCTTTTCTGTAATGGGGTGACCAGAACTGCACACAATACTCCAAAGTTGGCCTAACCATAGTCCTATAAAGTTGTAGCCTGACCTCTTGGCTCTTATTCTCAATGCCCCAAATGATGAAGGCAGGTACGCATCGTTTATTACTCTATCCACTTGTGTTGCCACTTTTGGGGAGCTTTAGACTAGGACCCCAAAATTGCTCTGTACATCAATGCTGTAGGTCATTTCTCTGCTCTCTCTCTCTTTTTGGGGTGTAGAGCTGGATATGAGGCCAGGCCAAAAAGCAAATTCAACCAACAGACATCACTAAAGGGCCTGTCCCACTTAGGCGATTTTTTAGGCGACTGCCGGCGACTGTCAAAGTCGTAGCAGATCGCCAACATTTTCTTTTACCCGATGACAATGACCAAGACAATGCCGAGTCAGGTCGATACAAGTCACTTTTTTTGTGACACTAGCACCTTGCTAAGAGATTACACCGTCTTCAGAAACATCGTAAAATTCCCATGCTTACCTGACCGTCAAACTGTCGTCTCCAATCTACCTGTCAAATGTCCTGATGGTAAATAAATTGGTTAAACAAACTATCTTCTGGTATCTTCAAATGGCTTTCCTTAATTTAATATTACGTGCTTCTAAATGCATCTGCGACAACCTAGCAAACCTGGTGACAGCATGCGACAGCGCCCGCAATAAGCTACGATACCTGGCGACAAGCCAGCTGTCGCCGAGAAATTTCTATCTGGAAAGTTTTTCCACGACGGGCCGAGATCCGCTACAATTCATTGAAGATGCCTCACGATCGTGCCCGCAACACCCCGGCGAATGTTTGGCGACAGCCTAGTCGCCGGCAGTCGCCTTAAAATCGCCTGTGGGACAGGCCCTTAAGGCTTCCCATGTCAATAGTCTGTGAAGCAACAGAAGTGATGCCTTCAGTGAGAAGGTGGGAGGTTCACATGACTTCCCTCATGCATCAATGATCGATGAGAGGGGCAGAGAGCGCTGCGGAGAGAACGTGCTGAACTGAGGGGTTTAGTAGCATCAGTGACATTGTCCACAGGTTGAAACAGGAAGGTGAATGACTGGTGAATATTCAATTGAACAAACCAGCCTGTTGTGTGTAAGAAGGAACTGCAGATGCTGGTTTAAGCTGAAGATAGATACAAAAAGCTGGAGTAACTCAGCGGGACAGGCAGCATTTCTGGAGAGAAGGAATGGGTGACGTTTCGGATCGAGACCCTTCTTCAGACTGGTTAGGGATAAGGGAAACGAGAGATATAGTCGGTGATGAGGAGAGATAAAGAACAATGAATGTTAAAGAACAAAGAACAATGACTGTCGGGGACCCTGGACAGAGTTGAGGGAAGAGGTATAGGGACAGGTGTTGCATCTTCTGCAGTTGCAGGAGAAGGTACTTGAGGAGGGGGTGGTTTGGGTGGGAAGGGATAAGTTAACCAGGGAGGTGCGGAAGGAACGGTCTCTGTGGAAGGCGGAGAGGGGTGGAGATTGGAAAATGTGGCTAGTGGTGGGATCCCGTTGGAGGTGGCAGAAATTTCGGAGGATTATGTGGTGTATGCGACAGCTGATGGGGTGGAAGATGAGGACTAGGGGGACTCTGTCTCTCTTGTGACTAGGGGGATGGGGAGCAAGGGCGAAGCTGCGGGATACCAAGGAGACATGAGTGAAGGCCTCATCAATGATGGGAGAGGAGAACCCCCATTCCCTAAAGAATGAGGACATCTCGGATGTTCTAGTATGGAACACCTCCGCTCGGGCACAAATGCAGCGTTGATGGAGGAATTGGGAATAGGGGATAGAGTATTTGCCGGAAGCAGGGTGGGAGGAAGTGTAGTCGAGATAGTTGTGGGAGTCAGTGGGTTTGTAATAGATGTCAGTCAATAGTCTATTTCTTGTGATGGAGACTGTGAGATCAAGAAAGGGGAGGGAGGTGTAACAGCTCAGTTGTAATTCTCTTGCCTAATTTGAATATGATGTACGTGTCTGTTTGGGGTAAAATGAATTGATTTTAATAAGCAGAAAATCATAAGAGGCATACCCTCTGGTATGCGAAACACTGCTCTCTGAGCATAAAAAATTAAATTGCTATTCAGTTGCTATGGTTTCTCTTCCATTTAACAGAATCTTTTGTTAAGGTTTCTCAATCCCAGGGTCTTCTATTTTTGGAATCAGAGTGTTGGTTTGCCATCATCGCTTTTTTATGAGATTTTCATAGTGCAGAAAGGGAACTTAGAAACATAGATGCAGGAATAGGTCATTCGGTCCTTCGAGCCAGCACCACCATTCAATATTCAGAATTAGAGCAAACAAAAATAGCTACCTACAGTCACTATATCCATGGACTATCCCAGAGTGGAACATCTTTTCCGACACTTCCAGATGTGCGCCAACCTTGTCACTCTTCAAGTCACAGCTCGACAACTTGGACATGGATCATCTCACCAAACTTTCCCACATAAAAATCTAAATAACCTTTTTGTAACCAGTACCCATGCGAGCGAAACCTGCACGAGGTAGCCCAGCTGTTGGCGGTTATGCAGTAGAAAACAGAAACCGAATATGATCATGGTTGATCATCTAAAATCTGTACCCCATTCCTGCTTTCTCCCCATATCCCTTGATTCCTTTAGCCCTAAGTGCTATATCTAACTATCCTGAATACTGTTTGGAATTTACACTTGCTGAAGGACAGAATATGTAATAGGCTTGTTAATGTTAAGGAGAAAGGTTGAACCACTGGGCCCACGATCAAAAGTCTGAACCATTGATTCTGAGAAATTAGCTTGACAGCTGGGCAATCGAAATTCAACTAATTAAAATCTGGATTTAAGAATATAGAAACTAGAAACTGCTTGGGAACAGGCCCTTTGGCCCATGATGTATGTGCCGAATATGATATGATATCAATATTTTTTGTTTTAAATTGAGGATGCAAATGCTCTGTGTTTTTTGCATCATCAAAATTGCCAGCACACGATATGACACGATCCGATACAGTAGAACTTTATTGATCCCAGGAGGGAAATTGATCTGCCAACAGTCATAAAACACAAAATACATGAAACATGAAATTAAAGTGACGAGGGGAAAGGATTGGGGATGTGCAAATATTGAGGGGGGGGGGAGGGGAGTCAGTCTACCCCATGACAGAAGGGGGAGGAGTTGCACAGTTTGATAGCCACAGGGAAGAAGGATTTCCTGTGGTGTTCTGTATACAGATACACACACAGATATCAATACCATTGCCAACAATTGTTTCCGTGTTGGAAAGCCAACCTTTTTGAGCCATATTTCTCTTTGTTTTGAATTTATTGATTCATGTGATATGGATGATGTATTCGCATGGCATGATCAATAAATTTAAAAAAATAGAAGTATGACTGAAAAGATTGGCTTTGCAACTGAGGAGCAATCCTTAGCAATGGCACTGACAGCTGTGTGTGCTGGCAATACTGATGTTGCAATGTGCCTCACAGATTAAAGTGCATCCATTCCACAAGTGGCATTAATGCAGAACATTTGCGGAATGGGGTCAAGGAAAGAGCGTTCACGTCGCGGCCCTGTTCCCACCAATCTTTCCACCACTACGCACAAGAAGCACAAGAAGCACAAAATGCCATTGTTTGCAGATGCTGAGAAGTGTGCTCAATTTCTAATCTTGTGACGTGGACTCGATAAGAAGAAGATTTGCAGAATGGCACTAATGGCACCAACAATATTGGCAGAATGCGCAGCGACTTCTAGACAAGGGTAAAATGAAATGGTCAGAGCATTGACGTGGACATTAATTTTGCAACAGATTTCTCATTCATGACTAAGGATACATGACTAAGCTAGACTGGGGAAATGAGTTCAGTATGACCACTTCAAATTTATGAATGCAATTGTGAAGTCAATGTTACAATGTTACAAAGGATACCCGCACGTTATAGAACCCCAGTATCTGTACCACGTCAGGCACTACACTAATCTGTGAAATGCCTCAGCCTTCCTAATATTTGCCAAAGAATCAGCTTTAAGAGGAGTTAGATAAATAAGGATGAAATTAAGTTCTAGTGAAGAAAAGCCAGCATGATGGGCAGTGGACAAGATTGCTCAACCAAGTGACGATTTAAGGTGACATTCAACCAAATAGTTAAGGTGTCCACTTGATAGGGTTTATGTGCAGAGTTAGCAGAAGCTGAGGTCTTCTGCACATAGCTCAGCAATGTTCATGTGTTTAATTGTGTGTGAATGAGAACTGTCAGCAATATTTGGCAGTCAATATATATAAGAGCCTTCATACTTGCAGAAAACTACCGTGTGGCATTAAATCATTATCCACGGTCTTTACAAGATGTAATTCACAGTCAAATAATAATGATAGGAAGGAAGAAAAATAAATTTTAAGTATTAGAAGTGTTCAAGAATATAATGTCATCTCAAATTGGTATTGATAGGCACAATTTATTGTCTGCTAAAAGTAGATGCAAATCGATTACACCCAGCGAGAAAGCAGAAACTACTGCAGTGACAAAGAAACCTCAAAACACTTGCAGAACCTTGGTCTTTCTAAAGGGCCTGTCCCACTTTAGGTGATTTTAAGGCGACTGCCGGCGACTAGGCTGTCGCCGGCAGTTCGCCGGGTGTCGCGGGCATGATCGTGAGGAGTCTTCCAAGAATTGTAGTGGATCTCAGCGCGTCGCTGAGAAATCATCCGGAGCGAAATTTCTCTTCAACAGCTGGCTTGTCGCCAGGTATCGTTGCTTATTGCGGGCGCTGTCGCCTGCTGTCCCCAGGTTTGCTAGGTTCTCTTAGATGCATTTAGAAGCACATAATATTAAAATAAGTAAAGTCATTTCAAAATACCATAAAATGCTTGTGTTTAACCAATTTATTTACCATCAGGACATTTGACAAGTAGATTGGAGGCGACAGTTTGACGGTCAGGTAAACGTGGGAATTTTGCGATGTTTATGGCCATCAGCCATTACATTTAAAGTGGGCTACCATCCCAGATATGCAACCCAGAAACCAGACATGCATCTCCCATACATTTTCAAACAATGCCCACACACTTTTCACAAAAATCCACTTAACAACTTTAATTTTTTAAAAAAAATACAGTTTTAAGTAAACTGGAAGTAAATCCAGTTTATGCCTTGTTACAGTGATGCTTGCTTTTTAAGTAACCCATACAAGATGTTATAGTTCAAAACTCTCAAGTACTTACTGACTTGTCAGTGATTTCAGCGAAAATTAGGACGCCGGAGAAGCATTGACAGAGTGGGAATTTCACAATATTTCTGAAGACGCTGTAATCTCGACCTGATTCGGCATTGTCGTGGTCATTGTCGTCGGGTAAAAGAAAAGTTCGCCGATCTGCTACGACTTTGACAGTCGCCGGCAGTCGCCTTAAAATCGCCTAAAGTGGCACAGGCCCTTAAGGCATGGTGCAGAATTATACTGTTGAAAAAAGCAAGAAATATAGTTGGGGCAAATGATCCAAAAAGTTGCCTGTCCAATTCCTCCCCAGATGCTGCCTGACCCACTGAGTTCCTCCAGCACTATGTGTTTTACTCAAGATTCCAGCATATTTGAAGAAACTGACACTTGAATCTATGTAAGTACACTATAATACAACATGTACATTGAAATGTGATTCTTCAAATTATGGATTAGGAATTTCAAGCAGTTGTTTCATGAAAAAATGGACAAAAAATGTCCTTCATGGTGTAGTTTGAAGAAGAGTGGGATAAATTATGGTTAAAGTGAGAAATAGGCTTTCAGGATTGTGAATGGAGTTAAAGAGTTTAAACAATTTGCTATTTGACAGATATTTCCCCTTGGTTATGGACCACAAGCTCCAGATAGCTGTTCATTGTCCAATGTTGGCTCTAACCACAAGGCTGTGTCAGCAATGCAAAGGTTGGCCTCGGTGTGATTATATGTTTGAACCAATATTCTTTTGAAGATGCATCATCAAGGTTACCGTATGGAAATTCAAGTGTAGGGAATGAATGACTTCCACATCTTCATGTCGAAAACAGTTACTGCAATGGAGAGAGTCAAGAAGAATCAAAAATATATCTGAAATGAGTATGGGAAGAAAATTGGATGGACTGAATGAGATAAATGTTTAGAGATTAGACAGTACCATGAGAGAGGCAGGAGAATGGGGTTGAGAGGGAAAGATAAATCAGCCATGATTGAATGGTGGAGTAGACTTGATAGGCCAAATGACCTAATTCTCCTCCTACAACTTATGAACTTATGAGATGATATGAGTTGACAATGGAACAAAGTTGTGTTAAATGGAGAGATGAAGTGGTTAAGAAGACAGTTTTTAGAAAAGTGTCCAACAGAATATTCAATAAAATATATGTTAATAATACACACACAAAAATATAATACATACATAGCAATAGACAGAGGCTTTGGCTGGAATTATTCCACCGTTTCCTTTATCTCTATTTGACTACTTTATGAAACCAAGTACCAAGTGGCATTTGTTACTTTGTTTACCACATCACCCAAAGTCAAACGGAGTGACCAAGAGATCAGTCAGAATCATCACAGCACCGAAAAGCCATATATTACACAGAGGCTCAACAAAAATGAAGCAAATCATCATCTCATTGTTAGACTGTGGAATTGCGACACATTCTACAACAGGAGTTCACTGAAGACTTAGAAAATAATTGAGTAGGTAAGAACTGCAAATGCTGGTTTAAACTGAAGATAGCCACAAAAGGCTGGAGTAACTCAATGGGACAGGCAGCATCTCTGGATGGAAGGAATGGCTGATGTTTCAGCTCGACCCGAAACGTCACCCATTCCTTCTTGCCAGAGATGCTGCCTGTCCCGCTGAGTTACTCCAGCTTTTTGTGTCTAGAAAATAGTTGAGTTTAGTTCAGCCAAATCTTGGGCGATGAGTGGCAGAGAAGCAGTTGAGACGGAAACTAAATTATTGCTTGAGTTGTGGCAAGAAACAATTCAAGCAGCATGACAGAATTTGTGTGTTAATACCATCTATCAAATCTGACAATTGGAACTGGGTATTGAGAGATTGTTGAAATACACATTACAAAGGGAGATCTGATGAAAACGGCAGATAGAGTCAAGAGTGTACTGGTAATTAATTTAATTCCATGTAGAAATGTACAGGGGAATATTGCAGGGTTATGCAATCATGAATCTATTTCAAAAGATGATCCATTGGAGACAGTGAAGGAACCCATAAGGTGCTGGAGTAATTGAATGGGTCAGGCAGTGTTTCTGGAGAAGATGGATAGGTGACATTTTGGGTTGAGTCTGAAGAAGGGCACTGATCTGAAATGTCACCTATTCATGTTCTCCAGAGATGCTGCCTGACCCGTTGAGTTACTTTAACACTTTGTGTAATTTTTTTGTAAAGCAGTGTCTACGATTCCTTTTGTCCAGAGTGAGGGGACCATTAGATTCTACTCTGGAGACACAAGGAACTGCATAGGTTGGAATCTTGCATAGAAGACAAAGTGCTGGAGTAACTCAGCGAGTCGGGCAGCCAGTCTGGAGGAAAGTTTTGGGTCAGAGCCCTTCTTTAGCCTGAAGAATAGTCCCGACCCAAAACATTGCCTACCTATATCCTCCCAAGATGCTTCCTGACCCACTAAGTTACTCCGCCACTTTGTGTTCTACATTAAATTAAGCTATTGAGTTGTGTAGAAGTGCCTTCCTTAGGCCAAGATGTGGATAAAGTGGCATTAGTTTCTATGAGAAGAATACATCAGCTCAGGACAACTTGTGAATGGGTTACATCTATAAATGGCCTAAATTTGCAAATTACTCTACCTTGGAAAGGGGAAAACTGAATAGCACACATAATCAGCAATCAGCAGTAGCAGCAGCAGCAATCAGCAGCAGCAGCAGCAATCAGCAGCAGCAATCAGCAGCAGCAAGCAGCAAGCAGCAGTAGCAGCAGCAGCAAGCAGCAGCAAGCAGCACGCAGCACCAAGCAGCACCAAGCAGCACCAAGCAGCACCAAGCAGCACCAAGCAGCACCAAGCAGCACCAAGCAGCACCAAGCTGTGTTGCTTGGGAAGTAGTGTGTGGGGATTGTGTGGAGATAGTAAGGAGTAAGACCTGTGTGATCTCCCGGACTAGTTTCGATCGCCTAGCTTGGGGTCGGAGAGGAATTTCCCGGATTTTTTCCCAAATTGGCCTGGGTTTTTTATCTGGTTTTTCGCCTCTCCCAGGAGATCACTCAGTTCTTTTGGGTGGGCGGTTGGAGCGGTTGGAGTAGCGGCCGGGCGGTAGGTTTAGTAACCGAGCGCGGGGCTTTGTTTGGAGAGTATGACTACCAGGGCAGTTTTTTGTTCTGGGTGTCAGATGTGGGGAATCTGGGAGTCTGATAGTCTTCCAGACATCCACATCTGCGCCAGGTGTGACGAGATGGGGCTCCTAAGGGACCGTATTAGGAACCTGGAGCGGCAGATTGATGACCTCCGTCTGATCAGGGAGGGTGAGGAGGTTATAGATAGGAGTTACAGGGAGGTGGTCACTCCTAGACCACGGGAGGTAGACAAGTGGGTCACTGTTAGGGGGGCAAGGAACAGAGGCAGGGACTAGGGAGTACCCCGGTGGCTGTACCCCTTGGAAATAAGTACTCCTGTTTAAGTACTGTTGGGGGGGACAGCCTACCTGGGGGTAACGACGGTGCCCGGGCCTCTGGCAAGGAGTCCGGCCCTGTTGCTCAGAAGGGTAGGGAAAGGAAGAGGAGAGCAGTAGTAATAGGGGACTCTATAGTGAGGGGGTCAGATAGGCGTTTCTGTGGACGCAGTCGGGAGACCCGGATGGTGGTTTGCCTCCCTGGTGCCGGTGTCCGGGATGTGTCTGAGCGTGTCCAGGATATCCTGAAAGGGGAGGGAGAGGAGCCAGAGGTCGTGGTACATATAGGTACCAACAATATAGGTAGGATAAGGGAAGAGGTCCTGAAAGGAGAATTCAGGGGGCTAGGAAGAGAGTTAAAAAAAAGGACTTCCAAAGTAATAATCTCAGGCTTACTGCCTGTGCCACGCGATAGTGAGAATAGGAATGGAGTGAGGTGGAGGATAAATACGTGGCTGAGGAACTGGTGCAGGGAGCAGGGTTTCAAGTTTCTGGATCATTGGGACCTCTTCTGGGGGAAGTATGACCTGTACAAAAAGGATGGGTTGCATCTGAACCCGAGGGGAACCAATATCCTGGCGGGGAGATTTGCTAAAATAACTGCGGAGACTTTAAACTAGTACGGTTGGGGGGAGGGACTCAAACACAGATAGCTAATAGGCAGTGTGTGAGGCAGGAGGCAGAAAAGGGAAACACTCAGACCCAATATGTAGGAGAGAAAGAAGGGAAAAGAAATAAAAACTGAGAATAAGAAATGATGGGTCCCTTAAATGTGTATATTTTAATGCTAGGAGCATTGTAAGAAAGGTGGATGAGCTTAGAGCCTGGATTGTTAGGGCGGCACGGTAGCGCAGCGGTAGAGTTGCTGCTTTACAGCGAATGCAGCGCCGGAGACTCAGGTTCGATCCTGACTACGGGTGCTGCACTGTAAGGAGTTTGTACGTTCTCCCCGTGACCTGCGTGGGTTTTCTCCGAGATCTTCGGTTTCCTCCCACACTCCAAAGACGTACAGGTATGTAGGTTAATTGGCTGGGTAAAATGTAAAAATTGTCCCTAATGGGTGTAGGATAGTGTTAATGTGCGGGGATCACTGGGCGGCACGGACTTGGAGGGCCGAAAAGGCCTGTTTCCGGCTGTATATATATGATATGATATGATGATAATCGTATGACATATATGTATGGCACATACTGAAATGTGTTGTAGTTAGGGTTGAATAAACTAGGTACATCTTTTCCAGCAGCAGCTTGTGTCTCTTCATTTTTCTCTATGTACTTTTTCGTGTCTCATTAGAAGTAAAGAATATATGCACAGGTATACACGTTATGGAAGGCCAAGGCAGGAGAAAGCACATCAGCCAAGGGTGGGGGTCACGAGTTAGTGGACAACGGACACTTCAGGATTTTCTAGGGCTGGAGGATATTGCTGCGGGAGGAAATGTAGTGGTCATGGAGGGTTTTAACCAACAAGTTTGAGAATTTGGGCAGTTTTGCAAAAGACAGCCAGTTTTAGTCGGGGAGCAGAAGAATGAAGGGAGAATGGGGCTTGGTTTGAATTAGGAGATGAGTTTGGATGATCAGATGCTGATGGAAAGTACCATGTAAAAAAGAGTTTTGCTTCTTTGATCCTAAATGATCAGTCGTCAGCTGAGGTCTCAGCTTTGTCCCCCTATGTCCCCATCTTAATCATTTCTGAGCTTGACGATGCTGAAATATTTTTTCTGCAGCCTCCTCCTTTGTGCTCAATTCTTTATCAAGGTGCCTTCATCCCAGAGAGTGGAGACTTTCATAGATCTTCAGTTCCCCTGGACACCCACCTCTGGCCAATGCTCTCTCCAGATCTATTCATTGCTAACTGCCAAGGTAACCTTGGCTATCTTAACCTTTCCACTCTCCTCTAGCACTTGATCCCACCTGTTCTGAACTTGCAGCATTTCATTCACTCAGAAACAAACCCCGATATCACCATCATTGACCAAGTAACCTTGTTTACAATTTATCCCCATGGACACCCAGGTTTTCGTATATCAGGAGCACATACCTTCCACACACTCCCTGCAGATTAACATGCTTCTTTCATCTTATTCCCAGTTCTGATAAAGGGGCTTCAACCTTCAAGATTAACCCGGTTTCTCTTCCCTCAAGTGTGGCTCGACCTGTTGAGTTTCCAGCGTTTTCTGTTTTATTCATGCTTATCAGTATTAAATCCAAACGTGCTTTAGAAACATGTAGGTCAATAATAAGAGAAAGGTTACCACAAGGATAAACTGTTACAGTCTTGATCGTATCTTCGATACTGACAGTTGACATTCAGATCATCTAGAATATTTGAAAGCTGTGATGTGCTGAATGCCTGGGTATTTGTACTGAAATTATTATTGTCCGTGTTATTTCTTTGCCAAGTGTGATTTAGAGACATATTATTGATGTAAACACAAGAAACTGCAGATGCTGGATCCTTGAGCAAAACACAAAGTGCTGGAGGAACTCAGCAAGTCAGGCAGCATAAATTCATAAGTTGGTTCATTAGTTATCAGAGCAGAATTAACTACTCCAGCATCTGCGGAATGGACAGACAACTTTTCAGGTCAGGTTCCTTCTTCAGACCAGATATTAATCATGTATACATGAAATAGTGGTATTAAATGAAATGCCATGCATCAATGACCCTCCCATTTTACCTATTTGTTTGGCTATAACAAAGTATTTTTCTTTCAGTAGCTAAAATAGGAAGGAGGTGGTCTTCTTGGAATAGTAAAGTTGCCTTTGAGGACCAGGTGTATTTATTTTAAGTTGCAGTCAGTACTAAATGACAATGTGAGAAAATGGATAAGAGACACATTTCCGATGGTGTATTTTGAGGGAAGTGTGAAAACAGGCGTTGAATATTCTCTGTGGTGATGACACATGCATTTAAAAGTTTGAATTTAGCCCACAGACCTGGGACTAATTGCTAATGACTTTGGTTTGTTCATGCCTGAAGGTGCTAAACTGAAAACTTGTGGATGAAACACTTGACTGCAATTTAAGAGTTGATTTCCAGGAGAAGTGAGTGGTAAGTGTAACGTCCTCTCAAACACCAGCATCAAGGAGGATGCTGGCCTTCAGGCCCTGTTGCAAAACACGAGGGACCAACAGCTTTACAGGAGGTGATGGTGGAGACGTTTCTGTGACCCTGGAAACCAGAGAGGCAAAGAATAATAATAATTGTACACAGGGCCGTCTTAACGCATGGGCCTGATGGGCACTTGCCCGGGGGGCCACGAGCATAGGGGCCCCATGCTGATCTGTGTATGTTAAGTGACTTGCAATAAATAAATACTACTTTAAAAATGTAGGTTCAATAAGTGCTTTTTTCGCAACATTTTCGGTCACTAAGTTCTTCTCACAGCGATCTGTAAGTGCTTTTCGCAACAATGTAGCACCCTAAGTCCATCGCTAAGTGCTTTTCGGTAAGTGCTTTTCGCCGGCACGACAGGGGGGGGGGGGCTGGTAGGGAAAGGGGGGTGGGGGAGAGTAACGGTAGGGGCCCCATTACACTGCTTTGCCCGGGGGCCCATAATGCTGTAAAAACGGCCCTGATTGTACATATCTCTGTCTTTGATGGAACAAAACAATGTGACTCTGAAGGAGGGTCCCGACCCATAACATCACCTCATTCTCCAGAGATGCTGCCTGACCTGCTGCTACTCCAGCACCATGTGTTTTACATAATGTTTCGACATCTGTAGTTCCTTGTGTCGCTATTTTACGGAATTATTATGAGAACCAACTACAGAACCTGCCCCGCACACCCTAGGACCCAGACTTGATCCTGATCTCGAGTGTTGTCTGTGCGGAGATAACACATTCTCCCAGAGTGAACATGGGTTTGCTGCGCTGCACTTTCATCACCTCTCCGGGTGCCTTCTTTGTGTGAGTGTGTGTGCATGATTGTGCTGTGTGTGTATGATTGTGGTGTGTGTGTATGTATGTGGATGTGCATGTGTCTGTGTGTGTATGTGAATGATTGTGGTATGTTTGTGTGTGCGCGCGCGTGTGTGGGCGCGCGCATGTGTGTGTGTGCGTGTGTGTGTGTGTGCACGAGCGTGTGTGTGTTTGTGTGTGTGCGAGCGTGTGTGTGCGTGTGCATGTGTGTGTGTGTGTGTATGTGTGTGTGTGTGTGTGTGTGTTCGCAAGTGCACCTACATCTTATTCAATAGCTGTAGGATATATTGGAGGTGTGAACTAGGAGCCAATGTAATTCAGGCAACTGTGGCTGATGGGCGAACAGATGTTGAATTTGACACAAGCAGCAGAGATTTGTACGAGTGCCAATTTATTGTAAGGCATGATGACAGCTACTCAGGAGTGTTATGGAATAATGAATACAAGAGTATAGATGAGGGTTCGGGTAACAGAAGAGCAGGGACATTGGAAACATAGGCCAATATTGAAATAGGCAGAGTTCACACCTCCAACACATGCAGCAACTCTTAAACTAAATATAGAGGTGTGTTGGTGGTGGTCGGGTATAAGTCGTCGACGACGACACATCCACAGGCCATGAAACACCTGTTGGGCTCCTGTTTGACTTCCACACAGAACTATTTTGAGACCCAGTACCTGCAGTGGTGTGTTCCCTTCCTGCAGTGTAACTACTACTGCCCCTGGTACTGACTGTTGAGAACATCACACTGTGGGTTCTCCTTTAACCTTTAACTCATGACAGGAGCTGGTTGCTGATGTTACTCCCTGCACCAATAGTGAATGTTGCAACCCCCCCCCCACCTCTTGCTTCCCCTACCTGTTTCTACACTTCTTCCATGTCCATTTAATCAGCGGTGGCACAGCGGTCGAGTTGCTGACTTACAGCAAATGCAGCGCCGGAGACTCAGGTTCGATCCTGACTACGGGTGCTGTACTGTATGGAGTTTGTACGTTCTCCCCGTGACCTGCGTGGGTTTTCTCCGAGATTTTCGGTTTCCTCCCACACTCCAAAGACGTACAGGTATGTAGGTTAATTGGCTTGGTAAATGTAAAAATTGTCCGTAGTGGGTAAAGGATAGTGTTAATGTGCGGGGATCGCTGGGCGGCGCAGACCCGGTGGGCCGAAGGGCCTGTTTCTGCACTGTATCTCTAAATCTAAACAAAACGTTAAAAAATCTAAATCTGCTGGGGATGAGGTGGTTCTTGTTCCTGGTTTCCAGTATTTTCTGTTTGTTTTGCTGCATGTAGGGTAGAAGCCAGACATTGCATAAAATGGCCTTGGCAAGGACTTACCAAGGTCTACAGCGGGTCTGGAGCACTTAATCCTGCCAACGTCATCCTGCTAGGATTATTCATCCAGGTCCTGTAATTACTAATTCTGTATTATAATCTCTACACTACTGCAGACTACTCCATCCCTGGAGAGACTCTCTCCCACATTGCCTTGATACTAGGGAGATACAACAAATGGCAAATAATGATTTACAAAGAAAAGATACAAAGTGCTAGAGTAATTCAGCAGGTCAGGCATCAACTCTGGAGAACATGGATAGGTAGCGCTTCTGGTCTGGACTCCTCTTCAGACTGGGCAGTGAGGCTGAGTCTGAAACGTCACCTATCCATGAGATGCGGCCAGACCAGCAAAGTTACTCCAGCACTTTGTCTTTTTTTGATACTTTGTGATTGTTAAAAAGTGGGCTCATGTCCATGACTACAAAGATGTTTCTAATGGACTTCCTCAGGGCTGAATACTCGGCCTGTTCCTCTTCATCTTACACACCAAAGATATATCCAACCGAGATTGATGGGCCATGAGGATTGGATAGCCATTAGTGTAGAGGTGTGGAGAGGATATCTGGAGAGGAAAGGGAAATGATCTGTGAGGTTGAGAGTGGCGATTAGACTGCAGGAAGATACAGATGGTCTGGTCAGCTGGGTAGGAGTTTACTCCAGAGAAGTATCAGCCAATGCTTTGGGGGAAATGGGGCAAGGCTGGGGAATGGACAAGTGAGGGGATACGGAGATGTTTGTGGATCTGTAAAGGTAAGAGGATGGATAAATATGGAAGTAAAGAGTTACATGGACTACTCTCTTTTATTAACTGAAGGAGAAATACAAAAGAACATTGGAGAACACATGTTATTCCACAATTTGTGGTCCTGAGTTCATTTAAAATCTAATCTCCGCCTCTATCACACGCCCACTACATTACAATAAAGCTGTCATTGCAATACAGGGCGTGCAGAAGAGAGTTATGAGGACATTGCCAGGAATGAAAAATATTAGTTATGAGGAATGATGGAGAGGCTGAGGGTGTTTTAATGGGGCAGAGGAGGCCGAGGAGTGACATAACGGAGGTGTGTAAAATTATGAGGAATGCAGATAGAGTTACTGCGAAGGATTTATTCCGTTAGCAGAAGGAACAAAACACAAAGCTTAGATTTAGATTCATCTGTAGAAGGATTAAAGGGGAAATGAGAAAAAGACATTTCACTCCAATGGTGATTTTGGAGCTCACTGTCTGAAAGTGTGGTCGAGTCATAGAGTTAGTTGTACAGCACAGAAATGGGCTCTTCGGCCCACTATGTTCATGCTGATCTTTTCTCCAGCTACGCTAATCCTGTTTCCCCACATTACCCTTCAATGCCTTGCTTATTTAAGTGTATTTCAAAATGCCCTTTAAATGTGGTAATCGTACCTGATGCCACCATCTTTCTATTCTGGCAGTGCATTTCAGATGCTAACCGTCTCTGTGTAAAAAGTTACCTCTAAGTACCCTTTAAATTTCCCATCATTCACTTTAAAACAAGGTGGGTTGAAGGGCTTGTTTCTGTGGTGTGTAGCTCAATACCCACTTGTGTTTAATGCCCCTACCACAGACAATTCTTATATAACTCTATCAACACACTCCTAAAGCTTCCTGCACACAAAAGAAAACAGGCACAGCCGAATCCCCATAGCTAATCTTTCAATCCAAGCAGCCTCATTCTGCACTCTCTTCAGCACAATCACAGCCTTCCCATCATGTGGTAACTGTGAGACACCAATCAGTTGATAGATATCACCTTGAGAGCAAGGGTTTGAGAAACACCAGCTCGTGTATTCAAGAGAGAGTTAGATTTAGCTCTTAGGGCTAATGGAATCAGGGAATATGGGGAAAAAGTAGGAACAGGATACTGATTGTGGATAGACAATAGGTGCAGGAGTAGACCATTCGGCCCTTCGAGCCAGCACCCACCATTCAATGTGATCATGGCTGGTCATTCTCAATCAGTACCCCGTTCCTGCCTTCTCCCCATACCTCAGCCATGATCATATTGAATGGTGGTGCTTGCACGTAGGGCCGAATGGCCTACTCCTGCACCTATTTTCTATGTTTCTATGTTTCTAGTGTGCAGAGAGTTCTAAAGAAAGAGTGTGAAAGACACCAGTCCATGTACAGATAGCCGTCTTGAGAGGGGGACTGAGATTCACCATCAATCAGCGTACAGATATTCCCCGAGAAGAAGGGTCTTGACCCGAAACATCACCCATTCCTTCTCTCCTGAGATGCTGCCTGACCTGCTGAGTTACTCCAGCATTTTGTGAATAAATACCTTCGATTTGTACCAGCATCTGCAGTTATTTTCTTATACTGTATATACTGTATATATTCCCCGAGAGACAGGGTCGAAGAAACACAAGTGTACAGATATCTCCCTGAGAGACGGGGACTGAGAGACACCAGTTAGTATAGAGATATATTTGTTTCATTTAATATTCACTTTTACAAGTATTTGAAGAAATAGAACCTATAGGACATTAACCCAAAGGTTGGAAGTTGAGACTAAGCTAGGTAGCTCTTTCTTGACTCATGCAGATATGATGGAAAAATGGTTTCCTTATGAATTATGAGCATTCTGTGGCCCCATAATAATCATCCATCAGTTATCCTGAACTGCTACGTTTGCATATTGACATTTTCTGGCAGATGAGAACAAGCTTATTGTCTTAATCATAATCATAATCATAATAGTACTTTATTAGCCAAGTATGTTTTACAACATACGAGGAATTTGATTTGCCATACAGTCATACCATTAAAAAGCAACAAGACACCCAAGTACATTTTAGCATGAACATCCACCACAGTGACTCCTCCACATTCCTCACTGTGATGGAAGGCAACAAAAATTTCAACCCTTCATTGTTCTCCCACGGTCGGGGGCCTCGAGCCTTCGGTTGACGGGATGATCTTGGCTCCCGCAGCCGGCGGTCAGGCCCTTCACATCGGGACAATTAAGCTCCCGCATCGGGGGGGATCTCAGCTCCCCGCGCTGGGCGATCGGACCCTGGGTCGGGGCTAGTTGAACCTTCTGTGACTTTGGAGCTTCCCAACATCAGTCTCTATCCGAGACTTTAGTTTAGTTTAGAGATACAGCGCGGAAACAGGCCGTTCGGCCCACCGATGTGCCGACCAGCGATCCCCACACATTAACACCCTCCTACACACACTTGGGACAATTGTTACATTTACCAAGCCAATTAACCTACATACCTGTAAGTCTTTGGAATGTGGGAGGAAACCGAAGATCTTGGAGAAAACCCACGCAGGTCACGGGGAGAACGTACAACTCCATTCAGACAGCACCCGTGGTCGGGATCGAACCCAGGTCTCCGGCGCTGCATTCGCTGTAAGGCAGCAACTCTACCGCTGTGCCACCGTGACTGGTGACCATGAGAGCTCCTCAATGGTGAAATCCGCAGGCCGCGGTTGGAATGTCGATCCCAGGCAAGGGATTGTAGGCTCTGATGGTAAGTCCATGGCCCGGGGTGGGGCTCAAAGTCAGTCTCTAGCAAGGCCGCCAGCTCCATGATGTTAGGCCGCAGAGCGACCGGAGATACGATCCGGAAAGCAATTGCATCTCCGGCAAGGCAAGAGATTAAAAAAAAGTTGCTCCCGACCCCCTCCCCCACCCCCCACATAAAACAAACCAGAGAACATTAAAACATACTTTTAAAACACACTAAAATAACCAAAAAGACGAAAAGACAGACAGACCGTTGGCGAGGCTGCCATTGCTGATGGCTCCACCTGGTGGGAAATTGTAACTAACTCCAGTGTGTACATAATGCTGCTATGAATATTATTTGATAAATTCTACTTCGATCTCAAGGGCAAATAACCTGAATAAAAACACTTTAAAATGAATTGCCACTCATGCTGATCAAGCTGAGCTATCTCTGGTGTGTTTTCAAAAACTCACTTCAGACAATCTGTTGTTTATAGATTCATTAACAGGTCTTCTGAGTTTAATCAAGAATTACAATCTCTTTATTAAAAAGAAGTCAAAAAGCAAAATAACTTCAGATGCTGGGAATCAGTAGTAAAAAAGAAACTGGTGGAAATACTCGAGGAAGTACTTGGTGGCGCAGGGGTGGAGTTACTGCCTTATAGCACCAGAGACCCGGCTTCGATCATGACTATGGGTAATGTGTGTATGGGATTTGTATGTTCCTCCCGTGACCTGCGTGGGGTTTTCCCAGGAGCTCCAATTTCCTCTCACACTCCAAAGACATACAGGTTTATAGGTTAGTTAGCTTAGTAAAATTGTAAATTGTCCTTAGTGTGTGTGGATAGTGTTGATGTGCAGGGAATGCTGTTTGGAGCGGGCTCGGTCTGCACTATATCTCTGAACTAAACTAAACTAAAGAGAGTCATAGCCCAAAACGTCACCTATCCATGTTCTCCAGGGATGCTGCTTGACCCGCTGTGTTACTCCAGCATTATGTGGTCTTGGTGGAAATACTCTGCAGGTGAGGCAGCGTCAGTGGAGAGAGAAATAGTTTAGGTCATTGACCCTTCAGTGGAACTGGGAGAGTGAGAAAGAAGTGCAGACAATTTGCAGGGCTCTTCCTTTGATGCCTATCCGATGATCATTGTTGGAAGCTCCATGTGTTGATGTTATTACAGGAGTGATTACATGTGCGATGAAAGATGGCTGATCATTATTTCTCTGTTAGTTCTAGTAAACACCTGCCAAGATTAGAGTGAACTGCCCAGAAATCTCCATTGAAATTTTAAGTTTGTAATTGGAGGCCAAAATAAAGACCAAATCAAGCTAAAAATTTTTTTAAAACAAAGTAATTATCAACAGAATAATTGAAAAACTTCCCACAAAATCTTTTAAATTCATGCATCAGAGCCAGACATCCCTAAGTGAGCCAAGAAGTATTGCCAACTCTAAATATCAAAGCATACTGGTTGTTACTTTGTATGAAGAATCATGTTTTAGGATGTCAGTGTTGACATTTATAGCCCATCCTTAATTGCCCTTGAAAAGGTAATGATAAGACAGCTTCTTGAACTACTGGATTCTTCTGCTGAGTGCTGCCACAATACTGTTGTGTAAGGTGTTCGCTAAAGGTTTAGACCCAGTTGCAGCGAAGGAATGGTGATGTATTTGCAGGTCAGGATTGTGTCTGATTTGGAGTGCAACCTATACGTCATGGTGCTCCCATGGAGGGGAAGCTGCAGGTGGTGGTGCTCCCATTAACCTGCTGCTCTGGTACTTCCTGTTGGTAGAGGAGATAGGGGTTTGGAATGTGCTGTTGGAACAGATGAAGTAAACAACATCAATGGATTTGGTTCCAGTATGCATCAAGTCTCTAATAAGATGTGAAGTTAAAAAGGTAAGAAACACCCCAACTGGGCATTGGGAAACAGATTACTGGAGATTAAATGCTCCTTGATAGGAATGTCAACACCATTTTACATCACTTTACTGATGATTGAGAAAAGTGATCCAGGCATGAGTGAAATCCTAACTCCACTGCAGGAAAACCTCAATTCTGTGTGCTAAATAAATCTGGAATAAAAAGCTCACATGGTGTCCATTAAATGACAAGACTGTCATTAAAGAGCAACTGGCTCAGTAATGTTATTTAGGGAAAACAATTTGTTCATCTGATCTATACATGTCCCTGGAGCCACAATCATCTGGTTGACTCTTCACTGCTCAATCAAATGGCTGGGCAATCCAATTAGTTATACCAAGCAACTATTACAGAATAAAACCTTTGCATCATTCCACCTCTTTATCTTTCCTTCAAGTTGCTGAATAAACTCAAATTTCACCAAGAGTTTCATCATCTTTGCTTCCTTACATGGCTCAGTGTCTCGCTGACCCTCTACTAGTTTAGAGATACAGTGTGGAAGGCCACTGGACAGGGAAGGATGAGCGGGTTGGGATAAGAGAACGAGGGAGTTGTGGAGAGAATGGTCCATGTGGAAAGCAGAAAAGGGGTCGGGGTGAAAAATAAAGACATGCTTGATGGCAGAGAACTTTACAAGGCATGGTGTGCAGACGGCTAATTTACTGGCAACAAATCTTCTATAATAGGTAAGATGTGTAGGAAAAAAACCCTGCAGATGCTGGTTTAAATCGAAGTTAGACACAAAAAGCTGGAGTAACACAGCGGGTCAGGCAGCATCTCGGGAGAGAAGGAATGGGTGACATTTCGGGTCGAGACCCTTCATCAGACTGAAGAAGGGTCTCGACCCGAAACGACACCCATTTCTTCTCTCCTGAGATGCTGCCTGACCCGTTGAGTTACTCCAGCTTTTTGTGTCTACCTTCTATAATAGGTATGTGGCTGACCTTGACTGGAATACCTAGAGAGAAGTGTTCTTGCAGCAGATGGCGTAGATGTGTGACAGACTCCCCCCTGCATATTTGGAGAATTTGATGCCAATTACCCACAGTCACGACAAAGGACATGTGCCAGAGGCCGTAGGTGGTTGGTAGGTGGGAACTGGGAACAGTCTAGATATGGCACCTGCTGATTTATTGGCATGTCCTTCTTTTACTTTGATTGCTTTATGTTTAGTTTAGTTTAGAGATACAGCACGGAAACAGGCCCTTCGGCCCACCAGGTCTGTGCCGACCAGCGGTCCCTGCATATTAACACTATCCTACACACACTAGGGACAATTCTTACATTTTCCAAGCAAATTTACCTACATACCTGTATGTCTTTGGAGTGTGGGAGGAAACCGAAGATCTCAGAGAAAACCCACACATGGAGAACATACAGACAGCACCAGTAGTTGGGATTGAACCCGGATCTCCAGGGCTGCAAGCGCTGTGAGGCACCAACTCTACCGACCGCTGCGCCACCATGCCACCCCTTCCTTTACTTTGATTTCTTTATGTCTTTCATTTCAGCAACTACATGCTTCAGTTAGAAAACTTTTCAACTGTCCCGTTATTAATTTTTATTTTGTCTTCCTCATTAAAAGACCATTGACCAGCACGGGGATAGGAAGGCTGATGAGCAGGGGAGTGGGGCTAATTAGCTGGCACTTACACTCCAGATTTGATTGGGAAGGGGGTGTCTGTGGGGGAACTGGAAATGGTGGGACAGATGGGATGAGAGGAGCAGGAAGAGGTTTAGGGTTAAGTTAATTATGATACGTGGCGCAGCGGTAGAGTTGCTGCCTTGCAGCGAATGCAGCGCCGGAGACTCAGGTTCGATCCTGACAACGGGCGCCGTCTGTACGGAGTTTGTACGTTCTCCCCGTGACCTGCGTGGGTTTTCTCCGAGATCTTCGGTTTCCTCCCACACTCCAAAGGCGTACAGGTATGTAGGTTAATTGACTGGGTAAAATGTAAAAATTGTCCCTAGTGTGTGTAGGATAGTGTTAATGTGCGGGGATCGCTGGGCGGCGCGGACTCGGTGGGCCGAAGGGCCTGTTTCCGCGCTGTATCTCTAAATCTAAAAATCTAAATCTAAATCTAAAAGGAGGAGAGCGTCTTGCGATATATTTATATTACTAACGAATCATGAAATTGTATTTTGCATATGTGGGCACAGCAAATCTCTTCCTAACATGACAAAGAATGTGTTTATGACCAAGGGATGGAACCTCAGTCAGCTATTTGTTAAAAATCGCCTCTATTGTGTCAATTCAACTCATACTGAATAACATTGCTGCGCTGGTCAAGAAGGCGCAGCAACGACTGTTCTACCTAAGAACACTGAAAAAGTCTGGTCTACCCCAACAGCTGCTGATGACATTCTACCGCTGCACCATAGAGAGCATCCTAACACATGGCATCCCTGTGTGGTATCTCAGCTGCACAGAGGCAGAGAGGAAAGCTCTTCAGTGGGTAGTCCATAGAGCTCAGAGGACCATCGGAACACAGCTACCAGCCTTGGAGGGCATCTACAACACACGATGCCTCAGAAAAGCCACCAGCATCCACAAAGACTCTTCACACCCCTGCAACAGTCTGTTCGAACTTCTACCATCGGGCAGACAATACAAGGCCTTCTACGCCCGCACCTCCAGACTCAGGAACAGCTTCATCCCCAGGGCCATAGCTGCTATGAACCGGTCCTGCTGAGCCGGATGGTCACATCGCACAGTGAACCGGCACAGATCTACTTGCACTTTATTCTGTTTTAAAACTGTTCCAATTTGTTTTATTGGGTTGTTTAAATTAATACTGACTAGCTAATTAATTTATTGCATCGTATGGGAGGCGCATTCCCAATCTCATTGTACCCCTGTACAATGACAATAAAGATATATTGTATTGTATTGTATTGTATTGTATTGTATTGTATTATATTGTATTGACGTTTCCGAGGTTCCCAATTATTACCAAGATTTCATTCAGCTTGGGAATCAAGCTTTGCTCATTTAATGACCAGGAATACATGACTCGTTCCTTTTGCTGCATTGCAGCAGTCTCTTCCTGAACACCAGGAGATAAAATGTGAAAGGGAA